>NC_089524.1:14124721-14432772 GCF_963924715.1 Thunnus thynnus | reverse complement strand
TTTTGGCCCAGATCTCCCCAGCCTGCATTGTCATCCTGTGATTCTCCCTTGAGGGGCTATCAGGAGGTAAACACAAAATGGTGGTAGATGCCAAGCCACAGCTGGTCCCCAAGAGAAGGTATAAAAATTATTTCTTCCATCGTTTCGTTGTTTATGAGACCACCCAGTGGCCATTTTCCAAGGAATCATCCTCACTTGCCAGGTATCCTCCTTTATGGCCATTTTATATACAAAGTGTGGAATGGTACTGCTAATTTCATAGTTTTCAGCATTAGGACCTTGTCTTTCTTCATTTTACGTTTACAAATTTACAAATAATTAACGGTTATGTGTTTTTATTATGTTTTGCAAACAGTGTTTAGTATTTAGTTCTATTACTTGCGTTATGTTCTGTTGTTAAATCCAGTCTTGTTCATTCTCATTCAGTCCTATCAAGTACCAAATCTCCAAGGATAAGATAGTACAAGATAAAAGGTGGCGGGCTGCCATCTCTAACGTTGGCCTTTTCACTACTGTGAGCATTACCTGTGTTCTGTAATTAATTAATAAGTTAGACTTAGTTTTTTGTTCATCTGGTAAATCTTATGAAACATGTTTGTGATGAAATGCTTTAGATAAATGAGCTTGAACTTGTTCAACACACCCTCTGCTCCTTTAATCAGGGTCAGGAACACAGTGAAATCAGTTGATGAGGTGTTGTGTAAGAAGTGGAATGAAAACATGTTCTCTGTACACGGCTCTGCAGAACATGATGGAAGCTTTGCAACAAAGTGACAACATGCCTCTAAGGGCTTATCGACAGCATAAAATCAGAGAGGCAGATGTAAAAACCCAGTGGGGAAATAATAAGAAGCTGCAATGACACAAATGCTAGGGCAATTAATAAAAGAAGAGTGGTAGAGTGAGCAGAAATTGAGAAGGAGCATAAAAAGATGACATCCAAGCCAAGCTGCAGTACCACCAAGCTGCTCATCTTCTTGGCGCCAGACAGAGCGCTGGCTTTCATTCAACCAGGAGGCCCATTTTTTCCCTTGCTTTTAATGATTCTTTTTTTTTTTTTGGTTATTCACCATAAGAGTTGTGTACAATTCATTCGCTTGCTCGCTTCACATATTTGGATCACCCTCACCCGCCTTTCTTTATTGGATTGAAAAAGACGCCTGGTTTTTCCAAAGCCTCCAGGCCTTGAAATGCATGCAGGCTAGAATCCAAAGCCCCTAATCACAGCTAAGGGAATAGGCTGACTGGAGAGTCACGATTCGTAGCAAGGGAGGAATGGAGGGAGAGAGGAGGGAAGCAGGGAGACGAGGTGAAAATGAAGTGAGGGAGAGTGGGAGAGGGAAGGAAGTGGCTATCAAGAGAAACAATAAGTTTGTAGGCACTTGGCTAGACAGAGAGCGAGCTAATAAGCCATTACTATCAGTGACACTATAGCTCTTGATTATATGTAAATAGGGCTTGATGAAGGCCTCGTCGGAATGTGCCGTAGAGTGTGTACTGTGTGTATACTTCAGTTTGAGTATGTTTTGGTCTCTCTGAGAATGTTTGAATGAGTGCACAAGTATTTTTTGTGAGCAAGACTGTCCATGTGTGTGACTGTGTGTCTCAGTCTGACCAAGTCTTCAGAAACATGAATGTGTGAGGTAGTCTGTCGATGGGTTTGTACGTATATATATACGTGTATGATATGTGACTGTGTACGTGTGTGTGTTGTGGCCTGCCACTCCGGTACACCTCAAGCTGTTCAGCTGTCGTCAAGCTCGCTCAGCAAGAAGCAGGCTGCTCCATCTGGTCAACTCACCCCTCCTCTGTCTTCTCTAGAGACTCAGTGTGTATGAGTGTGCTTTGTCTGTATGTGTATGTGCGTGTGTGTGTTAGTGTGCCTATGCATGGCTTTTACTATCACGTGCAAAAATGTGAATACCCACATATGCACAAATGTGTGTACATTCTCTGGGTTATGCAATGTGCCGGAGTACATAACCTTTCAAGGAAGCCTCTGTGGTAAATCAGAGACAATGACATAAAATGAGATGATGGAGAATCACGTTTATTTAAGTGTACTGTAAGATCATGGCTCACTACCAGCTCAATAAAGCAGAACTGGATGATAAGGCTAACATCTCAATATTTTAACTACTGTATTTCCTCAAATAAAAGACGATACTCAATTAAAAGCTATGTCTCCAATAATGGCCAGGGGAATGGTTGACACGAGCAAATAAAGGCCGGCCCCAAAAACAGGCCAGGGAAAAAACAAGGGTGGATAAACTCCTGGTGCCTGTTATATAATGTGCATGCCAGTTAAGCATAAATAGTAGTTATCTGGATGTAACTCCAGTTCTATGAGTACATGCTTAACCCTCTAGCTGACCATCACAGAGAGGGGAGGGGGATGGAGGAGATGCAATATCGTTTAAACACGGGGATAATGGCACATATGTTAATGATAATGACAGCAGCAACACTACATAAGCATGGGTAACCAGGGTAACTTGGCTAAGCTGGCGAGCATACATCCATGAGCACGCTACCCGCTATCGGAGTAAGTGGATTACTGGTAAAGCAGTAATAAAAGTACCAGTACTGTTTTTTTTTTCAGTAGAATAAAATTAACTTAAATCTATGTTAGATATGTAATACAATATTAAAAGTTTCTAAAGGTTCTATTTTCTGTACAGATAATTCATGTTCTGGCTAAACAGATGTGTGACAATGTAAAGTACTGTTAAAACTGGCAGATACCATCGTTTTTTACTACATGAACAGAGTAGAAACCTGCATCGACAGGGAAATAGTCCTTTGTTGCTTGAAAAAAATAGCACAGTGAAGCAGACTCAGTTCCTACTTGTGGCATGGCGAAAAGGCAGAGAGTGACGGAGAGAGAGAGTGAGAGTAAGGAAAAGATAACAAGGAGAGAGTGGAAGACAAGAGGGAGAGCAAAGGAGAGATCAACAGACAAGCAGGGGCAGAGAGAAAATGGAAACTGTGTGGATCATGTCTTCTTAGAAAGATTATAATGAAGTTTGTCATTGTTGTTACACTATTATCTCATTCTCTAGAGGGTGCCAAAATGACAATATGTATAAAAAAAGAGTGTTTTTGTTGTCAGTTTCATCTACCTAAAGCCAATTAAGACTTATTAAAAGCACAGTGCGTGTCTTCATTAATGAAATGACAGCACCACATAGGATCCTCCTTATTTTAGAGATACTAAACAATAAAGTTCAGAAAGTTATTTCACTCAGACAAATGATATTTTGCAACAAAATGCTTCATCTGGCGAACGTTTCGTGCCCCAGATATTAAATGTGGGAATGACTTAGTAGTGTGGCAAGTGTGTGTGTGTGTTTGTCACTAACAAGGTCCCATGAGGCTGCCTGAGTCACCTGGGCATTGCAGCACAGCTCATAGCCAGGTCGACTCATGAATGAACCCAGAGCAACAACAGCAATATCCAGCATTTTCCACCAGAGTGACATTGAGTGTGTGTGTGTGTGTGTTTGTGTGTGTGTTTGTGTGTGGCTGTGTCTATGGCTGTATGTGTGTGTATGAGGAGCAGGCTACTTCAGAGTGCAGCTGGCTGCCATCTCCCTGCACCGTGGAAATGCGAACCAGCTGCCCCCTCCTTCCTCATCATCCTCAGCAGATTGCAAAGGGGCTATTGTGCCCCCAACACACACACATGTGAACACTAACATTCTCATTCTCCTCTATTTCATTACCTTATCTCTTCTTCCCATCACTCATTGACATTTATTTTCAGCCCTGTCTCACTTTCTCTCTAGCTCCACTCCCGTTCATCCTCTCCATTTTTGGACATGTCTGCACTGTTGCCAATCTTGGTCATCTAGTCTAGTACTTTGCCACAAAGGAATAATCATCCACATTTTGAAATGAAATAATCAGTGTTTCACTACTCTTGCAAACTGACTGTGATTCAAGTATCTCCACTTCATGAAAAGTTCTGACATTCGCCCTTCATTTGATGTGTGGTAGCGAAAACCTCTGGTGCACAGGAAGTAATGTGTTCTACACCTCTGTAGTAAGAGTCACCTACTGAAACTTAACATCCACACACAAACCTCAAGATCCTCAAGATCCTCAACCTCAAGATGTTTAGCCGTACTGCCTGCACTGGCATGACATAGGCGTAAAATTGTGATAAACAGAGGTAGAGACAACAGGAAGTCACAAAATGGGAATTGATTGATTACCACTCTCAGCACCAGAGAGAGCAAAAATACACCGAGTGTAATTAATATCTAGTCAGAGGAGCAGTCAAGTTCATGTACTTCAGGCTTTTGCAATAGTTCTCTTGTCCATTAATTTGACCTTCAATGACATACAACATTACAACTTGTGTGTGAGCGCTTGGTGCAGATTTGGGTGTAATTAGCAGAGACCATTTCCCCCAAAGTGCCGCAACCAATCATGTGATATATTAAATAAATAATATTTTATTCATACTTTAATGAGGCACTGGCAATAATGTGCTTGATTTTCTCTACAAACATGTTGTTTTGTTTGATCCAGTAATGCAGCAAGTACCCCAGGCTTTTCTATTTCATGTTTACACTTGTCTGTTTTTTTCTTATTTTTCTACAAATGTTGTCATTCTCCTCTCCTACTCCCCATGCCCTGCCTCAATTCCTCTGACGATCACTTGTTTTCTTTAGTTTTTCCAAACTTCCCTGCTGCTTCGTCCTGTTTCCATCCTCATCCCTCTCTCTCTCCTCCTACCCTCCCTCTCATCTTAACATCACTCATCTGTCTCTCTTTTTTTTTTTTTGGTTGTTTGTTCTCCTTCTTTCCCTCCGTCCACCCCCTGTCGACTTTCGCTCCTCTGTGAGCAGAGGAAGAGAAGAAAATAACAACATAGTGACCAGCCTTCACAAAGTAATGTTAACAGTCTAGGGGTCAGAATAGAAACCACTTTCACAGTTGTATCTTTAATGCTGGGTAAAAAAAACCCCCAAAAAACACAGAAAGCAAATTTGATTAGAGCAAAATACACACCACAGGAACAAAGACACACACGCAAGCAGCAAACAATCGAGAAACAGACAGATCGGTGCTAGAACCAAACAATAAGCCCCTTCAATAAACACGTTTCAGTGAGGCACTCCTCCTCCTCATCATCATTAAAGAGAGGAAAGCCTGTTGTTTGGCCCCACAGAGTAATGAGGAGGCGGGAAGGCTGGTAGGGTGGGGGGGGGGCAGGGAGCGATCAAATGACACCCTGACATTTGAGCCCGAAACAAACGAATCGATCATGATTAAATTATTCATCTGTGTGTTTACCATGGAGCTGGAGGGGTTTAGGGGGGAATAGGAAGGAGAGGGGCATAAAGACACTGTTAGCAAGAGGGAAGAGAAAGTGAGAAGTTGACAGCGTCTTTGATGAGAAGTTCCTATAGTAATCTTACAATAACGATCTGCTGTATTGAGTAAGACTTTGCAGAGTTCTCCCATGGCCACACAATAGTATTCCTATAATATTCCTACATGTGTGTTTCAATGGTATTCAATAATGAATTTGTAGCAGCCTTCTTCTTCAGTTTTTTTTCTTCTTGGGTATATCCAAGGGTATACTTATAATTCTCCTATATTGATTCAAATGTCTATTTCTGTGTTTTTCTATAAAATATGTACAAATAGAAAACCATGTTCATCACAAGTTTCGTGTGTAGCATGTGCAAAGTGCTTATTTTATCTGACTAAAGCTGGGTTTGTATTAAACTAAAGGGGTTAATACCTAGGGCACAGGTTTTGATTACACCTCTTGATAGCACCATAGCAACGCTAGGCATACAGTATGTATCACACATGATCAGCCCACACTGTGCTTCAATTATATTCCCCACAGTGATTGTCTTTACATTCTTACATTTGCTTTGTGACACAGAGCGACGTTGGCCGCACACGTACTTTCATCCACAATGACAGAGCGTGGCGATTGTGCAACTTACTTATTGAAAAACAGCAAACAAATGAGATTTTTTTCCCATTTTCTTCATGTTGACTTTGGAAACCCGTAGGTGAAGACACCACAAACCATTCAAGTGGTCTTTATGTGGTATTGCTGTATATAACCACACCATGTAGTTACATTTCTGAGGCTGTGCATGTCAGCTATGGCATAGTCTAGAGTGTAGCTATAGCAGTTAGGTGTGTAGCTGGAACAAGATTGCTTATTGTTAATTAATAAGAGACTTAGATGATTAAGCGAATATCAAAATTGTTGTTGATTACATTTCTCTTGATCGAACTATTTATGTAATCATTTCAGCACTTACCTTTACCATAGATTACTGTATACTGTTACTGTAGCTCTTTCTTGGAATGTGCCAAGAAAGAACAGGCAGAAAACACCCAGTCAAAAGATGGAACAACAAACAAAAACACACGTACACACACGAACACACACACACACACACACGCACATTGACAAAAAGGTACATTATGCCTTGTATCCTCAGAGCCCCTGTATTTGTCCAGAAACTCAATATGGCTGCCGCCTCGCTTCCTCCCAGCCTATGCATTCCACAGATAGAATAGATGGCCCTGCTTAGGATGACATTTTAATGAGTGTGTGTGGGAGAGAGGCTCTAAGAGGGTGACGATAGAAGGGTGCACACACACACACACACACTCAGACGCATGGATGCACACAAAGACTAATACATCCTGATACAAAGAGCTACTGTGCACAAGTGTCACTCACATGCACACACACTCACACACAAACACATATATGACTGCACACAAATACAAACACACATGAATACAAAGTGCTATTGTGCGTGCGTGCACACACACACACACACAGTTATCAAAGCCTCCTGCGGAAAGGGCTTTATTCTCAACAACATGGGTCTCTGCCACATACCGGTCATTTAATAATCACTGCAAACAACTCACCAGTTCTTACAGGCTGTATCCAGTATCTCTACATTGACATGCCAACAGTTAACTTGCTGCTAAGTCAGAGCTGGAAAAAGAATGACTGCCAAGTTTTGACACCTAAATATGTTGTTGAAGATTTCCCTTCCTGCCAGAAGGAAGGACGAAGGAAGACAATTGTATATATGGAAGATTTTGGCAATGTGATGGTTATGTAGTTTTGATAGTTACAGGAAAGTATCCTTTTCTACTCCGTAGTATGGTCAGAGGTCAGGGTCAGCTACAGAGCAGCAATACTGGAGCTTATAGGGATTCAAAATATTGCTCACTTTGGCATGGTGGGAGTTGAACAACATTTTCCCTGTTTAGAAGGTTCAACAAGTTTGAACGTAGATTGCCAATCTGAAGGAAAGTTCTACTTCATCACCAAAATAAAGAAATACGAAGAGTTTCATTCAGTTTAGGGGTTTGAAGCATGTTGAAAACTGCTTCATTAAAACATACTTATGAATATTATATTCCATTTCTGCCAAGTCTGTTCCGCTAGATGCCGCTAATTTCTACACACTGCACCTTTAAATAATGTAATCATCTACGTTTTTAAATACCAAGAACAACCATTATGTGGCTTACTTTTTTTTTTTAAATGTGTACAGATAAATAGATTCAGAGATAGATGAATCCAAGGCAGAGAGATGTGTTGACACATCATTTGTTAGAGTGTGTCCACAGATAGTTAACCTCAGCAGCGGCAGATTATATTAACCTTTTAGAGCCTTTGCATATGGGAGAAGGAGAGGGGGGAGAGAGCAAGAGCTGGCACTGCAGTATAGCCGATGGGTTGAATTAATGAGATTGTAGGTATCTGCATGGCTGCACATTTTGACTGGACTTTGGATGAGGACAGAGAGAGAGAAAGAGAGAAGAAATGGGGAGCGGGGAGGTCAGGGCAAGCAAGGGGGGGTGAAACACACACACAGACACACAGACACACACGTTACCGCTGAAAGCCTGTCGTCTTCGGCTCCCCAGCTATAACCTTCAATTAACCTTCCTCCTGAATACAGGAGAGTGTTTTAGTAGTCTGAGTGAGTGTGAGCGTGTGTAATTGTGCACACTCGCTGGTATATTCTTGCTGATACTTGTGTGTGTGAGCCTGTAACCGCTCATTTGCTCTCATGCATCTGTTTTCACTCAGACGAAAATCAATTTTCCCGACCCCCCTACCTCCAATCAGTACGCATCTGAGCCTCATTGAAATTCACAACACTGAAAACACACATTTCTTTATTAGTTTAGTGCTGGTGAGCTCTGGACATCCAGTTAAATAACTGGACACGTGCAAATACTATGACACCAGAGCACCACGTCCATCCATTCAAAAGCATCCAATACTTTTGCATTCTATCTTTTGTTGCTCTAGAAAATGTTTCAAGTCTTAGTGACTCTGTGCTGTTGGATTCTTCGGAGGCTTTGCAGGTTTCCTTCACATTATTCAATTCAGTACTCTAGACCGTATCCAGACCTTCGTTTTGTGACTAGATTTGACGATTTTGGTTACTGAGTGCTGCATCTACTGACAAGTGGCATGTCTATCTCTCTCTCTCTCTAAAGAATATTCGACACTACAGCTGTAGAATATTCAATATGACTGTCACAATATGACTGTCAACTAGTGACTGCCTTTGCAAATTGGTAAAAAGACAGTGTCAGACATTTTGGGAGAGTGTGTGTGGTGTAAAAGAATGCTGATTTAAAAGTTTTCTCTGTCGCCTGTGTTATACAAAGCAGGTGAGGAAGGGCTTGGGCTTCATTTTGGAACCCCTTCCCCCATCAGCTTATGAGATGAATATTATATCCAGTTAGGCAAGATGAAGGAAGGAGGGGAAGATGTTAGATGAGCGGAGAAAACTGCAAATTGGTTGTTTTTTTTTTTTTCAAGAAAAGACTATATTCTGCCTGTTGCTGCACTCTTTGCTTCCTCATCACCCAAGGCTGTGACTAAAAATAGCAAGTTCCAGCCTGTAAGTGTGTGTGTGTGTGTGTGTGTGTGTGTGCTTGACACAGCTGCTCAGAGGGAGGTTTGAATCGGAGCTGATGAGGGCCATATAAACAGTGAACATCTGTGAGAGCCTATTCATACTGTAAAAATATAGTAGGCTGTGGAGTGTGGGTGTCTGTGTCCTCGAATTCGGAGAACCACACCCCAGTCTCCAAGTCTCTCTCACTCTCCCTATGTCGGACCAAACCTCGTTCACCCATCCCCCCCATTCTGCATTCCACCAGACTTGAGGGGCCCTCAATGACTTCCTGACTGCCTCTCTCTTTCTCAGTCTCCCTCCCACACACACACACACACACATAAATGTACTACATACACATACGTCAAGCTGATGTGTGCAAATTAGTGTATTTATAGAAAGGTACAGTAAACTACAGGATACTTTGAGTATGTACAGTACCAGTCAAAAGTTTGGGTACACTCTCTTATTCAAGTGATCGAGAAGGTGTGTCCAAACTTCTGACTGGTACTGTAGATGTACTCATTAGACCGTGTATATGGTGTGTATCCATGCGTGTTCTTGCATTAAACATGTACTGCATGTTAAAACACTTGGTGACATTACATTACATGTGTGCTGACATTCAAAGGCATAAGAGTGTGTCCATTCAAATGGAGTGGGAATAACATGCAGTTTGAATGTGAACCTACTTGTACATGTGTACTTGTGACCTGTGGCTAACCATCTTGAGGCTGTTTACTTGAAATTGTGTAGGTTAATATCCCATGTCAAGTCATAATACAAGACACGAGCATTTGCTTGTGTGTGTGTGGGTGTGCGCACGCGTTTTGGTTACCTCATTGGGACCTTTCCCGATAAAAACACTGACCTTGTCGGGACTAGTAGTCCTCATGGGGACCACAGCCTGTTCCTAAATGAGGCAAAACGTCATTTCTGAGGTCCTGGTTAGAGTTAGGGGTGAGGTGTGAATTGAGGTTAAGGTTAGGGTTAGGCATGAATTGATTATGGTTAAGGTTAGGGTTAATGTTTGGGTTAGGCTGTCCTCAGTGAATGGAAGTCAATGCCTAACAAGGATAGCTGCACAAACTTTGTGTGTGTGTGTGTGTGTCTGTGTATGCCTGTCAGAAAGTGTGTTTTCTTGTCTGCACATGCTGACCCAGCCTGAATGTCTTTTGTCAGTCTGCCAGAGTCAGTGGTCCTTATGAGTGGGTCGTCTTGTTTCACACAGTTGAACTAAAACTTTATTTGGTTCATATCGAATGTAATTTAGTGTACAGTAATGTCTGTGTGGTGACAATTTCAGACTCAAATCTCTATTAGAGATTAACCTGTGACAGCAGTGTGATAAGAATGGGTCAACTGTGAATTGAACACACATTCAGTATACTGTGAGACAGATACAGGAGGGATGTAATTCAATGTAATTGGCGTTCGTGTATGTCTGTATAAGTGTGTCTCTGTTACATTGTTTGGAGGTTAATCCAGGCAGGAGGTTTTGAATAGCAGCCAGACTAGAACCAAAAAGGCATCACAAAACACATACATGCATTAGGTAAAGAGATGAAAAAGAAAGATTATAGATTAGAGTGTTTTTTGTATAACCTGCTCAATGTATCTGTCATTTTGGTTAGCTTTATGTGTTTAAATATTTCTGAAGTTATGAAATGATTTATGTGTTTAACAAATGCTAAACTCATGTTCAACTGATCTCAAAAAGTAGATTATACTGTTGACAAATGAATGTTTTTGTATTAATGTCATAGGTGTATAAGGTAAGTATTTGTCTTTTCACAATTGGTCAATACTTTTTTTATACTGATTTCAGTAAAGCGGCTGACTTGGAAGAAGACTGACAGAGCAAGACCTAGAGAGAAAGAGGCTGTTATTACATATCTTTTGACATCTTGAAAATACTTTTGGCATGTTTGTCCAAAAAGATAGATTGAATTCAACATAAAATTCACAGTGGAGCAGAGCAAGAAAGATAATAATTGACACAAAAGACACCATGAAAGATCCACACAAGCGCAGACACTACACAGCCATTTCCTATCCACCAGCATCTATTCCCTTTGCCTCAATCTCTCTCTCTGTGTGAATAAAAAATTCATGAGAGGCCGAAAATTTACACAAAAAGACTACAACCAATATTCGACCTCCACTGGCACCACTCAGTGTCCACTTTACATCCAAGAGGAAAGGGACTGATAGGTGCACCATGGAAATCAGAAAGAGGGAAATACACACTACAGGTAACCTTTCCCTCCAGTCCTGAAAAAAATGGACTGGATTAAGTCTCTCAAACCTTGAAAATCAAAAGAAATAGAGAAAAAACTGTCCTGTGGCCCACAGCCAAAACCATCTGCAACACAGGCTCTCAGTTGAAGTTTAAGCTGCGTGTGAAAAAAAAAACAGACTACTTCAGTTCTGTTTGCCAAAATATACTAGAGCAACCTGGGTTTCCACTGTAACTCTGATGTAAAATTCCCTGACTTCCATTAACTTCCACAATAACTTGGTCTCCTGCAGTCATTATTATTTATTATTGTAGTTGGAAATGTATTCTTGTATTTCTAAGAGACCAGATAGACACAGAGGTATCAAATGAGTGCTGGGAAAAGACTTGAGATTTGACATGGATGGTAATGACCACCAAGCTTCTGCTCTTGCAAAACTACCAGAGATGTACTTAATTGTTCTGGATGCTTGTTAATTAACGCTGGTGTAAGGTATTGGATCAGTTTGGAATGGTAAGACACTGAGGCCCTGTTTACACCTGGTATTAACATCCGTCTCGGGTGATCCGATCACAAGTGGACAGCTCTAAATACGGGTGTAAACGCACCCAAGACGCATTGAGGACGGATTGAGATCCGATCACTCAGACCACATTTGGAGGTGGTCTGGGCCGCATGTGGCCACATTCTTTTAGTAGTGTAAACGCTAATGCGTCCTGGGCTGCACTGAACAACCGCCTACTCAACTGACATCCTCTATCCACCTCCCGTTTTTTTCTTGTTTTCCTCGTTCCCCTAACCGGTTTCCCTCTTCAAATCGACAGTTAGAATAGAAATTAAACCATTAATTTTTTCGCTTGTCTGTCTACAAAAATATTTCAGAGGCTAAACGTTGCTGGATAGTTTCCTCTGTCCTGTCAAACTGATAACGACAGTTTTAGTTTTGCTGCGCTGCTAAACATAATGAGCTCAGGATTCCTCAGGAGGACGACTGCTTTACTCCAAATAGTTTCATTGTATGAACACGGACTGTGTGTGTAACTCTCTCTCTCTCTCTCTCTGGACGAATAACGAACAAATTTGGTCTTGAAAACAGAAATAATGTCCGTGTTTATTTGCATATAGAGCGGGGAAGTGAGATCCGATCACATGTGGTCACTCAGGACGCATGTGGAGACGCATGTTATTGCCAGGTGGAAACAGACGCACTTAAAGCTGTCCACTTGTGATCGGATCACCCGAGACGCATGTTAATACCAGGTGTAAACAGGGCCTGAGATAGCAGCCGGTGAGTGGGGGTGGGTGTAGATAAGGGGGAGGGGAGGTGAGGAAAAGTGAGTCTTTGGCCCGCTGGTGAAGAGGGAGCACAGCAGGTAGGGTGATTTTGCATTAGAGGATATGTATGAGAATTTTAGGTGATGCATCTTTTTTGAAATATCATAATATGTTTTTACATTCTTTTTTTTTTTTTTATACCACTGAGCAGATAAATTAAAACATGGATGTCTTCACATACATAATCTATATGAGGTACAGAGTATGTACATTTACAAGTATGTGTATTAACTATGTGCATCTGTGTGACTGCCATGCACAGTAGGACTCCAAACAGCTCCACTGCACTCATCTACAATTTCAGAGAGGAAGCCATCTGCAGGATTCCTCCCACATACTGCAGAGCTGCTATTGCACCCTTGCACAAATTAACACGGTAAATCACATCTACAAGTGTTTTCTTTTGTTTTTTTTAGCATGATCTTCTTTTTGCACCCTGAACTGAGAACACTGCTGGATTCAGCAGCTGCAACTTCAACACAGAACTGAGAGACCGGCTGGTTGGCAGCCTGGCTTTCAGTGTCATTAAGGTGAACATTATTTTGGCTACTGTAATCGAATTGCATTCTTGTTACTATTTTTCCACTTGAGTGCCATCCATGAAAGAGAAAGTGAGTGATGGGGGAGGGCAGGGGAGATGGAGAAAGAGAGGAGAGAGAGTGAGCAAGTGAGGCTAAGGAATGTAAAAGGAAAAATAAAGCCGTGGAGAGGAAAAACAAAGAGCAGAGCGGGAGAGAGACAGAGGGAGAGGGAAAATCAATACCTTGCCTTGAAGAGAGGCCTACACCAAAGGTGCAATTATGCTAAATGTGTTTTGTTTACGCTGTAGCAGGCCGCGGAAATTTCACAACTGGGGGGGTCGGAGCCAAATTAAAACATTATGACTCCAGGGTATAAAAACTCCAAACAAATTTATCCAGAATTCACTATCCCGACTCACATTTTTTGGCATTTTTATAGGAACACAAAATGACATTAAGGGCAACAAAGGCCTCTACATTAAAGCAGTTTTTCTCTCTCTGACCCTTTAAGCTGTTATTGGACCAAAAATATAACTCTGTTTCTCCTTGGCAGTGCCTCTCTTGATTCACATGGCTGTTCGCCCACTCTTTCACCTCAAAGCACTTGGTAGTATTGTGTTGATGCAGTGCAAAGTTCTAGCACAGCTTTATCTTATTTTATTAGTTTCAATAAAACTGTCATACAAATGTGTGAGTGTTATTTTTTCATTTGTTAATGTGCAAGTATAATTGTATAGACAGCTCTAGTTTTAGATGTGGTGAAGCAAGTCTAGGATGGGAGCAATTTTCAGTTGATTTCCTGGTAAGGAGCCAGTAAACATGACACACTGTCCTATCACCACTACAGCCCGCATACCTTTGAGCAAGACAACTAACCCCAAACTGTTGCAGTAGAGAGCTCAGTCCTCCGTCATGTCGGTCTGTTGTGAACAGTTAATGTCCAGAGATACTCTTTCTCTTTGTTTACAACATTGTGATGTGGCTACGCTGTGGTGGTCCCATGTGAGGGCCATGTAAATACATTTCTTTTGGAGGAAAAAAATGTATCTATATATCAAACAAGCTGCTCCCAGGAGGCAATGTGTGGAACTGGATAAATGTGAAGTCAGATGGCGCTTAAACACAGTCCATATCCACTGCAAATCTTCCTAGCTAAATAAAAGAAATTGAGGCAGAAGTCTTTCACAATGTCAGAACAATAACACAGCCCATGGGGGCTGGGTATAGCAGTAGCTGTCAGACTGCATGCAGCTGTGAAGCAACTATATATACAAAGTGCTTTACATTGTGTGGGATATGAATGTTCCCAAGTTTAGACACCCACAGCTCTGAATAGAACAAAAAAAAAAACTTTCCTACATCTCGCTTCAATCTGGTCACTGCCACTATCCAGTCCTGAATCACATGGGCTTACTCCTCCTATCCCTGTGCTTTAAGACCTACATCTGAAGACCATGTGACAGTGGTTGGAGCCTCAATGCGACAGCTGGGGTACCAAAACCAAATAAAAACATGGCCACATGAAGGGCTGTTGGTAGAGTGTAGTGGCATGGGGGATAATTCTTCTTAGAAGCCATGCTACAATACTACGGAGCGCCGCAAGCCTTTTAAGATGTGGTAAGTTGAAAGGGGCAAGGGTGTTGAATGTAACAAAGTTAGCTTCAGAAAATACCACCACACTACAGCAAAACAACATTCTTGTCACAAGAAAACCCAAAATTGTCAACAGTTTGCACTGGGCGTTTTCAAAAGGGGTTTAATGTTCTTCCCAAAGACATCAACAGCAATGTCACGATGCTAATCCAATCAACGGTCCTCTTCAAGGGACTGACTTGCTCAACAGTGTAAAGTCTCTATTTGTCAAATCTGGGGCCTGCCATGAAATCTGAGCTGACGTGAAGGACAAGATGACAGCATCAGTTGACAGTCACTGCCAGTGTGCTGTTATGGATCGTCAATGCTGGGAGTGATATAAGCACCGAGGATCTGCAAACCACATTACCCCTTATAGCTTAACTTTCCGGTAACAAGCACAGGCCAATTTGAAAGAAGAGAGAGAAAAGAGGGAGAGAAGGAGCTCTGTGGTGGCACATCATGTCGAATAAAAGCTGGGCTGACATTTCCTGGCAGGAATGCAGAAACCAAAGTTAACATCAAGAGGTGTCATCTGATTTCTTGTGGAGTGCCAGGTGATGAGTAGGGCGCTGCTAAAAGATGAAAGCGGAGAGGAAGATAATTCACCAGGTGTCAACAACACTACGACGTGGCATGACATCACCCTAGAAAATTATATAAAGAAAACATTTCTTGACAAGGCAAATGATACTGCACCATGTTGCCATGTTTACTTGAAAAAAGAATTCAAACAAAATCAAACAGGCCTGTAATAGTCCAAAGCAACCTCTAAATCGGGTGCAGGCAGGAAGAAATCAATTCTTGCCTCAACTGCATATAGCACTGCCGATCACCTGTCGCCTTTATCAGCTGATACTATTTCCATCTGTGGCCTTTAGCCCATTTCCACCCACAACAGAGGTCACCCAAAGGCAGCAACTGCAATCGAGGCACAGTAGGCACTGAGAGGGATGTAGAGGTAAGGATGGGGGAGGGAGGGGGGGGTGTAACACATTAGGCCTGAAATGAGGGGGAAAGACTCTGTCATTGAATAGGCTATAAGGTAAGATTACATCTGTAGAGCTTTCCTTCAATGGTGAGGGAGGGGATAGGACAGCATAACAAGGTGAAGGAAAGTGGAGTGTTGAGAGGGAGAATGGCTTCTCTTGTGGGGTATCCGGCCATGTCCTTCCAATGCCTTCGCTCCCCTACCCTACAATACGCTGATATGCTAATCTGAGAGTGTTACACTATTGCCCACCGGCAAAGTGGAGCATCATTAAAATCTGATGAGGCCGACATCAAACGATGAGGTCAAAATATTAGGCCCCTTAAACTAGCGGTAGTTCTTTGCTCACAATCACTGTAATAACGCTGCTTCGTTAATTTCTCCTTTTCTTTCTCAACTGTCTTTCTTTCTCGCTTCTCACTCACATGCCTCCTCCCCTCTTGTTTCCGTGCACTCTCTTCCTCTCTCTCCAGTCTTCTCCTTGACAGGGCTGGCAGCCTCGGTCTCAGAGGAATCCTTGCATCTACCCTCCCTCCTCCTCCTCCTCCTCCTCCTCCGCCTCCTCCTCCTCTCCCTCCTCCTACTCCTACTCCCTGCCTTCATCTCTCTCTCTCCTTCATTCCTAGTAGAAAAAGAGCCCTCCTGTACAGCGCACACATATATACACACATATCTCTGCATTCCTCTCCCTCTCTCCCTTCATCCCTCCCTCTCTCGGCAGGATGAAGGGAGAGAGGCGCCCAGTGTTGTGTGCCCACACCACCTACGCCAACAGGTCAAGTGCATGCAATCGCCTCAGCTAATGACCTGCACCGACTCAGATCAAGCAAGATCATGGACTCTGGGTAAAAATATCTCACGCATTTGGCCACTGTTCAAAGCCAAAGTGCAAATTGGCTTCGTGAGGGGGGGTTACTTTGTAGCACATTGGATGCTGGTGGGCAATGATTTGAACTCTTGAAAACATCTTAAGAGCATCAGATCCAATCTGTAGCATCAAAAATGAACAAAGGAAGATTTTAAATTGTGTTGTGTCTTGCGTGGTTGTTGAAGGGCAAAGTGTCCTCCTGTTTGTTATTCGAGAGTCAATTACAGTATTGTTTGGCCAGCAGATAAATTGAAGCCAAGAGAACTACAGGCCAAAGTCACCTTCGGAAAAGGTGGGGGTGTGCAGCCTGGTGTGCCTGGTAGTAGTAGGTGAAAATAGGAGAAGGTGATGGGCTGTGGGGGAATCACATGCAAGACTGTGCAGGAAACTGATGGATAGCTTGGCCCAAATGGGTCCTCCACTCTCTGACCCATACAGATGAATGGGACACAATTCTCCATTGTTCACCACTCATGTTTGGCAAGGGAAGGCACCTCGCTGCCCAGCCAAACACACTCACACACGTTTGCAGCTGTGCATTGTACACACAATTTCACATGCACAGACGGTTGCTGTTACAAATTATGTGACGATTAGAAACCAATACAGACACACGGAGACAGTCGAGTATGCGTAATATGTGTGAGCATGCACATACACACACACACACACACACACACACACACACATATATATAAGCAGCATTGCTATGGTTAGTGGAGAGGACACCCTCATCTGTTTACAAGCTTGTGTGCCAGTGCTGGCTTCAGCTATTAAAGTGGAAAGCATCAAGTGGAGGTTCCAATTACAATCATGGCAGAAAAAAATAAAGGTGCTTGAACAGGCTAATAACCACTAAAACCCCTCTGTACAAACACGACTGAACTCAGTGCACACAAGCAAAAGCTCATTTCCCATGATATGCCAGCCATTTTTACTCTGTGCGTGCCTTTAATCTCATTCACATCAAAGTCATTAGCGCATGGGAAGTTGTGTTGTAATTGCTATATATTTGGTTTTCACAAACTTGGAATGTGAATTTAAAGCAGATTTGGTAACCTTGGTAACTTTTCCTGGCAAGGCTGCCAACTTCCACATGTGAAGAGTCTCTCACCAACCAAGCTCCAACCATAAACCACAAGGGTTAAACCTATCTAACCATGACTCCACACACTGCTGACGCTCTCTGGACTCCATCTCGTTAATAAAAGCAAAGCCTTGGACCACCAGCGAGCATAATCTGCAGGCCTCTTTAAGTGGATATGCACAAGATCACACTCACAGCCATGTAGGCCCCACAAGCTGTCAGAGGCACAAAAACACACTCACACATACACTCAGACAGAGTTATCTTAGGTTACAGATACCTTCTGACAAAGTCTCCCCAGACCCGTTTTATGTGCTGTAAATTCTACACAAAGGAGAGGAGGGGGGAAAAATCAGTACATTTTGTGTGAAATTCCTGCTTTGAAGTGAGTGACGCACTTGAAGTGAAGGAAAATAACTGACTTCAAAGAATGGCCCAGGTTCCTCAAGGTTCCTCCTGGCTTCTTTTTTCAAACATACTATGTTGAGGTCTAGTCTACCTGAGAGGCTGAAGGTTGGCTGTCAGTGCGCAAGAGGCAATTTAGCAAAATTGTTACATTGATACATAATAACTCTTGGACCAAGCAAATATATGAAGCATTGGTAAGCACTTATAGTTCTAATTCTTGCACCTCTTACTTGTTTGCTTATATTAGTGATCTAACATATAACATAATAATGTTTTATTTCTCGGAGTCACTACTTTGTTCTTGCTACCGCCGCTCCCTCTCTTCATTCACTCTATAGTTTGCTTCCCCTCTTGCTCCCTCTTGCTCTCAGCATGCTCGTGCTCTCTCTCTCTCTCTTTTGGAAGCAGACAGCAAAGCCTAACTTTACCTTTAACATTATCAAACGAAGAGAAATATCCTTCCCCTTGCCCTAGTAACATCTTTGTACTCCCTCATGGCAGGGTTGTACAGCTCTGCTACATGGTAAACAAGGTTCTCCTTCCCGTGGGAGTCTTTGATCGCCAGCTAACATGACTGGCAACCGCAGCTTGACGTTGGGTTGCGTTTCGGCAAAAGTTGATTCTGGTTCAACTTCTTCCCACACAGCCGCTACGGTTTTTTGCTACACCCCATGTAGTCCCTACTCCTGCAGCCTAAACACACTAACCCCATTCAAGGACTGGCGTTTTTCCCACATTACTGGATTTGGTGTGAATGCAGCCTAAGTGTCTGCCTGCACTAAAGGCAGGCTGCCCTATGTAACACATGCTATTCCCATGCAATTCTCCCAAAGGCGTCAGCCAAACAAGACCCCTCTGTGATTTACAATAGAGGGGCCCACTTCATTATTAACTGGCTAGGCTCACAGCCTGGGGGCCAGACCATTACCTCCACATGGGGGTGGATGCCACAGGCAGCGGTTGGTCTCTCCGTGTGGTAAAACAACACATTGTAAAAATGATAGATAAGGTATGTAGGTGCAGGCTCCGGGCAAGCTCAGAGTCCTTGGTATTTCAAAAACAATGCTTAACATTAGCTTTGTGGTTGACCAAGACCTCAATCATTGTATAAAGCCAAACTGATCATTTAGTGTGGTTATTCAAGAGAACTGCACACATGCAATATTAAGTCTGTAATTTTGTGGACACTTATTCAAAGCATTTTATTCTACCACGAATGCATCAAGTTTTAGAATGTGACCCTTTGTGCCACAGTCTACTCAGTACTACAGAAGGAAACAAATTCTTAACCCTACAATGCTTGTGCCATTTTTCACCACTGAGTCACACAGGTCCACACTATCCTTTAATTCAATATATACTAATTATATTACATAATATTATTATAATAGAATATTATATTATAATATATACACTAATTATGTACTAATAACTACTGTTACAGTGTAATCAACACATCAGCACACCCAGTGCTGTACTAATGAGGTAACTACAACTGAGTTAGATGGGCAGATAAATGATCTTGTTGGATGGAAGAGTGCTTTTACCCTGGCCAGTTAGGCCCATCTCCTCTGGCATCAAATCCTCTCCAAGTCCTGGCACAGGCCTCACCCGCAGCAGTTGGCAAGCGGGGCCACGGCCATCTTAGTGATTGCAGAATTGGGAGCACCCCTGTGCATCTAAAAGACAGTTTGGCTGTAGTTTAAAAAGCCACGAAACCCCAATCTGCTCCTTCCTATTTTTGCCCTTATGGTATATCCCTGGAGGGCACTAGTTCAAATTCATTAGTGCTCCTTTATCTCCATGAAAATGGGAGACCCTCTGCTCACCATCTACCTCCTGTTTCTAAGCTGCAGTTTCCATTTCCCTCCTGCCTGCTCTCACTCTCTCTCTCACTACTTCCAACTCTGCTTTCTGCTTTCGTTGTGTCTCTCTCTCTCTCTTGTTTTCCACTAACCCAAGGGCAAGTATGGCGGGGCTGTGAATGGCAATCCCCATTTCCATGCCAGACCTGCTTTTGTCTTCCCTTCTGTCCCTGTGTTTTTAGCCCTACCTCCACCCTGTTGAGACTACAGATTGGGGGCTGTAAAGGCCAATTTATGCTTTCCCGTTCCGCGTCCACGGACAGCTGCGGACTTGCATGCAGACTGCGGACGCGCACGTGGTTCCATTCATACTTTTTTCGGAGGTCCGCGGACTCAGACACATTCCACATGTGCCCGCTAGTAAACAGGGCTGCAGTGATAACTTTCCAGAGTTGTAAAATCCAGTCTGTGAGTATTACAAACCGCTGTGCTGTGTTTTGCTGATCAGCCTATAAACGCAATCATCCGTTACTCCAACCAGACTGGATCGAGTCTCATTGTCTCACCGGCACTTTAAACAACACGACCACACCAACACAGCCCCTTGTGTTGTTTTACACAGGGCTGTTTTCAATCTGAATGCAGCTGAGGAGTTCCTGTATGTTGATGATGCGAAACGTATGAATTGGTCTTAAGATGTCAAAGGAGCTGCCTTGTGGGGGGGGAGAGGGCATCCCTTTGGCTACAAGACTGAATCACACCAGAGAACATGGAGCATCCTTTCCTAGCTTCCAGTCTTTAGCTTGTGCTCAAAGTTTATCTTTGCAGCTGACATTTTTATTTAGAATAACTTATAATGAGCATGCAAAATTTACTGCAGATGGTGCTTTTTACTCAAGGACACTCAACTGAGCGTCAATGGGCTAACACATCAGAATATGTTCTTATAACTCTTACTATAAGGCATCCCTGTTTTTAGGAGAAACCATGAATGATGAGAATGATGAGTTCAGAATAAATTATCTAGTGCATTTTACAACTGTGATTTTGTCGAGATTCTCTTTCTGCTTCCTGACTCTATTCGTGCTGTCTTTACGTAAGTATATATGATGCCTCCCTATCTCTGAAGTGCATTTCTCTTCTACTTCCCGCTTGGTGGCATCAGGCTGCAAGTATAATCAAAGCAGCACTGGCTCCCTATTTCCCTCTGTGTCAACACTATCTCCCCATATCAACGGCAAATAGACAAACTCTGATAACAGCCTTGTTTATGTCCCTTTAAAAAATCCATCTACTTTAGTTCTACTGTGCTTGCCCAATTCCCTCTTTCACCAGATAAACTAACAGGTGACTGCTTACATTTCACATTTCATACTGAAGGAATTTAAACAACACTTGGAATGAATGTGAAGAAAGGGGTTCAGCATCCAGGACATTCCCATAAGATCTGTGGCTGCTGATGGACAAAACTTGCAGTTGAAGGTATGACTGAGACTGTACGTTTACAAGATAGTCTCTCAAAAGGTGAGAGGCGCCCACCAGTTGTTGTTTAGTTGACTTTCTTTCTTAATAATGGCCAGAATGACAGTAGCAGGGTAGCAGTGACCCTCTCACAGCAGGGGGTTGAGGAGTCTCCATAACGACCTTGTTGACATGCCACTCCTCAAAACCGAAGTTTTGAGTGGTCAAACATTTCTACAGCCAAATCAAATGACAGTGTTGGAATAAGTCAAGCAAATACAACACATGAAAGCAGTCAGTGATTTTATAGTGATATAGTTATAGTTCATTATCAGGTACTCTGCTCTCTGCTGTCACAAACTACTACAAACCTTTAACAAAAACACAAAAAATATAAAGCAGTTTAGTGTCCAAGACAATCTTTTCCCTCATACAAAAAAACAGATGGAAAAAAATAAAATCTCCAAAACCATTATTCAACCATGGATTTGATCCATAAACAAAAGGGTGACAGCAGCAAAGGAGTAGCCCCCCACCCTCTAGTAGTGCTAATCTCCCCAACCGTGACTGGTATCTCTGATTGCTATGTTGTCATTCTTCCCCCAACCTCCATCGCTTTTTAATCAGGATTATCTTCTCTGACACTGAGACACAAGAGTTAATTATGAGTCCAGCCACTGCAGGTGCTGAGGCTCTATTGGAATTGTTTGAATTATTTTTATTGTTCTTCTGTCGTAAATTATTTGGATCTCAGAATCTGCAAAATCTTAAAGCAGCCGAACTGTAAATATGAATTCACACACAGATAAATTTCACTCACTACTTGGGCAAAATAAACAACCAAAAAGACAAAAAAACATTTTGACTAATCTCATGGTAGCATTCTAACTACAAGTTTGATGTTCAGTCAGTACTCCAGAGCCATATGCTGTAGATAAAAAATTGATTATTTCAGTCAACATGCATTTTTTTTTGTGTGTAGGCCACCTGCTGGTGTTGTTTCAGGTGTGCATGCACGCATGTGCGTGACAAATGCACAAGACTTTTTCTCATACACACACAAACACTACCACACACTGTAAAGCAACCTTTTACAGTCCTTTTACTCCCAAAAAACAAATGTCAGAGAAACAACTAAATCTTCAACTTCTCAAAAAAGAAAAGATAACACCAGGTTGCCCACTCTGTTTCCTGTCAGCTAGAATATAGTAGAGAGAGCCTGTCTCCATTTACATACAAATGTCACCTTCTATCTTCCCAGGGGCTGGGGAAGGTTTTACTCTCTCCATCGTGATGCGCTTGACAAACCCTTCTTCCCTGTCCGGGAGACAAGCTTGTGATGCACAATGAGAAAGTGAGAGGAAACTCAATGCATTTTGCCCCTGGTGCCTTCTCTCTGTCTTCTTTCTCTTTTACGCGCCACTGGTACGCTGTAATTTGTGTATCCAGACTGGAGTGCATAGGCTTTGTTTCCATTTCACTGAAAGATGAGGCAGCGTACTGTTTGAAAAGGCGCTCAGGCTGGCGAAGTTGTAATTACTGTGGAGGCCTTATGATTGGGCTTTTCGATAGAGGAGCTTTGTTGTGGTGGGGGAATTATTAATACAAAATAAATGGTTTCTGTGAGCCAGACTGCATACAGAGAGGGTAAAATGTGAATTACACCTCATTGTTTCCCTTAGGATTTTTTTTCAGCAGCAGTGTTGTTGCAGGCACAGAGACCTGTATTTATTTGCACACACTGGTGGTGGAATAACTTATAACAAGCTTAGATTTGTTCCAGATAGGTGTCCGCAGAGTCATGTGTGTGATAAGTTACCGGGGCTTTTGACACCAAAAGGGCTCTGGAGGTCAAGATAAGTGTTATTGTAATAAATGTCAAAAAATGGCTTGGGTCTCGAGGAATTTGTAGCATTTATTCACTGACAAATAGCCTAAACTGTACACACATTGGACTGCTGTGTTCGCAGCTATATTACTTCATACTCTCTGCTCCGGATGACAGCCTCACCGTCACTCACACACGCTCTTTCTCTCTCTCTCTCGACCACACGCTCGCTACACACACAACCTATGCACTGAGCTATCCCTTACAGCAGCTGCGCTACTTGTATAAGACTATAGTAAGTTAGTTAAAATTGCACAAAAAAATAAAAAATTGCCCAGAAAAAAAAAAAAAAAGCCAATGGATTCAACCAATCGCAGATTACCAGTGAATTTGTCCAATCGCCCAACCCTAGTAAGCTCAGACATTAGCAAAAAGACAAATGAAACAACACTGATGAAGTGAGCGATATGTCCTGTGGACGGGAGACTGTGGACAAAGCAGATGAAAATATCGCTTTTGTACATGTTTATGCTTGCTGAACAGGTGGTTTGATAAATTACTCTTATTGGCTTCTTACTCAAAGCTTTTACTGCACTTACAGTAACGAGCGTAGTTGTCGTTGGTTCTTTCACTTCACCTGGTTCACTGTCTCCACCACGGCCTCTCTGCTCTGATGTCTGCTCTACGTGTGTGTGTGGTGGAGGAGCTGAGCCCCACCCTTGGTCAAACACCGACACAGAGAGCAGAGGAGGGGACAAGAGAGGAGAGGCTGCTATCATGGTATCATCTGCGACCATACATGATACCGGTTCTCACTCTCTCTCCACTAGCTCCAGTCAGCTGATCGTGGCGGAGAAAGTGGACGTGGTTTGTGTTCATCGTTGTTATTATGTACAAAGGGAAATTTAAGCAATGTTCATCATTTAGCAGTGGCACTGCGCTGCTGTTGAAAGCATGTAGGGTAAAAATTGCACCTAAAAACATTGTGTCAACGAGCATCAGGGAGATGGTGGCGTCATCTGCATACAAAGCACCCATCACTGGCTCAGAAAGCCCAACCTGGCAGTGCTGCTTATATTCCCAGAGATGCACAGGCAGCCATTTTCTGTGGTTAAGTGGCCCACATAGTGAATCCGCGCCATCGCTCATGAACCGGGACGCGTATCCCCTGATGCATAAGGATGAACAATCAGCCTGACAGGCAGGTAGTTACTCCTTCTTAACCCCGGCTAGCACTGAGTGATGCAACAGAACAGCAGGCCCCCTCCCTTTCCTCCTCCTACCCTGCTCCCTCTCCTCTCACTCTCTCCCAGTCTCATCTCCTCTCTGTACCCTTTCTTCGCTCTCTCCTCAGCTCTCTATTCCCTAATACTCTTTTCATTATTCTCTTTCCTCTCTTTATCCCCCTCCTTTCTTTTCTCCTATTCGCAGGCTTCCTCTCTTTCTCCCTGTCTATCTCTCTCCTTCCCAGAGGCCCATGTTTACTTGCTTGCATTACACACAATTACTTCCAACCATCAATTATGTGCCTACTCCTCTTTAGCTACCCCACTTCCCTTTCTCTACACTATGACAACAACCCCCCACTATCCTCCGTACACGTTTCTTTGCGACCCCCATCTCTCAACTCCCACCCCTCGAGGCAGCTGAGTATACCTCCCCACACTCATGTCCTCCTTCCCCTTCTCCTCCTTTCTCTTCCCCCAAAGCTTACCCCTCCTGTTTCCCCCCCCCCCTTATACCAGATGTCTCTAAAGTTTGGGTGAGGGTGTGCATGTGTGGAGAGGGCAGGAACAAAAGGACATGGTAGCGGGTGGGGGTGAAGCGGATGGGTGGGTATGGGGGATCATCTGAATGGGCCTAGCCATCTTGCCCTAGGCTTTCTGTGTGCACACAATGAGCACCATTGGATTAACAGCTTTTAGCACACACATACACACACAAAACGAATCTCTCCCATAACCATTTCACACTGAAGCAACAACATGGGAGAGGCACGTTTTTTTGGTTTGATGAAGTCAAAGCTGATAATTGGACCCATGTCTATGACCCTTCTCATAACCAGGATTTTGTGAAGGTCAGACACACAGTGCTCTGCCAATATATGAAAATATCCCCATGTGCTTCTACTGTACAGTAGCTACTTACAATACTTGTATATACCGGTAGGCACATGCAGCCTTCTCAACCTTAAATTCGGCTTTTCTTCATTGTACAGATGCTGAAACAGGATTCTGGAGCTAAAGTTGTATTAACTTTTCATATAGTAACTGAATAAGTAAATACTGTAAATTTATTAGGCATTTATCTGCTCTGAAATACAGAACTGCTACCAAACAATTCTGTAATAAATCAATCTTGGACATCAAGATTTAAATCAGACTGAACTAATAGCCAGTCACATTGCTAACTATAGATGCTTTTATGAATATTGAACTGACGGTAAGTACAATGAGTGAGCATGAAAGGGTTCAGTACTTTGCTCAGGGAAACATAAACAGTACACACTCCTGCTGATGGACAGATTGGCTGTTGCAGTGACTAAGACAAGTGACCTTTCTTACCAGTGGGCTGTCATACACTTGGCAAATTTAAAAGTTTTTTGTCTCACAAGGCTCTAACAGGCTCAAATTATAGTGTATGCACAAACAGAAATGTTTTTGGACATTTGCTTCACAAATACACACTTCATACAGATGGCTCAACAGGCTGGTGCGCGCTAACGGCCTGCATGAGCAGCGTTTAAATGAGCTAACTGCAACCTGTTCGAACCCTTCAGGCGTAAGAATGGGGGTCCTTAGCCCCCCTACTACCACGTGTCTAAAACCTCACAGGGGTCAAACTGCCAGGGCGCAGGGCAGTCCTTCCTGCCAGACCTAGTTTGCAAAGAGGAGGAGGCAGACGCCCCAAGGGGAACCTCTGTGCATCAATCTGGGGGAGGCCAGCTGGTAATCACACTTAACATAGAAACAGCCCCGACAGACAGAATCAGGAGACAGTCAGAGGAGACGCATGCAGATAGACAGAACCAGACACGCCCATTTGATGCCTGTCCCAGACTGGATGTTAATTACTTCTCACCATGAAACACCAGTTCAAATTAACTCCATAACCATAAAGAGGATGGGATTAGGGCCAGAGGGAAAAGAGTGAATGGATGTTTGTGTGAATACTCCATGTTTGGTATAGTTTCCTCTCTGGATTTAACAAACTATGCACAATGTTTGTTCAAGTGTGTTGTATCTTGAGGGAGACTAAAATGAATGAGGCATCTAGAGAAGGTCTGCTCCTGTTTGTTGTCAAAACTGGATTA
The DNA here is from genome assembly GCF_963924715.1 of Thunnus thynnus. NCBI lineage: Eukaryota > Metazoa > Chordata > Actinopteri > Scombriformes > Scombridae > Thunnus > Thunnus thynnus. The sequence goes on along the minus strand of NC_089524.1, from coordinate 14,406,356 downwards.
CTGTCACTTCATCAGAGGGAGCTGGAGCGAATCATTTTTGTAAAACCTGGAGGTACCAAGAGAACAGGCAGGAGGCTGGGGAGGTGACAGTGTGTCGATGTATTCCCCAAGGCTTTACCACATAGTCTGGCAGGAATTAGTGTATTTGTGTGTATGATGGGCTACCTTCACTTCTGCACACAATAACTTGACCAAAAAATCTCTGATTTTTAATCCTCCTTTTCCACCTAGAACATCTGGGGTGATACAAGGGCACAAGCTACATGAATTGTATACATTTCAGGTGTTAATACACAAAAGACACATTTGAGATCCATCCACAATGAGACACATTTACCACTCTTTAACAAAAAGGATAAAAGTAATACACAGCAATAGAAAAAAAAAAGCATCGATCTGATGCACATGAAAGAAACTGGCATATTACTTCTTCTAGGTTGTTTCTAAAAGAGACAACATGAGACAGGAGAGAGAGGACGAGGGATGGGAAGAGGTGCGAGACAGAAAAGCGATGGATTTTTCTGTCTATCCCCAGCATTCAACATCTGCAGAGTTTATAATTGGACAGAGAAACACAAGAATGGAGAAATAGAAAGAGAAAAGACAAGCAGAGAGAAGGGTGGTGTAGGAGAAAGACAAACTGAGTGAGAGACACAGAAAGATGAAGAGGAAACCAAGAGTGAGCAAACACTGGAGGAGCCTGACTGTCAGCCAAGACGCAAGGTGGACTTAAACTCAGCCAACTACAGATTAATCCTGCTGAGTTTACACACCTTATCACAGCCTTGGCCCCTGCCTCTCAACCTGCGTCATCTGTGCCCAAAACCATTGCAGACTTGTTTTGGAGCGCTGACCTTTTGAGTTCAGGAGAGTTGATGAGTAAATATGACTTTCCGGTCATGGCCATTTCTCACCCCCAAAGAGGTCTGCTGAGGGCAGAGCTACCAATTTTAGACCCAAGGCAACCAGCAGGAATCTGAGTGAGTGGTCAATAATTCCTCTGCCAGCCACCCATCTCATGTTTCTCCCCCTATGGCCGGGGTGAAAATGTAGGTCTACGGAGTGAAAATGACACACCAGCCTCTGGAAGTTTAACCTTGATGATCTTTTAAATTGTTGTGACTGCAATGTTCTTTTTTTCCTCTTTGACTGCAGGCTATTTATGTCTTGACAAATAGCGCAACCCTGGGTGTAAAAGTTCTCACATATTTATCCAAAGTGCCTTACAGTATTGAGAGTGCATATTCAAAAGGGGAGGCCCCAGTGACTGGGCAACATGTATTTCCCATTGAACAAGAATCAAAAGCACACTCTACCTTGTCACCTCTATTATTTACTCTCTTAGTTTAATATACAGTAATCAGTTGCAGCACAATATGTGGTAGACTGTGAAGGTAAACGAAAGGACGGCAGAGAAGGTGTTTCTGGATAACTTTTTCTTGCACAGGCAAACATCTAAAACTGACCTGTTTCCAGACTCAAAAAAACACATAGAGTGTACTGTATCTGCAATCCCCTGCGCCAAAAAAAATGATGGATGATAATGTGGAACAGGGAAAAATATTCTGTGATGTTGGGCTAATATTCATAATGGAGCAAAACAACAAACCAAATTACAAAAGCACAAGGATGATTACATTACTTTCTGGGTTGAAGCATTATATTGTGTCACCCTTAGGCAGTCGAAAACTTCCATTTCGAAAGTTCTTCTTTCGTTGTTCTACATTCTAGTTTGGAAAAACAACACTTCTCGTTAGTGCACAGAAACACACAGAGAAGGTGTTTCAGGCTTGTGAGCTGCAGTGATTACTTTTCATGATTGGAGAAAATCTACAACGCCAAAAGATCATTCCTCTTCTTATTGTTGCCAAAAGTTATTCTTGGAATTGTGGGAACCCGGTTCAACAACTGATCTCATGCGTGGAATATCATTAATATCATAACAGTATAAGACTGGTGCACATCAGCTGACTAATTTACGACATAAATGCAAATAAAGTCAACAAGGATTAAAAAATGATTATAAACAAATGAGCTACAGTCTTCAGTTGACACCAGGCCAAGCTCTCATGTGCCTAAAAAGTATGAACTAGTAGTATAGTTTCATTTTTGTTGACATGTTTTTATACATGAGTTACAATGTTGTCATTTGCACGCATCTTTCCATTGTGCGCACATTTAACGCTATGAGGATGTTACATACTACTTTTATTGAGTGTTTCTGCAGCCTGATTATGTGACAATAAAATAAATGTGAATGACAAGGGACAGCTAATCCACAAATCAAAGAGGAGAGGAGGGGACACTTCACAAGACACACTGCCTCCTGTTTTCACAACCAGACTAATTGCACCTCATGTCGCTGGAAGAGCACTGATTTAGCACTCGGAGCAAATTAAAATGAATAAACACAATTAGCTGTGAGTGCAACAGCGCCTCTGCACAGCGCATATTTCTCTTTTTCTCTCTGCAACGACAGTCACTTCAGAGCAGCTGTTATTAACTGTGTTGTTGTGTCAAGTGCGATGTGACTAATTGCAAAGCACTTGATGCCACCAAAACGCTTCTAATTTAGATTTGAATGAATTGAACGGGGCACTGGGTGGTAAAAATTGGGTAACTGTGAAATTGTAGGCCTTAAAAGCCCGCAACAGTAAATGTATACTGTTCACTGATATTGTATTTTGGTCTCATTATCACAGAGAAAAATTTAATAAGCATTGGTTAGGTGAAAGCATGAATGAGAGTAAAACAATAAATGCACAGCAAATGAAGAAATATACAACCAGAATGTTATTTATCCATTCCGGGAGAGCCCATCGTAATCTTCAATTCACATCATCCGTTATATCTTTTTGTTTTAATTGTGTTAGTGTGTGTGTGTTTGACTTTTTTTTCTTAGATCAGATTTTTTAGTTTCAGTTTTAGTGCAGCATCTGGAAAGTCTCTGATAATTAAAAAAAAAAAAAAACAGTATCAACAGCCATGCTTGCTTTGCCTCTATAAAAAAATCTATTATTACTCAATCACCTAAGTTGATTGTATAAGGATGTTAAGGACCAAAAGCACAAAAACTACATAAAACAGTCACAAAGATGACAACTTCTAAACTGTGTTCCACATATCCGAAGTAAAACACATGACTTTGAATATCTTACAGTCAGTCTGCGAGGCCTGTAGCTATCTAGAATCTCCCTCTCTTCTCCCCTTTGATCCCGTCAAAAATAGAGAGAAACCACCCTACTCTTGAGGTAGGGGAAATAAAAGAAAACAGCTCAGAAAGTAATAATTGCAAAGGAAATGAATTTCAAAACCCTGAGGAGGACACTTCTCCAAGACCTCCCTACTTGCGTGGAAAAAAGCATCATATCCGGGGCACAATTCAATTAGCTTTTCTTCCAACTGTAGGGAAAGGAGCTCCGGGGAGAAATCAAAAGTTTTGTCCAATAAAAGAAGTTTTCAAGGATGTAATGTTCTCACTGCCCCCTCCTCCTTCACTATTCATTACCACTGCTTACAAGCTTGCCACTCACAAATGCATCGATCTGTGATTTCTACAGACCAAAAAAAAAAAAAAAAAGAAAAGAAAAGAAATAAATAAGTAAAATTAAATAAAACAGCACCTTGCTGATGCTGCTGTGACAGACACACCGGTCACGCTTAGCCGGCTGTGCCTGGCAGCTTATCCTTCGCATTTTCATTACCTTTTGTCTTTCTTGCCCAGTTATTTGACAGTGATCAGGGGTGATAAATTGTTCAATTAAAGCCACATTAAGAATCCAGAAAACACTTGATGCACAGCCTCTTGGTATACGTGTTGTCCAATTACTCTGAAGGACAAGACTCCTTCTTGCTACTGACAATCAACATGTGACTCTCATCATAAGACAAATTGGTTTATTTATACAAGCTAGCAGGCTGATTGAATACCGGCATGCAAGACTGATGAGCTGGAGTTACAAAAAAATGTAAAACTCGAATTTCCATTACAAATGGAAATGTTCTGCATTTGGTAGAATTTGCAGTGGTTTTAGAAGAATACTGAAATAGAAGACATCTTAATTATTCACCATGTAAGAACATTGCCTTTAGCTCAACAAGACATATACAAAAATACAACATTCCTCATCCTTCCACCACTAAATCCCAAGGCAATAAGCATCTTCCAGCTTGATTCCCTGGCGCTGTGCTGTGTCTGACCTGACCTCTGAACTCCCTAAATTCCAAAACATTTCTCTGTTATTTTTGTTAAAGTCAGGGACAAAAACAAAAGTGTTTGAACTAATCTGTTCACAACCCCCAGTAAATGAAATGCATTACTAATCTTTTTTTGGCTCACAGTTGCTTTTGGGGTGGAGGGTGTAGATGTTGCTCAGGGAAGGTTTAGCCTCAAATGTTCTGATAAAATTAAGATCCATTGAAATTCAAATTGGACTCACTTGACTTACTGTAGCAAGCCTTAACAAAAAAAAAAAGAGGGCCACAGCCTGAAGCTGTATCCAAACTTCCTAACACAATCAGACAAAAGTTTCTTCACAAGGCAGAAGATTACCCTTAAGTGATAATACTAAAAAATTAAAAGGATATTCTCTAAACACATAAGAAAAATAACTTAAATAAGCTCTTTGTTATACACAGATAACAAAAGAATTCCTATCAATTCCAATAAACTCAACATAAAGGGAGTACAAAACTTCTACAGCAGTGCTACTAACGGAGTAGCACAGGATAGAAAGACCTAATTTACTGGGATATTAGAGTGATTTCTTGATACAGTTTATTTTCCCTTGTTTATTAGTGGCAGTAACTGTTTAATCGGTATTTTTAGGCTGCGGTTTAAAATGACTGATTTACGCATCATTTCAGCAGAAAATGCCGTGTGACTGAAGCTCCCCTCGATGTTTTCAAATGCAAAATAATGTGGGCTTGCATTTGGGGCAAAATCTATATAGAAAAGCAGTCTCTGTATGTCTGAGGAGGTCCTATAATAAAGTTTGGGAACCATTTGCATTAAAGTGGTAGAGACACTAGACGACATCAGTACCTGCTATCTATTTCGCACTGTGCAAAGAAAGTTGGCAAACACCGAATAAAATGAGAGCAAACAACTTTCCTTTAAAACACATTCAGCCCAAAAGAGAACAGCAATACCTTTTTTTCCTTAACAAACTGAGGTCTCAACAAACCCGGTGAATACAACGGTCCAGCATTATGGCAAAAAAATAAGCACCTACTAGGACTCTTCTTACAGTTTGCCCTCTAAACTGAAATCAAGCATTTCGAGAGTAAAGAACAAGAAAACTTCCATGTACTTACTTCATCGGCGTGAGAAAAGTATTTCTGAGACTACCCCCTGGTTGGTTTACGGGGGAGAGCTTTTAAAAATCCGTATTCTTTGTGGGTGAGCGGTCGTATTCCCTCAAGAAAACAGTTCCTGCTACTTTGCATCCCCGATGGTAGAAAAAAAACCGTTATATTCCACTTTCTTGATCGGCAGAGCAGTCACTTGTTAACAGAAGGAGCGAGTATAAAATACTCATATTATTCCCCGTGTGTTGTATTCCTTTTCCCCTCAGAGCAGACGCTCCAAGCCAGAATCTCCTCAGTGAAAGAGAAATATAAAACACCCTACAATAATCCGTGCGCGACACCGCCGCGCGCGGATCTCCAAATGTAGGCTATGTCTCTTTATTGGTGTCTCTCGTTATCTCCACGTCCCAGGTTTGGAGTCCTTTCTTCCTAAATCCACCTCGCACGGACTGGGGGTGGGGAGACAGGAGTCAAATACCCCCCTTATCCCTCCCCTCTATAGCAGGGAAAAATACGGAGCCCTGTGCTGCGTTCAATGCCGCCTCATAAACTGCGTCTCTCGACTTCTAGTCAGTCGTAAATCCTACCGGTTGGTGCGTTCATGCACGTTTAGTCGGAAATCATAGCACAATGGGGCTTGTAGCGACAGGACTTACTGTGGCTGATCTGTTATTTTATAAGTCTGTGCTGCAGCGGCAGAATGAAGAGACAAATATACAGAGCAACGGTGCAGTGACATGAAGCGTGAGAGCGGTGTGAGAATGAACCACGGAGTTGTGAATATTTGTGAGGATATTTTATAACTTTTATACTCTAAAAATTCACATGTAAATGAGTCTAAGATTTTTTTTAACTAGGCCACTAGGCTAAACGTATACACTGCAAAAATGTGACTTGCAACTAAAAAATTTAAAAAAAAATTATACTATTATACTACTATTATACTACTATTTTCTGATGTTATGTGAACGTGGGATTCCATACAAGGGATTAAAGTGTGACAACTTTCCACTGTTAATACCAAGCACTTGTATTAGAAATGTAAAAAAAGGACTACTTCATGGGAAAATATGCACTTTTGATAAAGTAATGATATTATTTTTGCATTTATTGTCTGAGTAGCTTCAGCTTCTCAGGCCATGTCCTCTGATATGTTACAGGTTACATTAAACAGCATCTTCCCATGCAATTGCATTGAGTTCATTGTATAAAAATGATGTAAAATATGGAGCATCTCTCCACCCAGAGTCAAGGCTATGAACCCAGATAATAAAGGCTATATATGGTTGGATAGTAGAGCACTTTTTTTCATAATTTTAGATGGGCTACACTGATATTTAGAGTAGAATGACCTGTGTCCAGTTGAATCATAATTAAACTCACTACAGAGTAGCCAGAGATGTAGCCTAATCTCTCTGTACAACACTTCAGCTCATATACAGCACTGGAACAAACAGGAAATGCTCTGTGAGGCAAGATCACAATTTGGAAAAGTTACTCAGTTTTAATTGTTCAATGAATATTTATTTCTATTCAGTGACCACTCTACCGTGAGATATCCCGTTTGTCCTTGTTTCCATTTCAGTTTCAAAACTTAATCAAATTAGCATAAATTATTTTAATCTAAGTGATAATAAAAAATAACCTTTTGAATGGAACTTTTTGGAGCTACAACATGCTACAAAAGAACAACAGCAAAACAAAACAATCAGCTGTAATCAAAGGAAGTATTGCTCTAGTGATTACTCATGAGCCACAATTAAGAAAAAAAAAAAAATGCTATTTTCATTTTTTTTTTTTTTGGTTGCAGTCTCCACTTTTCACCCTACTGTTTTCACTTTGCTGTAAGTGAGGAGGAATATGAGTTCACCCAATCACATTCACTTTAAGATGAAACAGCAGTTCTGATTGGCTGGTAGAGTTTGAATTTGAGCAGTGACAGCTGGTGTCCACTATGTCCAGCAGGGAGGCGAGACACAGACTGGAGACACATCAATCACCTGACCAACAGTCAGTCCCCCAACAGCCAGCATGCAGCTAAATACCATTATGTATTTGGCTGTGGCCATTTAAAAGTTCTTTTCTTTTGTTTAGAGATTACCTTCCCCTTCCAATACCCATCCTGGCTCAGGAAGTATTGAAAGTGACTAGTGGATTGATTTACCATTCATTTAGCCATTGTGGACTTCAGACAGACAAATAAACTTGTCCCCTAGCCCAGCTACAACTGCTGAACTGAAAAAAGTGGTAGCTGGCTGCGTCAAAGTACCTTCCTGGAGCATTAAAGACCAGAGTGATGGAAAATTGAAGGAAATGAGATTGAATTAGGCAGTCTTTGGAAAGGGGCTACATTTTGTGAGGCACAGTGCATCAAATGAAAGGTCTCTCCTGCCCAATTGAAGGGAGTGAATATATATTTTGTGTGAACTTTTCAAGGTTTGCAGGCAGTAATGGATGGGAACAGGCCCTTTTAAAAAGACACATCTTTGCCATGTGTTGGCAGAGAGCCATCCTGATCCACAAGCAATCCTCCACTGCCCTCTCCCTGCTCTTTGTTTAAAACCCACCGTGACATGTAACACACCATAAAGAGGTGTAAAGGGGTGTGAGGGGGGTCTAATCAATTTAACTGGTGAGTAAAAAACATGCGTTTCTGTTACGTAGATTTCTCCCATGGCTTCTTATTCACACTACAGCCCCTTATTTAATCAGGCCAGTAAATCTTAGCAGCAACCCAGAGCTCTCACCGCCATTCCCCTGGTGGCGTGAGCCTTAACATGGTAAATTTCACTCGGGTAGGGAAATGCGCTCAGTGGCCGAGGCTAGTGCTTTGGAAGGATAAAAAGAGCACTTACCGCCTGACATGTGCAATCCATAACGGAATAATGAGACTCCTCCACAGTAGTAGCTCTCTTCCCTTGCTCTCCCTCTCCACTTTTTGTTTTCCTTGTGAGTGTTCATAAATGCCATGTAAATTCAGAGAGCGGAAGATGTGGCGAGTGCTCGAGGGAGAGCATTTAATCGTTTGCGTCTTGTTACCGAATCGTGTAACAGCATGTACTGTGTAAAGATGCTCCAAACGACCAGTGAACCTCAATGAAACTACTGGCCTCCTTCTGTCAGCTGTTATGCTTCCAAGTGAAGGTGATCCTCGCTGCTTATCATTGTTGTCCGATAGAAAACAGTTGCATGCAAGAAAAAAAAGCACTTCAAGGATGAAGAATACTTATTTCAGAAATTATACAAAAGTACTACTACATTATGTATGCGATATATAATTATTATACCAAATTTTAAATGCTTTGGAGTCATTAAACTCAACATTGGTATGAGGTGAATGATTATGTACATATATTGCAGATTACGATCAAATTTTCAACATAACATTTATAACTGTAATAAATACACAAATTACTTATTCAGATAATCTTGTATCATTGTGTTATTTTGTTCATTAAAAAAATCATGGTTATCATAAGCAAGAATCAATTAACTCTACTATTAGAAAAACATTGTTTTATACCTTTTCCCTTTAAAGGGCACATATTATGCACATTTACAGGTCTATATCTTTAATCTGGGGCTCTACTGGTATATCTTTGCATGATTTAGCCTGCAGTTAAAAAAAAAAACAACTCATGCTGACCCTTTATGCAGCCCCTCAGTTCAGCCTCTGTCTGAAACAGGCTGTTTTAGGTCCTGTCTCTTTAAGGCCCCCTTCCCGAGGAGGCCACTCTGCTCTGATTGGTCAGCTATTGAAAACTGCCCCTCAGTTCCTGATATCCTGAGGCTATATCAACAAGTGCGACATTTTCTCGTTCTGTACTCTAAACTTTTCAAATACATCTGTACATCGGATTGAAATCTAATCTCAAATATGAGAATGGACAATGCAAACAATGGAAACATGGAAAAACCTTAGCAACAACCTTAGCAACAACCTTAGCGACAAAGGCTTCGGAATGGACGGCTGTTTATGGCATGCACAACAAGCCAATGTCAGCTCATCAGCAAGGCATTGCAAAACAAAGCATTCACAGCAGGTTGAAGCCCTGGCTTTTGACCTGCAGGAAGCATTTCTACATACGTTAACCTCAAGTTTTGGAACTTTGACCATTTAGCATTTAGCATAGATATCTGACATCATAATAGTATATAAATAACAGAAAATCACAAAAAGCATAACATGTCCCCTTTAAAGAGCCCCGATCTTTATATAATTAGTTTTTTTATTAACCATGAAAACATATCAAAAATATTTATGCCACAATTAAAAGGTCAGCAAACTATATTTTGTTAACCAATGAGTAAATTAAGTTTAGTTGGATTCTGGCTACAGGAGGAGCTCAACTCAAGCAGCAAAACTTATAAACACTGGATAAGTTGAGCTTGTCCGGATCTGAATGCATACTTACAATTCTTTTTTTGACTCTTTTCCTGTTTTTAACTCCATGTGACAGTGTTAATAAATGAACATCCCATCTTTCCTTATTGTCTCCCTGTTTCCACCCGTTCATCTATGTCACCCCTAGGGGTTGAGGCACAATCACCTCCGATAGTAGTGGGCCATCGCTCACTCTGTCCCTGGAGGCGACAGCCCACTTACTGCCAGCTCGCGCTCAAATGGAGGACATTTCATCACCCCACCAAAAACACAATTAAAAACATGCGCACACGGCGGTCGACGGCCCTCGAGAGCCACCCCCTGTCGCAAGTTTAGTTACTCTGAGCCTGCCTCACCCTCTTGGATATTTACTCTCCATGTGATTGAGTGTTTGTCAGCTTGGTTGGAAAGTGCTATGTGGTGTTTTAGTGCGAACAAGACAGTGGAAGAAAGAAAGAAAGTGGACCAGTGCTCAGCGCTTAAAGGTCCTCTCTGTAAGAGGCATTTGTTTCCTTTGGTGCATGTAGCTTCAACAGTTAACTAATAAGTGGCTTTGCTCTTGGCTGGAATTTTTTCCCCCCCTTGAAGCTAAAATGGAGGATAGTGTGATGGGTGGTTTGCTTAACACACACACACACATACTGTACACACACAAACACACACACCAGGAACAGAGGCAGAATGACGGCTATTAGAGTGCAACGATGCTCCCTCTTATCTCCCACTACGATACAGATCTACAAAGAGCTTGAGAGAGATTATGAATTCATTACCTTGATACACAAGTGAGCACTGCGATAGACAGGAGTTTGCTGGAGATGGAGATGCTCAGTGGGTGCACTGGGAGGGGCAGGGATGCAAATGCAATGAATTAAACTCTGCTTGTAGTGAATAAATCTGTCAGCTCTCTCTGCATTTTTAGGAATTTTTGAGCTCTTACACATGGTGGAACACATATACAGCATGATTTATCAGAGGGGCAGGCATCTGGTGGTACACTCTCTTGATGAGCTTCACTTCAATGAAAGGACACGTGGGCAGTTGCATGATTTAAATCTTACCTTCTAACAGTAGGCTACCCTCACACTTGGTCTTTCATTTCAATGTTTGAAAAGATTGGTCCATTGCAGCTCAGTGCTGAAATTAAGTGTTTTTCATACACTTCAATTTCTTCCATTTTTTTCCTCTCTATTTCAAAGTAGCTGTCCTTAAAAAAGCAGTGAAGCATCTATGACCTGTATTAATCTTTATTCTGGTGTTACTTTTTATTTTGGTTACCTTTTTCGGTGCAAATTTGTGTTATGTTTTGCACTGCTAACTCCTCAGAGTGAGCCTGACCACTTTATATCCCTTTAAAACTCACAGCAATGCAAGCAAAATTGTCATTTTTGTAAATCCAATCTGTCTTTTGCATGATAAGAGTCTAACAATGGCCTTTGTGGAGAAGACATCTGATAAATGCTTAAATTATAGAGTGTCAATTGGAAGTATAATGCATTTGAGTAAGTATAACTATCTTGGAGGTCTTTTCTGTTACCAAACACACTCACTTACCCCTCCCTCTCTTTCTCCTTTAACTCTCTTACACTTCTGTTAACTGGCTCGCTCTCAATATTGCTTTCTCTAAGAGTGTTTTCCCTCCAGCTCTGTTGAACTCAGCTGACATTTGGAGGCAGGTGAAAGAGTACAGCTAAATAAACCAAAGAATTTCAGAAAGACAGAGAGGGAAAAGAGAGAGACAAAGAAACAGACAGAGAGTGAGTGTTTTGTATCACTGTGTTAAACTGTGTGTCCTGTGAATCCCATTAAACTGACAAATGTTGTTTTATGTAGTGCCCACTGCTGCCTGCACTGTACATTTTTCATGGTATTACTGGACTGAGCGGACAGTTAGTTTAACTGTGAATGTTGTAAACTAGTGAAGGCTTCATATGTTCTCCACTGGTGTGGATCATTTGAAGGGTGACCAGCATTTGCCTTTTATTACATGCTGTATATCCAGTGGTCACAGTCTGTGACCACAGCTCCTGTTTCTAACAGCTGTAAAATGTGCAATTAGGTCTGATTTTATTAATCAATGTAATTTAAAAAATATATTTATATTTAATATATATTTTTAGTTAATTTCATGTAAAAGAATGATTTTCTCTACTTATGAATATGCGAAAGGTGCATTTACTTTTAAAAGTGGCAAACATAAATAAAAAATATTTAAATATTCTGTGTTTTATGTGTTGAGGCTTTTCCAACTTGACATGAGTACTGGTTTAAGAAATCATATCATTTTTGGCATAAAATTGTGAACATTGATCAGATAGTATCATTGATGTAAAAATCATCAACTGGTAGCAGCCATGTAAAAGCCTTATTGCCTTATTAATGTTAAGTATTTTCAGTGCTGACTTCTTTTTAGTGTGGTAATTAGCACTTTTACTGACTGATAAGTCCATGTAATGGTATAGCATCATATAAATCTATCTTTAGCCAAGTTTGAAACATATCTTTGATTGTTTAGAGGCCTTACTAAGACCACCCAATGTACCATTTATGTTGTGTGGAGGGCTGTTTTTATGCAGTAATATATCATTACTCTGTGTGTGCGTTGTGTGTATATGTAGTATCCTGTGATTATGTCTTTTGTATGTACTTGTGCCTTTGAGTGATTTTTAATGCTGTGTGTACATTTGTGTGTTTCACTGCGTGTACATTCAAGCACATGCGCCTTTCACTACGGCGTGTGTGTACATTCGTGTGCCTTTAACGCTTTCGGGTCATTGTGTGAGTGGTGTTGTGTCCAGATATAAGTGTGCCTTTCAGCGAGTGCATGTGCACATGTCGTGAGTGCCCGTGCATGTGAATTTCCACACTGCGGAGAGGCGGGTGAGGCAAGGAGTGATGAGTGATGCCAGAGGTGGTTTTCTACCAGCCTCTCTGCTGGCTTGCTGGCTCACTAATGGCCTCCTCAGTGGGTTGGCTGACCGACTTGCTGGCTCTCAGTGGCTCCTTATTCCTTATTTGGTCGTGGGGGATGGGGGATGGTGGCAGCGGGGTAGTGGATGGGGGAGCAGCGGTGTTCTGTTTACATGCAGGGTCAGGAGGTCAGAGCACCAGAGTGCCATGGAGCAAACACAGATCACTTAAAGACAGCGAGCGAATCATTGCCTCACAGCCGCCAACTGGATGGATCAGGGCAGATTCACCGTGTGATTGAGTGTGTGTCTGTGTGTTTATGTGTGTGTGTGTGACTGAGACAGGAGGGTGGATAACACTCCATACTTGGGTGAAGCCCCAGTAAAAAAAGATAGCAACTACAGGTAATTTCCACACACATACACACTCTGTTCTCTCTTTCCCCTCTCTTGCTCTCAGGCCCTGGACAGTTGAGGGGAGTCAGTAGAAAGGAAATTAAAGGCAACCATCCTTATAGTTTTGCTCTTGTCCGCTTGACTGCCTGCATGCCTGCCTGCTTGCCTGCCTGCCTGCGTTCCCTGGGCAATGTTTATGCTGTGCCCTGCCCAGGACAGAATAGATTCGCCCACACAGCACTGTGCTCTCAACCAGAACCTAAGTAGGTCTGGCAAGCTCGAGCCACAGTCCCATTCACTCTCACTCCTCTGGATTAGGCCCTATGGCCTGGGGCAACACAGCAATGACTGCATTAATAGACCTAAGATAGCATCTCTCCACCCCACCCTAAAATATATATCCAAGTCGTTTTTATTAGGACACATCAGCAGGTTGTTTATTTTCATCCATCAGCTTCCCCAAAGTTTCACAGCATAGTTTTGCAAACTAAGAAACTTAAGTGCCAAAGTTTTGAGTGTCTATAGGGTCATCCATAGCCTCCAAGGTGGTGTGAAATGCCATGGAAAGATGGATTCAAACTCGATGTAACAGGTTGTCAGAATTGATTTTTGAGCTGCACTGAACATTTGCTGATGGAAATTAAAATTGGATGAGTTCCAGCTTCTAAAGAAACAAAAACGTCTTGCCATTATGATCAAAACATAAAACAAAAAACGAGACCTTTAAAATTCATCACACTGCATAGCTTTCCACCGTCACCGAGGGGAAAGTGTAATAAGCAAAACATCTTTCATCCCCAAATACCATGAAATTACATGAGCTGGCATAATCAAATTCATTAACTCCAAACTTTAGGTCAATTTACATTTCTTTAAATGCCGCTACAAATAACTGGAGCGTATATAAATGAATAATGTTAATCCATTGCCGTGTTTTTTGTCTTCTCTCTTTATGATGTATATTAGGGTTGTAGCTAGTAAGAGTGCGGTAGAGGGACCACTGTGATGAGGGTGGTGGCAGCTCAAAGGGCACATTAACCAGCCTGTCAGACTCCCAGTGCCATGCTACAGATAACACCACGCTGTGAGAACACAGTGCCTCTTGACGCCAGCTGTAAAGATTAGCAGAGCTTTGTTTAATTGTGCTGCTAACATCCTAGAAGCCACTTAAGAGGTACTGCTCTCTTTTCCTTAGAAACTGTCTTTAAAGCTCAGCCAAAGGTTGCTGCTGCCTGTTCATTCAAATGCAAAGGCCTTAGGGATTTGGCAAAGCCAGGTAACCCACCCCTCCCTCCCACAGATGAAGGCACCTGAATCAGCAACAACTGGGTAACAGGTAAACATCAAAAATAGATCTCAAAAAGTAAAATTTAAACAAAACATCAAATCAAGTTCATTTATAAAGCACATTTAAAACAACCAGAGTTGACCAAGATGCTGTACAATAAAATAACATAAATAAAATAAAATAACATAACATGGTAACAATACTATCCCATGAGCATACACAAATAAATAAGTAAAGGAACAGCTGGAAAACACAGAAGAATAAAAAGTGAAACATAAAACCTTAAGGACACTCAAAGGCCTGAGAAAACATGTGGGTCTTAAGTTTAGCCTTAAAAGTGTCTACAGAGGGAAAACACTTAATTTAAAATGGTAAACTGTTTCAAAGCTTTGGGGCGGCTACTGCAAGTGCACGATCACCCTTACCCCTCAGTCTAAATCAAGGGACAGCTCGGCACCAGGCTCTGTAAAGTTTTATAAACAAATAATAGAACCTTAAACTCAGTCGTATACTTGACTGGTAGCTAATGCAGGGACACCAGTATGCCAGGGGTGATGCTCTCTCCTTCTGATACCAGTTAGTAGTCTAGCAGCAGCATTCTGCACCAGCTGCAAGCGAGACAAGGATGAATGGCTAATACCCAAATAAAGAGCATTGCAGTAATCTAGTCAAGAGGAAATTAAGGCATTTGTGACAATCTTCAGGTCCTTAAATGAGAGGAATGGGTTGAGTTTGGTGATATTTACTGACTGGAAAAAGCAACCTTTCACAACAGTGTTAATTTGTTTGTCAAATTTTAAGGCTGGATTGAAGATGACACCGGGATTTCTGGCATGGGCATGAAGGTTACATGCAGGCAAACAATAAACAAAATTGGTGGGTTAAGGAATAAATGTTGTATCCTAATAGGAGAATTTCCTGATGTTGATTGTGCAATTTTGACAACAAGACAGCCTCCATACGTCAATAGAGGCAATTTTTTCCATTTTAACTCAATCAGACTGAAGTGTTTGGCACTAAACAACCGAACAAATGACAAATCAACCAACAGACTTAAATTGTCATTGTTAGAACCAAAGACTCTAGTTGGGATAAACAATATCAACCATCACAGACATTTTACAGACATTATAAACATTTTGTCCAATTAAATGCCTTTTTTTTCCTTTTAGAGGTGAATATCTATTTTTAGGCAAAATAAAACTTACAAATTACACCTGCTAGCAAAGGGCAGTCCAACACTGATGACCTTTTATCAGCGCTCAACTGAAACCATCCTCACTTGAGGCTTAATGGTGGAGTTTGGTCTGAAAAAGACCTGAAGCAGCTCAACAAAATTCCTGTCCTGGTTTCTAGAATCCAATTTTTCACAGATATACTCCTGCTGCATTCATTATAATCAACACATTACTGCCGTATCAAGGCTGACTCCACACGTTTTATCTGCAGGCAATTAGACTCATCAACATGTGCGTCATGCAGTAATGTAAGGCACCAATGATATTTTAATGTATAGTTTAAATGTAATGTTATTGCTGGCAACTGAATTTTTAATATGTAATGTCTTGTGAAATGTTTTACCTCTTTTAATGTGTCCTTTTGTTATTACATAGAATATAAGCTTTATATACTTTTTAGTGTGCAATCTTTTCACTTCTAAGTTGTTTTTTTATTTATTAATATGGTTGGCTGGGTGGTAAACTGTCCAGGAGTGAATCCAGAGCACTAGCATTTTATTGCATTGGAGGGCACTGCTGTACTTTTTAATGCATATGGCAATATAGTGGACTTGATGAAAACACAAACATAGTGTGAAATGTTCTGTGTGTGTGGTGGTTTATATATATAAGGATATTTGGGTAAACGGATTGATCTACTGTATATTAATTACAAATTTTACAGATTTTAAAATTAAAGTTTTGAATTTCTCTAAAATTCCTTTGACACTATAAATGACACACAGTCAGGCAGTGAAACCCATCAGTGGATCTAATATACATGGTCTTCCCTCTGTGCACTCTCAGTTTCCGGCTTGTTGAGCCCATGGCTGGGGGTCCCAATGTGCTATCTCGCCTCTCCACCATTCCTGCAGTCAAATGAAGCAGGTCACTGAGGCCTCACTATCATCGCGGCCCAATATGCCAAATACAGCTGTTAATATGAGGCTGGTGGCCCCCGGCAGCGAGGTGACGAGAAGCAGCCGGCCCTCTGCACATCGAGAGGGGAATGTCTGGGCCTGCATCTGCTCTGACACCCATTTGCTCACACTCATCCGCAGTTTCTGCATGTCTACTGCTCTGCCAGCAGCACTAATAATCAAGTAATGATATGGAAATGAGGAAGGGGTGTGCAGTGTATTTAATGGCAGTGGAGTCAGCTACAGTAGACATTTGAGCTGGAAATTAAACTATCCACTGGACTGTGGCTGTAGAGTTGAGGACATTTCTCCACTTAGAATCATCCTCTGTCGTTTCTCCACTTAGGCCACATCCACACACACTCTCTGTCCACACGAGCGTTTTTAGCACCACTTCAGAAATAATCTCCATCCATACTAACACGCCTGAAAACGCATATCACATGACCATTCATGCTGGTGTAAATAGGAAGCAGGTCGTCTACTCGGAACTGGACTCAGTTTGAAGGTAAGTGGAGGGGGAACAAACACTGCTTGTCACACCAAGTATTGTTGCTTCACACACTGGCTGTAAGTTACTGCACACCCTGTGTTGTCAGCATCTCGTTCACAGTGCATGGGTGTCTGCATCATCGTTTTCAAAAGTCTCCATTTTCGCCCATCCAGACTAAAACACAATCCCAGAGTTTTCAAACTAAAATGGGGTCAGCAGCGTTTTCAAAACTCTCCGTTTTAGGGGTTTGAAAATGCCAGAGTAGTGTGGATGCTAGGCGTAAACGGAGCAAAGGTTATGCATTTTAAAATGAAAACGTATTAGTTTGGATGTGGCCTTAGAATCATCCTGATAAGCCTGATAAAAGCACAGCACATCCAGTTATTTGTGTACAAAATACAGCAAGCTCTAACTGATATCTGCCGGGTTCAGGCTACAAGGCTGATGGCACTCATGAATATTTCCAGGGCAAGCTGGGGCCCATTGTGCCGGTAGCTTTCTTAGTTCTTGTCTTGATAGGTAATCGAAAAAGAATGGTGAATCTGCCAGGAAACAGGAAACACTCAACCGATTCTGCAAATGTATCAAATTTAGAATCCATTCCTCGTCAGCCACAGCCTGTCCCATAAAACTGGGCAGATAAAGCTTTTAACACACTAAATCTAGCGTTATTAAACATCAGGCATTGGCAAGAAAAACATTTTTAATCAATGATTTTATCATCAAGCACAATCTCAATTTCATGTTTTTAACTGAAACTTGGTTAGACCACGATAACAGTGCAGCAGTTCTTATCGAGCCAAAGTCCTCCCAACTTCAGTTTTATAAGTGAAGCTAGAGTGCATAAGAAAGGAGGTGGAGTTGCCATTTTGTTTAATGATTCCCTCCAATGCAAGCAGATATCTTGTGGAAATTTTGCTTCTTTTGAATATGTGGCTCTTCATTCCTTTTCTTGAGTTATTTTCCTAAATATCTATGCCTTGTTTGCTAATATCGTCAGGCTAACAAACCCTCCTGTGTCAGTAGCCTCTGAACTTCTATTCAACAGGGCCTGTAATGAATTCAGAGAATTAGACAGGTGTTCAGTGCCTCCACACCAGGTACAGGGTATGTATGTGTCCTTGTGTCCACTTGTGTCCAAATAGCATGACACAATTTGATCCTATTAACCATAAAAACTTGGAGGACATTATACAACATATGAAATCGTCCTTCTGCCTTGATATTCTGCCAACAGTATATCTAAAAACCTTTCTAATTGCATGTCCTCAGATCTTCTCTCAGGTTTCTTCCCAGAGGCCGTGGAAACTGCTGTCATCAAGCTACTCTTAAAAAAACAAACAAACAAAAAAACAATCTAAACACTTCATTAATGAACAATTATAGGCCCATATCAAACTTTTTTCAATGATTTTTACGTAAAATCACTGAAAAAGCAGTTTTTCAACAGCTGATCAAGTTCTTGGCACTAAAAAACTGTTTTGATGTTTACCAGTCAGGATTTCAACCACACCACAGCATTGAGACAGCTCTTGTTAAGGTCTTCAATGACATCCACTAAAACACAGACAGAATTTCAATCTTGGTATTATCTGGTGCATTCGACACAGTCGACCACAACATATTAATAGACTGACTGGAAAATTGGGTGGAACTTTCTGGCACAATACTAAAGTGATTTGAATGAAGCGGGTAGCTCCAGGTCTGATAAGTGAAACCAACGCAGAAGTGCCTTAAACCTGCATTCTTTCTAATGGCCAGCAGGGGGCGACTGCACTGGCTCCAAAAAGAAGTCTGATTGTATGGAAGTGAGAAAATGACTTCTCATTTGATTTATTACCTCAGTAAACATTTCCTCAATGTGTTTATGGTCTCACTCGCTAGTTTCAAGTCTTCTTCAATACGGCATGATGTTCATTTTGTAAATTATGGTCCCATTTAGAGTAAAATAGACAATAAAGCAGGGAATGGTTTAGGGTAGTGTTTCTCAATGGGGGTGGTACTGCCCCCCAGGGGGCATTCAGAGAACATCGGGGGGCACTGGAAGCAATATTTTTGAAAGGGGGCATTGAGGTGCTCCTGGGGGGCATTTGTGTGTGTCTGTTTTTAATGCCAGATTAGTCCTATATTTGAATGCACATTTTCATGATTTCATCATTAAACTTTTGAGTTTTCCTATGTTTTTTCACAGCACTGTCAAGTCTTTTTTCCTCCATTTTACACACATAACTACATACAAATTTGTGTTTTGGGCTGTGAGTGCTTCTAAAATGCAGGTAACCTACGCTCAACACTGTACCTGAACGCCTCCTATGCGGACACACCAGGAAACTATGCTGAGTCTTTACCGCGGTTTGTTGTCATTTATGGTCGCGCTAGTTTCTCTGTTCCATCTCTGCTGTTAATTTTAGGTCATTTTAACACCCGCAGACACAAACATGATGAAAACTGTTGGTTACATTGCCTTTAGATGCTGAAAATAATCTAAATCAAGCTGATGAATGAAGGGGAAATTAATCAGCAGCTTCAACCAGGAACCCAACCAAAAGAAGAACAAACATTAAACTCACAGCAGGAGGTTTTTAAGGTCTGCTGATTCACAAACAATCTCATCTCTGTATTCATCTTTAAACTGAAGTGTTCTTTAAGGAAATCTGATCACAGAAAAGCAGCTCTGAACTTTGGAACAAATAATCTGGAACAAAAGTCAAACATTAACAGACAGTATAAATCTTTATCAGTTGGATCACAAGTCTGATGTGAGTCTTTTATTCTAACAAGGAAATAAAAAGTGGTGAGATGACATTAATGCAGTCTGTTGTATCTCTGTGATATGTGCTAAACAGGACAAATAAATTGTTTGTGGATAAGATAGAGATAATTCTAACCATAGTCTTCCCTACAGCTGGCTGGTGGCTATGGGAGAAAAATCATGGTTCAAATCCATTCACTACAAGCTTTTTTTTATTATTCTTTATAGCACACAGTGCGTTTTTTTTTTAAATAAATATCGTGATGATAATAGTCCAACATTGTATGAAAATCCATAGTTTTTAGTCAAATGACATAAAATTTTCCCCAAACAACCCCCCTGACCTAGTTTTTTTATTTGACCACTGCAGGTTCAATGTTTAACCAACTGGATAGCATCATAAAACAACAATAATCATATCATATCAGCAAAATGGCACAGAACAAGAAAAAATGCTGCCAGTATTCTATTGAACACCTTAGCTATGATGACATATCCTTCTGCTTTTTCCCAGTAGCCCAGACTTTTTACTTGGTAGGCTGCTCTTGTTTTCCGTTGGAACAATTAAGAATGCTTCTTGATTGGCACCTGAAGCAAATTACTGCTCTCTGATTGGCTGCTGTTTGTAATCAATAAAGAGACTCCAGATTAGAATAGGAATATAGGCATAGCTGTCGCTATTTCAGTGTGTTTTCAGTTCATGAAAGTTAATTGTAACATTTTGGTTGCCGAAACGTCTTGTTCAGCGTTCAGTTGTACTAAAAGACCTTCTAAGGAGTTGGATATTCTGGTAAGAACATTTTGTTTCAAGCCTGTTTTTTGCTAGTCAAAATTAGCATTAGCATTTGCATTATCACAGTTAACCATATACCATAGACTGTAAATGCACCGTGCTAACCAAGCTAGCAGCTAGCATTAGGGTAGGCTCCACTCTCTCATCCAAATATGGTCACCTCTGGCTCCAAAAATTCAAGATGACGACATATTTCAACAGCCACATTAAGACAATTACAAAGTCAGCCTACTATCACCTTATATCAAGTATACCAAGGAATAAAGAATTTATGACTCAGCAGGATTTGGAAAAACTTGTCTGTGTATTAATCCTCAGTCAACTCTACTACTGTAATGGTGTCTCTACAGAAAAAAAAAAAAAATCGATCACACAACTGCAGTTGATTCAGAACGCTGCTGCTCGAGTCAAGTGGATCACATCACTCCAGTTCTCAGATCTTTACACTGGCTTCCTGTCTGTCAAAGAATTGATTTTAAAATACTACTGTTGGGTTATAAAGCACTGAATGGTTTTAGGTTCTTCTGCTACATTATGAACCATCCAGACCTCTCAGGTCGATTGGGACAGGTCTGCTTTCTGTTCCCAGAGTCAAAACTAAACATGGAGAAGCAGCTTTCAGTTTTTATACACCATATATCTCGAACAAACTGCAGGTCCGCTGTAACTCCCAGTTCTTTTAAATCAAGGCTGAAGACTTTTCTGTTTGCTGCTGCCCTTTATTAAATCAAATTTGAAGCTTTTGATTAATATCTTACACTGCACTGTAATTTATACTTACTATTAAATGTGCTATACAAATAAACCTGCCTTGACTTGCCTTGTCTAGCTAAGAGATTTCATTTTGACCTGATGTTTTAATAGCTGGATGGATAAGATTAATCTACACAGACACACAGTGCACAGTAATACAGCAGATAAGTCAGGTAAAATGAAACGGTGTAGTTTCATTCCAAAATGTATAACTACATTAGAAAAACATAAATAGATGCTCATTATTAATTATTCTAAAAAAACAGACTATTGTACTCCGTGAAATGTTACCAATTTGCATCAGCATTTAATTTTAGAAATTGTGTATGAAGTCAGGTGAAGTTTTCAGACACATTTATGAGTGGTCCCAGACTTAATGATTGGTCAGAACTTAAGTGTAATTGTGATGTTATTGATTGAGATGAGTGATAGGTTGAGTAAAGGAATGTGAATCATGGTCAATGGGTAGACAGTGTCATTTTAATTAGTCTTACTATAATGTTTTTAATGCTTCTTTTTCCTTTTCTTTTCTGTCCCCTTTTGTGTATGTCTGCTTGTATAAACTAAATATACTGTCATGTTGGAGGACAGATTTTAATCTCAACAGACTATTCTGGCCCAGTAAAAGTTAAATAAATAAATAAAGCATAGAATTAGAATTAAAGGCAGGATATGATTTCAATTAAGGGAGGCTTTGGATATTATTTTACAAAGGTTCTAATCTCAAGAGGATGCCAAATGCTGCATACAATGTAAAAAGAAATTAGTCAATCAATTTCAAAGAGAGTATGTGTGGAAACATTTTCAAATTAATACTGCACTTTGTGGTATACACCAGAGTAGAGCAGTGAATATGAATGAAAAAGTCAAGCAACTAAGTACATTTCACTCTTGAACTGATATATGATGGCTTCCATATCTGAAAACCACCAACATGGATTGTTGAATAAAAGAATTGCAAAGATGCAGGAGGAACCCCTTAGTGCCATCCTGCTGTGACAGGTAGATGATAGCTTTCTCTCAACCTCGGCTCAGCTGTCAATATGGATGGTGAGTTTAGCATGAGAGTTTAGCAGGAAATATGTGGAGGAAGGTGACAGTTTACTATGTGTCATGTTATGGTTATCATTAGAAAGGCAAAATAATATCAAATATTTATCCAGTATGCAGAGGAACTTGGTTGAGTCAAGCTTTTTTCTGGGTGGATGCACTCTAAGCATCATTGAGTGCCTTTTGAAAGTGTCGTATAAATAAAATGTATTATTATCATTACTTTGTATTGCAGTATTTGCACAGTGGGAGTATCAATGACTGACTGCAAACATTAATTAATTAGACAAAAAGGACATATCTACAGCTTTTCATTCAGGGGAGTAAGATGTTTTGTCACAGTTCAGCTTTGTGAATTATGAATAAAAAAACTGGTATATTCTTAAAAAAAAATTCTGGGCATTTTATGCCTTAATTAATGAGTCAACACTGGAGAAATAACAGGAAATGAGAGATGAGAGACATGGGAAACCACATGCAACAAAGGTCCCCAGCCAGACTCATACAGGGGACGTTGCAATTGATGGTCAGTGCCTTCACCCATAGCCCACCTGCTCACCCCCAGACAGGTGTATTTTAGCATAAAAAAACTTCCTGCTGATGATATTAATGAGAATTGTTATTGCAAAATCAAGATAACAATACTGAAGCACAGTGTTCCTTCACATAGCTATATAGTCCAATCTGCAGTGGTGTGAAAGATGAGAAGGAAATGGGTGGAAATATCTTTTTGTACAGGATTATGCCACACTGTGACTATCACAGATCTGTACCCCAAGGCAGAAGTAAACAATGGAAAGGCAGAAGTAAGGAAGGAAGGAAGGAAAAATGTAGAGACATAGAAAAACATAAAGACAGAAAGTCCCGAGGATTACAAAAACATAAATATGTACCCTACAATGTAAAATCAGTTATTATACAGGGCGTGAGACTTCTTCTGGAGAACAAAATTACTCTTCTAAAATGGCGGTGCACTGTGTGATAATTTAGGGACCCACTTACCGCTGAGTTGTTTTCAAAACCTCTTTAACTTCATATCTTCAGCTGCTCCAGCGACTTCTTCTTCTTCTTCTTCTTCTTCTTGTTACTCGTTCACTCGTACCTTTAAAGTAGAGAGAGGAAGGGGGAGAGAGAGAAAAGAAGAAAAGGGAAAAAAATGAAAGGGAAACATTAATGAAAGGGACTACTAAATGAAAGTAGTAGGTGGGGGAATTCGACAAACGCTGAGATGAGTTTCTCTCTCTCTCTCTCCTCCTTGCCCTTGTGACCACAGGACGACAGTTCTCGGGCGAAGAGGAGGGTTGCTGCTGATTGCCTGAGAGCGTTGGAGTGAGAATCTGCATGAAATCCCTCCTGGCTTTTTTTTTGATCATTTTCTCCTTCACATCTCTAATGAGCCTGGTCCAAATCTTTCTGTGTGGGTGTGTGTGTATGTGTGGGTGTGTGCAGGAACGTGGTGGTTGCATGTCTGGATATTTGCTAATGCACTGTATGCACAGATCTACAAGTTCATAGTTCCTATGTAGGAATAGGAATTTGTGTATGTGGAGGGATGTACTGTATGTATAATTTTGTGTGTATACGAATAATGTTTTTGTTCTTACTCTGTTATTTTTACACATTCATGAGCTACTCAAATATAAATGTGTGCATATCGTACATTTTGTCATTTGGCAAACGTTTGTATCCAAAGCCGACAACAAGTGAGGCGAGACAACCAAGCATTAAAGGACAATGACTCAAAAGAGCAGTGGTACAAATTCCCAGGCAACTGATTAGGTGCAAGTGCACATAGCTCATTCCACCATCAAACAAAAAGAGTCTGGATTGTGATTTCGTACCAGGCAGGGAAGGTATTACTAGACACGCTTTGCAAAAAAAAAAAAAAAAACCTACTGTGTGTTTGTATTTCTAATTCTACATGTGTGAGAGTTAGAATTCTTTGCATCTGGAGGCCATGTCTACTGCACCGTAGCCTCACTCGATATTCAGTCGATACTCTCAAGTAAGGTCTGGAGCTGTGGGTGGCCAGGAGTCCACCCTAAGGAGCTTCCACTGAGCAGCTAAGGAAGGTTATCTCCAGTGAAAGGTCAGAGGAACTCATCATTGCTCTGCACCCAGAGTCTCCTTCAAGATAACGATATAAATATCACTGCTGGAATGCACAACGGGCACCATCGATTAATATGGACACCAAGGCTCCTGTAGGAAAGCCTCCCCAAATGCACTACACGGCTTCTTGTGTTAGTGTTGTCAAAATAACAGAGTTTTGACTTCAGCACTAAGTTGAAAATAAGTTTTGGTTGCAAATACAATATTTATGTACTCTCTGCATAACAAATCACGATGCAGAGAGCACAAGTAATGAGAAGACATAATTCATAACAAGTGCAAAATGCAATGTCCATGATATGATATAATTATCCACAAGGCATAAAGTGGGTTTACTGTATGTCTTCAAGCATTTGATTCTTGAATTATGCTGACTGTTGCTACTGTCAACAGCTCTGCTTCTTTTGGCAATTAAAATCTGTATGTGTGCATAAGCTGGGTGTGACGCTGAAATGGGACTTCCACTTGCTTCCACTCAAAATGTACATTAATAAGACAACTATATGTTGTGTTGTTGGAGGAAACAGGGCTTGTTTGGTAACAGAAAGGACAACAAATTTCACCTGTCTGCTGTCTGTCTTTAACCTGCTATTATTGACTTTTTCTCCCCTCCCTGTCTTTTGCTCATGAACTGGACCCTGGGTGTAGACAGCCTCCCAGCATCCTCTTTGGGCATTATTACCTCGACAACCGACGGTCAACATGATCCCTTATTCTGACAGGCCACTGGGGTCAGGTCGGCCCTCTCTGGCCAATCAGTGTCAACTAACAGGCTGGCTGCAGAAGGATCCCCTGGTACACTGACTGCAGCGCAGGGGGGAGTCGGCACTGGTGAGTGTATGTGTGTGTGTGTGGGTGTAAAAATAGTTTTGTGAATATCTAATAGAGCACATATGAGGGAAAATATAATACTTGAAAAACTGTTTGTGAGCAAGCATACTAAAGAGTGTGTGAAACTTATGCATGGATTGAAAACAAGTGTCAGTGGTTTGGTAAAATTGTGAAACAATCTATCTAGAAGTAAATGCGTGTGTAGTTGTGTATACACATGAGCACGCATGCTTGTATGTGTGAGAGAGAGAGAGAGAGGGAGAGAGAGAGAGAGAGAGAGAGAGAGAGAGTGAGCCCGATTCTGCAATACTCCCTCCTCCCACACGCCTGGCTGCCAAGACAAGCGCGGGGGAATTTGTTTAATGTACAGCATTTATTCAGTGCACACACGCTGTTGCACTACCGCTTCCTCCGTCGCATGAGACACTCCCTTGGCTGGGCGAGTCGCCATTAATCAGCTGGAATGAAGGGTTAGCTGAACAGCATGGAAGCTAAAACTCATCCTACATCAATATATAAGGTAGTGGAAATCTCGCCGGCATCCTCACAATAACATGCGGATGAGAGTGCAATACTCAAACTCTGTCAGTGTTTTTTTATTTTTTGCTGCTGTGGAGTGGGGCTTAAGTTATGCTTCGTCCACTCATGTGGAAAGCAGCTCCCGTTTGTTTTCTCATGACCCTGCAACATATTGGCATTGAGTTTAGTCACCGTGCTGAGACAGATGGCCGAGCATCATGGTGCATGGCAAATTGGGAAATGAAAACATGCATGCTCAGAAATGGGTCCATGTATTTTCTTTCCAGCAACGTGACTACATAGGGTAGATTCAGAATAGAAGAGCAGCGAAATTACACTTACTGAGCATATACGTGAAAATAAAATGACACAACTAAGAGAACTCAACTGAACTATTACTACAGTGCAAATGTCAACAGGTCTGCCACTTGAAAAGTAAAAAACTGCACATTGCAGCCTCAGATGATGACATCTCAACACAGTTTCTACTTTAATATGACAAAAGTAAGGGGATTTTTTTTCCTCCTTGAATGAAAAAATGTTGCCATGGTAGCACTGATCTTGCCCTCACCTCACCCTCACCCCATCACTCTCCATTGTTCTCCAGGTATAAAAGGATTGATATAAAGCAATTAAAAATCAGATCTTCCCCAAAGGGTAAGGTGAACAGAATGGAGGAGAGCAGTGAGTATGACAAGAGAAAGAGGAGATGCATGTGAAGGGGACGCATGGAGGAAGGTGTGAGTGGAAAGGAAGGGAGAAATGGGAACTTGATTTAATCAGTAGGAAAGGGATGTATCGAGGGAGAAAAACGAGAGAAGAAATGGGGAGGTGGGAGGGGGAAGAGCCCAGAGAGAGGAGAGCAGACAGTGACGAGAGGAGCAGATAAGTCAAGAGGAGAGAGGAGGAGAAGAGGAGGGACAAGTTGAGCCAGAGAAAAGCGGTGAGGAAACGACAGGTGAACACAATCCAAGGGAAAAGACAGAAGAGACGACAGGATGGGAGAAGAGAAGCGAGGAGGAGAAATATAGATGAGCAGAGAGGAAAAGAAAACAGGAGATAACAGGGGAGGAGAAGAACAAACAAGCCAAGAGGAAGGGAGAGCGGGATAGAGAAGACATGAGAAGTTCAGAAATAAGATGAGGGGAAAAGAAAAAAGGAAGAGAGGGGAGAAGTCAAAGGAAATGTGGAAACAAGAGAGCAGAGGGTAAAAAATCTTCTTTATAGTATGTGAATGATAGAGAATCTGAACACTTGGCTGTTGTCCACAATACACACTCACATGAATTCATATGCCACAAGAGTCAGACTCTTAAAACAAGTTATGGTATTTTGAAAAAGATAAGTACAGTAAGTAATTTAACTCTACCCTTGGTTGAAAAAAAATAAAACAAAAACATTTTGATATGCTCCATCCTTTAGATTTCTGTGAAATTGATATGGACATGCAATGTTATCATCTCTTCCTTCTTGAAAACTTTACCATCATTTACCTTTAAATGGATTGAGAATATTACTACAAAATCAAAGTTACATTGCATTTTGGTCAACATATTTCAAAAACTATTATAAAACTATTATAATTATTATAAATAATACTAAAGGTATTATTCAAATATAGCGCTACCTTTCCATGCCACAAGAGTGAACTGCAATGATCCACCTGTTCATAATCATATAAGTAAAAGTTAGTAAGGGAAACAAATAATATAATAATATCAAATGTATGCCACACAGAAAATAGCAGGAAGAATCTTTTTGTGCCATACCACTATGTCTTCCTTTCTTTAACAGGAATGCAAGCTCCAAGACCTTAATAGTGCAAGGACAGATGCACTTGGAATTCACCGAATTTCTAAATAAAATTGAACCCAAGGTTTTGCTGCCTTTATCATTGTGTGTGTTGCTGTGATAGTATATTCTTTTTTAGAGCACTTTTATTATTTCTCCTACAAAAAGGCTGCCATGGTGGGATTAATTATCTAATATAAAGAAATGCCACAGAAATGTCATAGGTGGGATTCTTTTGGTAGTCATGATGTATAGCCGTCGTCGACAGCTGTGTGTGCTCTCCTGGATTTGTGTCCTTGAGCGAGTCTTTACCTGATCACTCACTATACACTGCTCTGGTTAAGAGCATCAACTAAATGCTGAAAAATGCAATTGTAAAAAAAAGAGAATCAACCATTTAGCAAGGCACTGCAGAACCTGTCAAGGTCCCCCTGGGCTTTAAGAGAAAAAAAATAATGAGACATTAATTGGATAATAACCTCCTTCCGCCTTTAGTCATTCAAATGTATTCCAACCCACTTCAGGCAGCATTCTGACCCACAAAATACTGCAAATGACCAAATGTCTACTTGCACAGGGAATAAAACAAGCTGTACTGCGCTCTTCCCAGCAGGCCACACCAACATAAATCTTTAGGAAGTGAACTTCACAGTAGTGAAGGCTAACTAAATGTTTTATTAAGAAAAGTTAAAATTAATGGTTGGGGTAAGTTTCTGGTTATTGTCACTGTCAATACTAAACCATCAATTTCTATGAAAAACTAGAATGAGTCTGAATCAAGGTCTGTTGATTGTTCATTTTAAAATCCTGTGCTGTTCTCACAAAACGAGCAATGAAAATTAAAAGTGCTAAAAGTCTTCAAAACCAAATACACTCAATCAGATTCCCCTTGTCCTGCCAGACATTCAGGGTGGCTGATCTCTCCGCTACAGCTTTTGTCCTGCATTTTCCACGGCTGCTAACTATCCCTGTACCTGTACCTCCACACACTCAACGCCACCATTCTCAAATGAAAAACTCCAGCAATGAGCCACTTTGACAGTTTCATTCATTTAGTGTATTGCAGGTACAATGAAAACCACTCCCAACAAAACAAAATGTCCTTTACAAGCAAGTCTAAATTATCAACCAAACCAAATGCTATTCACCAAAAATAAACAGTCCAAAGTTAAAAAACAAAAAACAAACAAACAAACAAACAAAAAACTAAACAAACACCACTCTCCAGGGATTCAACAATAAATACCAAAAGTTAGAAATTCATTTCGTTACATAGTTCAGTTCTCAAATCTGTCTCGAGTAAACCCTCTTCTCAAGCATATCAATACGAATAAACCCTCTTCCCAAGCATATCAATAAAGGATCTCTGGCAATGTTATCAGTTCTGTTCAGTTCGCTTCACTTCACTTCTTCCCCCACGAGTAAACCCTCTTCTCAAACAAATTAATAAAGGATCTCTGGCAATGTCTTCAGTTCTTCCTTTCAGTTGAGTTCAGTTCTTCCCCCACGAGTAAACCCTCTCCAAAACAAAACAATAAAGGATCTCTCAAAAAGAAAATTAACCCAACATCTCCGACGCTGTTGGAGTTACCTCTGGTACCTGTCAGTTGATTGACTTTGTACACACAGGATATAAGTGCCTGGGTATTTTGCTGAGGTCTGGGGTTGTGTGAAGGCCTGTGTGGTGAAGAAGACATAGCTCCGGGTATTTCCTCCTACCAATAAACTGCAGACTGTACACGGGGCCAAGGATTGGCACCGGTTGCTACTAAATAGGACACACTGTTAGTTGGACTCTGCCTCTTCTCCAGTGGTACGCTGCCATCTTGTTTTTGTCAACCCCAGTTTTAAAGGAAGAGGGGTGGATTACTCGGGTGGATGCCTTAATCCCATTGGCAGAACAAGGGAGGTGTGACTGGGGTGTGAATTGAGCATTTATAATGAGAGAAAAAACAAAATCTATGGCAAATCGCCACAAGGTGACCTGTCTGATGTACATCTGCATGCATATTGTAGTTCTACTTACCTGAGTTGGGAGTGACGTCATGCGTATAAGTTTGTCTTTTGCATGTGTGTGTGTGTGCTTGCTCAATGGCAAATGTGTGTCTATACTGTGTGCAGTGAGTGATATTCAATTAGTCCACCTGCCACCTCTACATGGCTCAGCATTCCAGCGCTCAGTAAATCAGCTCGCCTGACAGCACACAGGTCGATATTAATATTAACGCCTCCATAAATAATGTTATTGTAGGCCTTCATGTTAATGGTTCATGATATGATGGGCAGGATGAAGTAGAGAGTGTGTTCTATTGTGAAGGTGCTGGGGTTTAACAGCGAGAGAGAGAGGGATAGACTAAATCCCCTTCGCTGTCCTTCGATAGGGACGTTGGTGACATTGGGTTGGAAAGACGCCGAGGTGGTCACAGCTGTGTTCCCGAGCCTGACTGGCTAGGGGTGGGGGAGGTTGTGAATGTGTATGTGTGTGTGTGTGTGTGTGTGTGTGTGTGTGTGTGTGTGTGTGTGTGTGTGTGGAGGATTGGTGGTGGTGGTATTGGGGGGGTGGGTGGGTGAAATGGGAGACTGTTGGGACTGGACACAGCGGATTAATTATTATAAATCATCTCCCAGGCCACATGTTTATGGCTGCTACTCAAACTGTTGTCTGGCTATCTGATTTCCATCTCATTCACTGCACTGTATGCACTATGTGTGTGTGTGTTTTTTTTTTTTTTTATTTTGTCAGGAGAGGTTCATGGTTGAGTAGAGGATTGGCTTTGCTGTTTTGTGACAATGGCCCATATTTCATTCTGACAGCAAACATATCACTGTAACGTCTTTATGTGGTGGCTGCAAATCTCTGGATTAGCCACTGGCTGGAAAGAGATGGCTGTCATTAAATTGAGACAATCAGGTGATTGAAAGGTCTTGTTAACTTGACCTTGTGTCCAAAAGTAGGGTGTCAGGCATTCCAAGAGAGACCAAACTTATGTGAAACAGCAACTGTCTGAAGGATGAGAATACATCTGTCAATCCCATAAAGTAGGAATATTGCAATGTTTTTTTTTCTTCCATTATTTCACTTATTCAGGGATGAGATTTGCTGCTGATGCCTGCTTTTTTCTGCATTGCCTTTCTGTAGATACACACAGGTAGACACATTTCTTCCAAGTAACTTTTCAGCGCACACACTGTTCTATCTGCTGGCCTTTGAGCAGCTTCACTGGTTCAAATACGAAGTTCAAGGGAAGCTCATCAGTAGTTGCAGGGGGAGAGACGAGTTTTACTCATTCACATGCTCATCCACACAGACGTGACTGAATTCCCAGCATGCAAATTCAAATTGGTGATGTTATGGTCACAAGTCACAAGCTTCACTGGTCCTTATCCTAGGTTTGACATAATGTGTGCCCCTGAGCAGTAGCATATTTAAAAATGCATGCCTTAAGGGGGTAGCATTATCAACAAAGCATCCAAAAACACTGTGCAGTCAAATCATGAAATAATCATAACACTCTAATTCCCATTTCCCATGTCTAGATGCTCATTCTTTATACAATGTTAAGAAAATTTGAAAAAGGAGTAACAAACACTTTTTGTTATCCCCTCGCAGGCAACAGCTCGCAAATAATTAAATGACTGAATAAATCACCGCAGAGAAATATTAATCAGCTCTTATGCTCATCTGTGAGGGGGGAGGAGGGGGTGGCTGATTCGCTGCATGATGATTGGTGGTGAGAGGAGAAGACGGATATCCGCACGCACGCACGTACTCACGCACTCACACACACACACTTAGTCATGTAATGTATTATTACAGTTATCTACTATTGTGGAGACTTCTGGGAAAGATTTCCAAACTGACTTTGGCTTGTGTCATGATGTCACTTCTCATCACTATACACACACACACACACACACACATACATACACACAGAGACAGACAGACACACACATACACAACAACCACCAGCAGCCTTGGACCAGGGGTTTTTCAAAGCCCAGATCATCCCTGCTAATCCACACTCATTAAGGATGAACTGCATGATAGCGTGCCACCACCAGCAGCCTCCGAGCCCCCCCCCCCTCCTCTTTACCCCACTTTCACCCGAGCACAGTCATCCCACCACTGTGGATAAGTGGCAGCTTTGATGGTGATTTTAATAAATTACTGCAGATTGTTGCATGCATGTTTGTTGCCGCTGCTCCAGTGCACAGAACACCTGCCGCACCTGTCAGCGCTAATCAGGACCGATTTAATTAAGAGCGACAAAGCTTTTATTTCACGCCTGCAAAGGTGACGTATGTTTGACCAAAGGAAGGTGAGCGCTCTTCAAATGGAAGAGTAATTCAAGAGGAGACAAGCTGTGGGGTGACACAGCTAGTGAATCACTTTCCTCTGGTAAAATGTAAAAGGATTCAGAGTTTTAGCAAAACTTCAAATCAATTATTTAAACCCTTTCCATTGTTGCTCAGGATGGAGGAGAAATAGTTTCTGTACTCAACAGTTTTTACCCGAGGATTGGAACATAAATAGAATGTTCATCCTCAGCGCTCCTCTACATTGCTGAGAAGGTCACTGCCGAGTGGAGTCTACCTACAAGCCCCTTGGGCTGAGCAAAAAATGCCACACAGATACTTCCCTTTCAGCTTTCTGCCTCCAAAATAACTCTGCCTCTGTGGAGTTCTTAAATAAATTACAGATATGCTATCCTCCCAAGATGTGATCTCTGTTCTCCAGCGCAAATTAAAAATTTAAGCCCATTTAGGTTGGTGCCCAGTGTAACTTGAAGCAGTGTGGTTGCAAGGGGCGATATCCAACCAGAGTTGTGTCACAGCAGTACTTAGTAGTGATGCTTGTTGCTCTGGGCTCTCCATCTGGGAGAGGAAGCAGGGTGGCCTTGATTTTATAGAGAATATCATGTAACTAAAAGGTCACAGGCTTGATCTCACAGCACAACAGTGATTCTACCCGCAGCAATGTGTTGTAGCTGCGGGTAGAATCACCACAACTATGACTTCCTCACTCTGGGTGTATGAATCACTCTGTGTGACACCATGAGCCAAAAGCCTGAAATGTAAAAATGTGCAACTTCAAAGACTCTACTTTGAGGACGACTGAACTATTTGCCAGTTTTATTTTCAACCAGCCTGCCCTCCTACTCTTCAAAGTCACACACACTCTCATAAAGTTCAAACCGTCAACTTAGTCACATGAAAATAAGACGTTTTGTAAGAACTTTAGGCTTGAGGTGCTTAACTTGGCTGGTACCAAGGGGAGCTTTGATTCTTTTTGCATACTTTTTTTTTTTTTTTTTTCCAAATGTATTGGACCCAGAACTCTACAACAAGACTTCTCTTTTACTGTTGTTTTAGTCATTAGCTGAGAGTTGAAAAACAAAAAGAATACGGATAGATAATACAGAAATGATACAAGAAGCGAAAAATAAATGCATACGTTTATGAAAATAGATGCCTTAACTACATCTGTCTTTCTTTAAAGGTGCAGTGTTTAGAATTTAGTGGCATCTAGCAGAATGGACTTGGCAGAAATGAAACATGATATTCATAAGTATGTTTTCATTAGTGTATAATCACCTGAGAATATGAGTCTTTGTATTTTCCTTACCTTAGAATGAGCCATTTATATCCACATAGGGAGCTGGACCTCTTCCATGAAGCCTGCCATGTTGCACTGCCATGTTTCTACAGTAGCCCAGAATGGACAAACCAAACATTTGCTCTAGAGAGGGCCTTTTGCATTTTTCGCGAGTGTTGCAGCCACTGTAGGTTCTCCTACATGCAAGGGTGGTTGTGGTGGTGGTGGTTGTGGTGGTGGGGTGTATTCAGTTTGTTGCAATCTGCAACCTCACCGCTAGATGCCACTAAATCCTACACACTGCACCTTTAAATAGATAAATGTGTCTCCAAAATTCCATCACTGAAATTACTCAATGTATGTTTTAGCTCATTATCTGATTCCACACTCAACCTGAGTGAGATCATCAAGACCCAAAAGTAGCATAACATTAAACTAAAAACCCTAATCAACATTTCAAATAACCAGTAACAAAGTAAATCCATCATCGTGAAAGACTCTATGCAAAAAATTCCAAACAATCACAGTGAATTGAATCAGTCAAATCAATTAATAAACCGAACAAATTAATTTGTCCTTTCCGAAGACAAAGGCAGCATGCCAAGAGAAACAGGATTACCACCCATCTCTAATGCTTGGTTATTAAAAATAAATAGACTATTAAATACACCAGAGGATTGACTGGGATGCTTGCACATCTTATTTATTTACTGTGTTCTAGAGATGGGTAAAGACCAAAAAGAGGTGGAAACTCTTTAAAAAAAACATTATCCAGTAGAACAGGAGACACTGTGTGAAGTAAATGTTCTCCGATCATTAAGCAGCAAAGAGCTAAATAAATGAGTGTGTGTGTGTGGTGGAGGGGGGGGGGGGGGGACTATTTAATAGACACAACCTCACTATGAACCCAGAGAAAGCGTTTTGTCATTAGACCTTCATTAACATCTTCTATTCATTGCTGCAACTGTGGTGATAAATCAAGAAATGGCTCCTATTGTATCTTCCAGTGGCGTGTAGTAAAGCATTCTCCCCTACCTGACTTTCATTAGCTTTTGTCTCCTTAAACAGTGTCTTGATCGAACACAGGTTTTAGAAGGTATTGGGGAGACTTCACCGCCAGAAATTAAACTAAAATGAAATCAAGAGGTGATTCAGCAAAGATCCACAAAAGAAACACAGTCCTGATATGAAGTCTACTTAAATACTTTCAAGTAAGGTATGTGATAAAGAGCAATACCTTTAACCTCTGAATGAAGATAATCATAAAAAAAGAGAGCCTGAAGAAGAAAAAAGCTCTCTTTTAGAACAGCAGACTTTCCAGAGGAGGGAGGGCTTCCCTCCATTGAAGCATTGCTGGATTAACCTAATCAGAAGATTAATCAGACTTGAAACACCGGAGGCTGTGCTGGTGGCCTCTTTATCCGACTATGCCGGAGAGCAGAATTAGGATAGAGAGCAGGGAGATGGCGTTCCCACAACCTCTCTCTCTAGAGCTCTCTGCTTGCCAAAAGACCTCAGAGGCAGAGGGGGAATTAGGAGCTCCCAGTTTGCCCCAACTGCCATTGTGAAACTGGGTCCCTCTTGCATACGTCTGATTATTCAGACAAGAGCTTATACGTTTCGTATTTGAGCTCTTCTGGCAGCGACATCGTGCAAGACAAGGGTATGACCGAGTGTAGGGTAGAATAATCAAGTTCATCTCGAAAAGACTGTGGTGTGACAAAATAAATCTCAAGTCAGCAATAACCCTGCTCACCTACGAAGAGTTTCTAAAGTTACTAGAGGTACATTTTTTTTTGTTTCAGTCATTTTTGTTAAGCGGCTACTTATAAAGAAGGGAGATCACTCCAAAATAATGATACTAGTGTCAACGTAATGACAATATACATTTAAGTCTTCACTAGATTAAATGTTGCAATGTAGTGACACCAGTAATGTATACCCATTTAGCATCTTCAGACCAGGTTCAACACAGTGGATACCTGCCCACACTTGCTTACTTGCATGCTAACTTTTAAAGGGCAGCACTCAACTGTGATCTCTGCTTCTTCAACACAACAGGAATCAGAGTATCAGCCACTATTTCAGCACAATCCTCCTTCCTTGCAGGGATTTAAAGAGGCGATGAGCCGATTGCCCTCGAAACCAGCGGAAATTAGCTCTTGCTGTGCCATGTTTGCTTGACCCGGTAATAAAGGACTTTATTTTTTTTAAGCCTGTGACCACATGTTCATGAGCAGCCTTTGAAAATTTGGCAGACAGAAAAAGGTATTTGCAGTCAATCTGCATCGAATAAATGGATAAATAAAACTCAGTGAGTACTTATCTGTCTCCATCTGTCTGCCTTAAATTATGCTGCAACTAATCTCACTACCTAGTCTAAGCAAAGGGAAAAAAAAGAAAAAAAAAGAAGTAGCACATGCCCATGAGAAAAAAACAAGAGAAGCCTGCAGTGTGAACAGGGAGGGCATCATTGATCCCAGCTCTCTGGTAGCCAGGTCATCGATTGCAGGATACAGCTGTGATACTTGGCACACCTTGCTGACTCTAAACACAACCTCGAATCTGCAGCCAACAGCAAGCATTTTTCTCCTTTTTGTCAGTTGACTTAAAGATGCAGAGAAGAAGGTGGGGGGGGGGGAATCCTACACTGTCCTCGCATAATTGTGTGGGAACATAATTTTTCAACCACAGCTTTGCTTCTCCATCCCCAGGAGGCACTTTTCTCAAACAGTAATCATTATGTTATGGAAGCGGCTGCTGGGCAGGGTTGAAAATGCAACCGGAGCCAATGAGTAGAGGCATACACTCCTTAGGGTGTACAGGCGCACATGAATGGTAGTGCTATTAAGACGACTGGGAATAAAACGGAAAAGAAAAATGTAAGTGCATGTAGGGCCTGTTTCTGATCTTTTATATTCCCTGGAGATTTATTGATCCTGGAGTCTCATCAAGGCTCCTTTTTGAGGGTTAAGTAAAACACAGACATCAAAGATCAACTTGTTTTTCTTGGCACCCGTCCTCCACACATCCCCTTCCTACAACCACTTTTCTATTTAAAGATTTGTATCTCCCAAAATTCAATATGAATACACTTAAAAGAGCATACGTATGTGAGAGGAAGAAAAGAGAGAAAGAAAAAAACACTTAAAACAAGTAGCGGCAGGATGCAGCTAATAGCTGTCTGATCAGCCAGTGTTTCATCTTCGCCACATTATCTCCAAATTCAATATTGGCTCTTCAAACACTTTGAAAAAAGACGTGGCTGTTGTGTCTCAACTAAACTGCTCTCCTGCTGTTTACGCATCCAAGCTACACTTAGTTGGTATTCTAACCCTGCTGCTCTGTGTCTCCTCAATCCCTGCCAAAACAAGCCGTAATATATATAGGGCTGATGTATAGGCATTGATGTCTAGTGAAAAATTACAGTTTCACTGTACGTTAAAAGCTTGTCTGTCAATGCACAGCCAGTCTTATTATTGACTCCAACAAATTCTGGGATGCCACTGATAACAGCTTGACAAATGGGCCTCACTCTTCCTCCTCCAACAACCAATACATCTCCCTATGTCCCTCTGCCTGCCACCTCTATTAGATTCTATTATGTGATATGATATCACACCCTGGCTGAGTACAACCAGGAAGTGCTGGTGAGAACAGAAAGGCATTGTGGGTATGATATGAAAATCCTGTGCTCTGACAAGGGCCATAGAATGATGAAGTGTACAATCCCAAATCTCTAGGTCAATTCTAAAGGGATTAGACGTAATCCCTGTCAATTATTATGGCGTTTTACTCACCAATTTTATTGCTAAGACATGGAAACGCAGTGACTTTTCTGGACATGCCCTTACCACAGTGTCCCGGCAAGAAACATGGACAAGAGACATGAGGTCACATGATAAAATAAATACCAGGTGTAACTTTAAACAACTTTTGGAAAGTGAAAGCCAAGGTTACTGTACCCAAATATGTTGTCAGAGCTAAAAAGGGAAGTACTTTAACGTTTACAGCAGAGAGTTTGGATAATAACCTAAATGTTGACCTTAATTTGCATTTTCCTTAACTGATTTAGATAACACTGTAAACTTTTAAAACCTGTGTCACAGGACTCTATTGTAAAACGGTGAATCACAGTGTTCCAGTATCTCTACAAAATATTTTGTATGTAAAATGTTACCTGTATCTCTAAGAATAGGAAAAATATTACCAAGAAAAAGAAAAATACAGTAAAGCAAGACTCTCTGCTGACCAGTTTTTCAGACCTTATGTAAAAATTGTTTTTGATCTTCCTAAACTGCTTGAGGCTAGAGTGCTGTTCAGTCAAGTTAACATTAAGTATTTTTCTAGCGAGTAAGTCTTCAAAGTACCCTTCAGTTAAAACAGCACTTTTCGTTTAAGCACACAAGAAGATATAATCAAATTCTGGTAAATTTCAACTGTAACTGCACAGACATTTTACAAACCAACTGCTTTTTGTCCTAGCCAAAAAACTCCCCCCGCCCCCTAAAAGTTTCAGGAAAATTTGTTTAATTAAGAGTTATCTCAAGATTTAAGATTTGTCCTGCCCCTGACAGTGGGATATTGCACCAGTGCCAATACAAATT
The DNA here is from genome assembly GCF_963924715.1 of Thunnus thynnus. Lineage (NCBI taxonomy): Eukaryota > Metazoa > Chordata > Actinopteri > Scombriformes > Scombridae > Thunnus > Thunnus thynnus. Next base: position 14,368,635 of record NC_089524.1, on the reverse strand, counting down.
CAGTTCATAATCCAATGGTGGGACTACAATTCCCCATTTCCTTACGTATGTTCATCTGAACAGAATTAGTTAGCACCTGTCAGAAGCTGCTGGATTCACAGTTAAGTCTCTTCATGACACAGATATACATAGAAACATGAAGCAGACAATGAGGAACTTGTGTTGCCATTACAGTTGAAAACCATCATCACGTCAGGGTAGTTATCTTTACAACCCATCATCACAGTAGGGTAATATAAACACGTATGCAATGCGAGGGAATAAGTACATGCAACATGTGCAAACAATTTATCTCGCAGTCAGCTCGGTAACTAGGAGAGCCGCAGAAATTCATCAACACCTTTTATGTTGAACAAGAGACTATGTGATAATAGTAGCAGTTGAAACAGTTGAAACAGAAATATATCAATTATAATATCAAAGAATAAGCGGGCAAGCAACATTTTTTTTATATAATAATACCCATTTCTCTACTGAGAGTAAGTAACAAATCAAGCTTATGAATGAAATACAAATTTGACTTGGTAATTATTGTTCTTAAAATAATTTCTTTTCCTATGAAATATAGGAATGGCAACTACGGTGTGGTTAACATGAAAAGAAGCATACATGCTAAATAATTTCCTGAATAAATGAGGCATTCAAATGTTACAGTAAGGAAATGTGCAGCTACCATCGGCTATTAAGACTGTGCACATTTATTCTTGGTCTCATATGACCTTTCAGTAGCTGCAGACTGGTGGCCCAAAGGCATGACAGCTTTAGAAAGGAGCATACTAATGTTAGGTGTGGTTTGTGCCCCTCGGTGCTACTTAGCACAGTGTGATGAGAGTTCATCTCCTTCACATCCTGCTTGTCTCGCTGTCTGAGAGCGAGTACAGAAATAGTCTTTGTCACCAACCACACAGCAGGACACCTTTCACACACCATGTCCAACATGCCTGGATGGAGGCACCAATATGTGTGCCAATGTGTGTAACTTTGCAGGGTATTTCAAGCTACGGAGTGCATGTCTGTGTCTGCCAGTGAGTTTCTTTTAGGATTTTATAAAATATGTTGTATGGTATCAACAACTCACCAAAATATGATCTTTTCCACATTGAAACACTTATAGTCTCATCTGACTCATAAAAAACCCCAACAATTGTATATTTAATTAATTAGGGGATAGCCCTACTTCTATTGGTACGGTGCAGTATCAATACCCTCTGATTTTCCTTAAAAATGGCTGTACAAGTTCTTATTTTCATAGCATTTCACCAGTGTAATCTGAACTGAGTCAAACTGGGCACAAAACTCAAATGGGAAAACATTCAGCCCTATGCCAGCTCAGTATGAAATGATACACTAGAGCAGAAGAAAAATGATCTGTGAGGGTGAGGGAAGCAGCAACAGATAAGAGGATTACTCCATTATTATCTACCCCAGGGGCTGTTACCCCAGAGCAGAGGAACACGGCTAAAAAGGGCAGGACCTTGATATTTTCCCCCTGACATGCTCACATAGCTTGAGAGGGGAAGAGTCACTACATGACATACTATCCCACTCAGCACAGGGCAAAGACATGTTTTCAGCTCAAGCTCAAATGCAGCATCCCGAGGTGTGACCTTGCTCTCCTGTCCAGCCTTCCTCTAACCTTCCTCCAGAGACACCAGATGGATGGAGCTGATATCTGGTTTGGAATTTGAGGTTAAGTGTGGTTTCAACAACCTGGGAAGTTATTTTCTTTTTTTGGGGTGACATATTTATTCTATGATCAGATAAGAACATAATTGAAAAGTGCCTCACATGGATACCTAAATTATCCATCTTGAAGGATAGATTGTGCTACTGTTCTTGTTTAACATGGTATTGTATTGCCACATCAGATATTTCTGGGAAAACAAATAAAATACATTGCCAGTGAACATTTTGTGGCTATATTAAGTATCAACATTTTCTGACTTGGCAGAGACGTTCATTAAACATGTTTTCTTGTTGTGTTAATAAAAAAAACTCAACTAAACTAATTCAAGTGGCATTATATTTCTCTGAAAAGCTATTTTCTGTTGCATATTAGTAGTATGTAAGACATACAGTATATATGGCAATCATATATTTATTAAGGTATAACTTCATCATTTGAAAGCTTGACTTGTACAAACACATGCAAGCACAAATGCGCAGTGACACAACTCTTTGCTTCGTAAAATAATCTTGCAAAAATCCACAACAGATTTAAATGTTCCAAAAAGGTGAACACTGCCTTCAGTGGTTTAGTAGGGAACTCTCATGGATTCCCTCTGATTAATACCCAGACTACAAAAACCAGCACGCATGCATACACACACACACACATACACACACACACACACACACACACACACACACACAACTGTGTTTTGCACCTTGAATTAGGTCTGTGTGGGCGATTGAGGCAGGGCTCTCACTTTGGTTTAAACAGAGACATCAAGAGTGTTACTGTCTCCACGTCAAGACTGAAGCGATAATTACTGTCATTCAAGCTCATAGCACAGGCGGGAATTAATGTGTGTTAGCTAGTGACTGTGTCTTTGTAAAATAAACTTACACCAGCTGTTTGAGGCTTTGTCTTAGACATTGTTACTGTCTTTCCACTCCAATTCAGCTATATTTGCCTCGTGGCCACAGTCGTGTGGCCAAGAGACCACAGTGTATATCCTCACTTCTGCTTTGAATTTCACTGTTTGGCAATTTGCTGATGTTCCTGTCCCAATAAATTTACAATGAGTGAGCAGGTCAAACTGTCTTGCTCAAGGACACTGGGAGAGGACATAGTGTTGATGGAGGAACATTAGCAGATGTGAGGGCTCCTAACTATCCCCAGAACCATTAATAAACATTTCATGTTTAGATTTTAGGTGTTTACCTGCTGTGTAAAGGTGGTGATTCAATGTCTTTGAATTGATAAATTTGAGAGTACAGGAGTTTAAAAAACATATTTGTATTTCAGGAACAATTATGTCACTGCATACAAAATGTGCTTGCAACACAAGAGGCCTTTGAAAGTATTTTGAATGATTATTTACAATAGACCACACTCCAAAGTCCTCCAAACTGGTCTGATGCACATGTCTGTTACAAAAAAATATTTGTTTAAGGTTTAGGAAGCTTAAGTTTAGGTACAAAAAATACTTGGGAAAGGTTAGAAAGTGAGGTCGTCTTCACAGTTAAAATAAACCAATGTTGACTGTTGAAAATGGGAAAATAATACGTAACTAACAGCAGTCTCCCAAGTCTAAGTCACATGCTTAGTTGTCCTTCTATCTATGTGGTTTTGTGGGCCCAGTAACAATGTCACACTCCCTCTTTTCTCTTTCACTCCGGACAGATAAAAGTTATCACTGACTTGTCCTCTAAATGCCTTTGTCAGGTTAACATAAACATCATATTAGGCATTCGAATGAATGACAAATGCTGTCATTTTTCTTGAGGGAACAGTCTCCAAATGAAGGAATTTGTGTGTATAGTCTAATTCTGCAGGTGACAATATATCTGTGCAAAGTTTCCCATAACATGTTGCCGTTCTGTTGCAAACCAAGAAACCCTCACATTTGCCTAATCCTGATCCAAATTTTCAGGATAACTACAACCCAAACCTGAACCTTGTGTAACCTTAACCAACACAATATATTGACCCTTGACACTCCTCACATTACTGTCATTTGATAGTCAGTTTAATGTCAGCGTTGGGCTATGCAAGACAAGTGTGGCCTAAGAAGGTAGTTAAAAGGTCATACACCCGAAGGAGGTTCAAAGTCCAAATCCCACCAGATATTATTCAGGAAGCAGGATGGGGTTTAGGTTACAGAGCATAACCTTTCACCACTGGACCTGCATTAAAATCTGCCACATTGGAGAAAGATATTTTAGTTCCAATGGTACTATTTTAATAGAGTCTGTTCTTAAAAGTAAAGTCAGCAATTCTAATCCAATACACTTTTTTGCAGTTTGTCTGGCCACTGTCCTCTCAGCTCCCCAGGAATTGCTGCTGAGAGACGGCTGCTTCTATGGACAAAGATGCTAAACGCAGGTTGAGCCAGAAGTGGGGAGGCCGCAGAGAGGCGGAGAGTGTGGATGGACTGTTGTGCTCACATGGGAAGACATTTTTTTTCCGCTCATGATAATGTGTTACTCTACAGCTGATGCATCACTTTGGATTCTGCCATATTTCTCATTTGGTTGTTGCCTTGGCAATGCGTGTCTATGAATTTGGGGGGCGGAGCTTCTGATTCAATACTAGAATGCCATATTTCTTGAGAATATTTAAGAATTGTTATAAGAATTAAGATCAAAAGGTACACTCAAATCTTTTGTTTTAAGCTTACAGTGCTTTTTTAGAAATAGCCAGAGCTTGCTGTTATCATTGGCTGCAACTTCTGTTCCTTGCATACAGTTAGCATTTGGTATGCTATCCACATTCCAACCGTGTTTCAGCTCTCTCTGGAGCAGTCCAACTATCCACCTTGGCAGTAGACAGGCGTGATTATGTTCAAGGCTGGAACATCCCGGGGGTAAAATTCGTCATCTGTACCTGGGAATCTAGATGGTCGTTCCTTTGCTCTTGTCAACCCGGACTGTCAGCATCAATTGTGTCAGTCTGCATTGACACAAGCATCTGTCATCATCCATTAACCTATAAAAATAAAGCAGGGCACAATTCTACTATAAATTTTAGACTTGCCAAAGTGGACGACCATGACCTCTGCCTTAAAGGAAAACTTAAACCCTATTTTACCATTTTGTGTCTAAGTGACTAATAGCGACAACAATTTTTGAAATTGGTCCAGTATTGAGTGTGAGCACTTCAGCCAGCAGCCATTAAATGGGCGTCCATGAATTTGGGGGGGCAGAGCTTCTGAAGGAGCACGAGGGGAGGGATGTGTTTGTTTGGGTGTTAAGTTAAAAAATCAACACTCTTTCTCCAGAATGACTGACTCTACCTTTAATATATATATATATATATATATATATATATATATATATATATATATATATATATATATATATATATATAAAAAGACATACACATTAAAACATATTGTCTGCTCTGACTCTAAGAATATAATCACACACTAATCATACTGTAATTCATGCACTTTTTTTTTACAAGACATTAACAGTAGGCAGGTAGGTATAAACATGGGCTCTGGGGATACTTTACCACCACTTAAGAGTGTACTTGTGAAGTGTGAAGTGAAACTTGAATTCCGCCACTACTATGAATGCATGAAATTAGTAAAAAAAAAAGAAATGAAAGTAACAGGGGCCTATACTGTACATTCTTGCTGCAAATATATGTGTCCATACAATGGTCATGTGTGAAAGACAAATGCAGTAAAAGCTTTTCAGAGTAAGATAAAAGAAATGGCACAGGAGAGTGTCATTTAGTGGAAGTTGCCATGAAGAAAACCTGTCATATTTCTTCACAAACTTAACAAAAAGAAAAACTCAAGCATTTCAACTTACATCTGTATAAGGAAATATTAGACTAGGACAAAAATCAGATCTTGTTAAAAATGTAAAAAGTTTTTACCTTCCCATAAAAAGTAAATGTAGTTACTCATGATGAAGACGTGTTAAAATGAAAGGAAATGCCTGCCTGGTTGATACAGCAGTAGGGAACCTTGCTGAATGATGAGAATGCAGCAGGTGAGATGTAACTCTCTAACTTTCAAAGCTCAGGAGCTAGGTGCAGCCTTTCAACAGCAAGGAAAAACACAGAGATGGGAGAACGGGTGCATTTGGGAGCAATGTATCGAGGAAAATGGAATTTCCTTTCTCCCGTTTACAAGGCGAGTGACCTCTGCCCTCTGAGTGGCTCTCTCCTCCTATTTCTCCATTAGTACACGTAGACAGACAGGCACAACATACACGTAGACACACACAAAGGCATTTGCAATTTCTCTCTAAAGCAGCATTCCTAATACACACACAGGCACTCACTGTCCAACAGTCAATATTTTCTGAAGGATGGCCTCCCTCGAGAACTAGCAGGCAATCTGAGGGGGCCCCTGCAATGAAAGGGCCCGTGATTGCATTCGACCGTAGCCCTTATAAAGATGTCGTACATCAAATGCCAACAGATAAAAAGCCATCCGCAAAGAGTTAATCAGCAGAGTAGCTTTCATGGCCACACCACAATTTGTCTCAATATCATGAAAAGAAGACAAGCTTTCATAAAAAAAAAAACACTAATATAAATAAATACATAGCCTAAATACATAGCCATGTTTGTGTTTCATGTTGAACGTGATGTTATCTCAGACTACTCCATGGCTGCAAGTGATGCTCTGTTTTTATCTTTCCATTTTCCAATATTGGTTGACCTTGAGAGTGAGTTAGGTGAGTGTGTGAGTATGAATGCTTTTGTGTCTGCTTTTGTGCACTTGTGTGTGTATGTCAATGCCTGAGAGTGCATTGATGTCCTCCCTCCCCTCTCATTTGGCTGATTCACTTGGGTTTAAGAGCCTGACCAATTTGCATTCTGAGTCACAGTGGAAATGCCTGCACAAGAGGCTATTTAAGCATTTTCCATACTTGCCACCTACCTACTTACCTGATGGGATACGCTGGTGTCATTCTTATGGAGCATCCTGGGTGAGAATGAGGCTTAATCACGATACCTGTTAACCCCTGTTTCTGACCCCACGTACCAGCCACCGCATTTCAATCCAATTAATACGCTGCCCCACAGATGCCAGTGAAACGGGCAAAAAGATCAGTGGAGGAACAAAGTATTTAACCGGGACAAGATGCTTGCCAAATACTCCAAAATGCGCAGTGGGGCACTTGAAAGATTTATGCTTGAATGATTCAGGGATTATCCAGAGTGGAGACTTGCTCTTCACAGTGTTATTTAATTTTGCAGTTATAGTATGGATTCTGATACTGTACATTCAGAATTTAGCACTAAAATAAATTTTTTACAGGCAAAATGTTGTGGAAAATTTTGATTTAGATACTTGGGATGGAATTAATCACTTTCTGCATGTATATTTACATCAGGAAAGCTAACATCATCAGATTAGCTTGATAATGTTGGCATCATGGGACAACTTTTCCCCTGATTTTTGTGATTTGGAAACTGTAGTAATCAATTGTGTGAATGAATATTATAAGCTGAATTGAGCAGCCTACACACATAGTCCCTTTTTTAAAAAAAATAAGCATTGCATTTCATGAATTGCTTTTTATTATTCAAGTAAAAATGAACTCATTATTTTTAAAATATCTAAAATGCACTAGTTCCCAAACACCACCAGCTTGTTAGTAAAGGTATTAAAATACTGTGTCTTTGATTTCATGCTGTGCCTGTAATTGCTCAAACAAGCATTTGAGTCTGTTTCAAGTTTTGCCATTTGAAAACTGAGACATACCTTTCTATGGTGATAGTGAAAAGCTCAATACTAGAAAGCTATATTTCTGTAAGAATTGTTAAGATGAGAAGGCCCACACATCTTTTGTTTTAAGCCTACGGTTCATTTTCAGCAATAGCCACAGCCTGCTGTTATCATTGCCTGCAACTTCTGTTCCTTGAATACAGTTAGCATTTGGTATGCCATCCACATTCCAACCTTGTTTCAGCTCTCTCTGGAGCAGTCCAACCATCCACCGAGGCTAGTGTTTCTCAACGGGTACAATCTCAGAGGTACTGCCCCCAGGGGCGTTCAGAGAACATGGGGGGATGCTGGAAGCAATATTTTTGAAAGGGCGTGTTGAGGTGTTCTTGGAGGGTGTCTGTGTATGTCTGTGTTTAATGCCAGTTTAGTTCCACATTCGAATGCACATTTTCACAATTTTATCATCAGACTTCAGGGTTTTTGTATGTTTTTTCACAGCACTGTCAAGTCTATTTTCCTCTGTTTTACATGTGTAAAGACTGTCAAATTTGTTTATTGGGCTCAACACTGTACTGTACCTGACTGCCTCTTGTGTAGGCACAGAGAGCTCTCACTGATGCTGCTCTGCTATACATGCTCTGCTTTCTGTGTAGACACGGGGAAACTATCAGCTAAATCAGCTAAATATTCAGCCGTGACTTTGAAAATCTTTTAGATAACACTAAGCTACACTTTCTGTACTCCAACACAACAAGCTCCTCCCAGCTGTCTTCTCTCTAACTCTGTCATGGCTGAATATGAGATTTCAGAATGAGATTTCTCCTTGAGCGACACTTGGTTAGACACAATAGCAAACAGACCGGATCAAGCTAAAGGTAAAGAAAAACATCTTATTTATCTGTATGGTCCTTTCCATAATATTGTCAGATGCTTACAATAACAATCTGAGCCTATCAGTGGCAAAAACAAGCACTTTTAGTGGATGTACACTGATGGGACACTGTTGCCCCTCAGATTACATTGCAACCCGTTTCGTGGCTGCTGGCTGCAGCACTCGCGCTCAATACTGGACCAATTTCCAAAATTGTTGTCCCCATTGGTCACTTAGACACAAAGTAATGAGAAAATAAGGTCCCGGTTGAAAAATACTGAAGTTTCCCTTTAAGTCTGATGCTCTTTTTGGTTACAGTTACCAACATAAATTTGTAAACATAACAACATAAATTAAACACTGACATAAAATGATGTCAGTTGTGTGTATTTTCAGCGTCCTCCAGTCAGAATATGTCAGTCTGCACCATGTCTGCGGGTATGTACTGTGCTATGATGACCAGTTAGTAGTCCTGTTCCATTTTACGTGCTATTGGATGCACTGCATCACTGTCTACTTCAGTGTTTTTCTTTGCACCAGGGCCACCAAGAAGAATATCTGCAGACACATTGTCCTCAGTGATTCTGATTTGATATTTCAAAATCAGATTCCCATACTCACACATAAAAATGCATATTCCATCACAGCTCCCAAAGGTACTGTGTCCTTGGGAGATCGAAGTTTCGTTGAGCTGTTCATCAGACATCTGCTAAGCGCCTCATCATGAAAGCACCAAGGTTTATTCCCTTGTGTTGCTGTGCCAAGAACAACTGGCAGGCGCCAAGAAACCTTCCACTCTGCCACCAAGGTTAGGTGAATGACAGTGCTGAGTTACTGAGATGCAAGATGAGGGAGGAGGAAGCCATTGAGGGAATTAAAACAGGAGAGGTATGCTACAGTCACGTCCATATGTATATGCTTTCTTTTCTCCTCTTACTTCTACTTCGTTTTCTTGAATTTCTGACTCTTTCGCCTCCACATTTCCCTCCCAGCTGTTCTTCCTCTGTCTGTTTGTATTTTCTCTCAATACTTGCAACACAAAAACAATGTTCATCTCCCTGCACTCCCATCTTTCTTCTTTGTCCTCATCTTTTTTCCTCTCACTTCAGAAAAGAGGGGAGCTCATGCTGTCTCTGCATTATTAATCATCAAACAAAAATGAGCAACAGGTGCTACAAATAATCCATAGGAAGGTCAAACAAGAGCACTGGCCAGTCCAGAAACCCAACCTGCCTGTCATTTATCTTCTAATTAATTCTCTCTTTAATACTACTAATACAGTTACTTCAACCATCAACAGTCATCATACATGTGCACTGCTATACCAAAATTGTTACAGCAGTATTTAAGCAATCGTGCCATATGAATGTAGAGTAATATCTCTTATAATTCAAACTGATTGCCTAGCAGAGCATACAGACACAGAGGACATGTTTTATAGATTATCTGTTTTTGTTTTTGTGTGGAGAAGACATTTGCATTTAGGACAGCTAGCTGATGTTCTTTTCCAGATTGATTTACAATGCCTTTAGGTGCCTTAAATTTCTACAACACAAGTAAGATGTGACAGAGCCACAGTGACACTATATCTTCATCATCATGTTTAAATGCTATGTAAAGACTGCGCGTGAAATTAGAAAAGATGTATCTGCTGATAAGCATATTTGTCCATCTGCTCTTACTATTTTTTTTTACAACAGGAGAATATTCAGCAGAAAAAGTGGAGGAAGACATTGTCAGTGAGGGTGTAATTTAGATGGAGAGGAAAGCAAAAGAGGATAGGACATATGTTTCTTGAAGAGACGAATTTTGAGGTTACTACAAAAGACGAGTAAATGTGACATGATGATGTATCTGGGTTAGTTATTCAGGAGGGGACTGTGGGCAGTTATTGCACTTTATCGAGATAGCAAACTGGTTTTTACAAAAATTATGAGGAAAATCAAGGGGACCTTTGATTTGTTTTCTCTCCTGTTTTTTTAATCAGACCTTTACAATAACCCAAATAACACAGTGTCACAACTTTAAACAGCTGCTCTATCATCAATTATCAGTCATGGATAAAATGGCTCATCAGTTGTGTTGTCACCGTGTGTTCCATGTGTAATGATGAAAAACTATTTCCAACACAACTGTGTATGCAGGGACTGGAGATACTCTCCATACTCAACCCTTAAGTAAACAATATACCTTAAAACTGCTAAAATAGTTGAAGTCATAATTCTGCTCATCATGCTGTAAATCACAGCCAGTTTGCTTTCTATTGCAATAATAATAAAAAAAATCAATTAAAAATGCAACACTTATTTGTCAGTACAATTGAAAGAAGAAATGATGAAAACATCTGGGACTCGCCTTTGCTGCCGTGTTTTTAGATGAGAAAATGATGAGAGGGTTGCTGGGAATGTACAGTCCTGAAGGATTTCAATAATGCAGAGAGGAAAGAGAACTTTTTTATTGTTTTAAGATATGTCATAAATGGGTGAAGTGTGTGTGTGTGTCCAATGCCTCCCTGTGATGTCACTATCCCCAACAGCCCTTATTATTTGCATTGCATGAACTGGAAGGTTTGGCATGAAAAGTTATAACCAACTGATTTAATGCAAATGTGCAAATATGTACAAAACATAGACATTTGTGTAGTTATTTTTGCAACAGCCTAGTGCTGGTTGTGCAAGATTTACCACAAAGGATCAGGTGTGCAGTGTAGCTTCACATTGGAAGCTGCAAATGGATCATGTTAGATGTTAGTAGCAATAGTGGTTTATGAAAAGAAAGGCCTTCATACAGACTGTAAATTGCGGTTGATGAATACTGGTTGGGCTTCAGCAATATTCTACAATCGCTGCACATTTCCATCATAATTTGAATTTGCATTTAATGATTCACTTACCAGGTTATCAGTAAATCATTTGCAGACTGTCTGGGGTGGCACATGATTTCAAACATCGCTCTTTTGGATTCAATGCAAAAGAGAGACATTTGAAATCATGCAGCTTTAAGAGAGGGACAGTACATCCACCATCTGTGGAATAAATACATGAGGAGCTACACTGAGTGTCCAGAGATGTATGGGCTGTAGAGTAAGCCAGGGATCCCCCAAGGGGTCTTTGGCCTGTCGATAGGTTACAGCCTTACTCTTGGAATCCAGGCTGAGAGACGAGCCATCCATCAGGCCTCAACTCACACTACATGATGCAGAGGGAGTAAAAAAAAAAAGCAGGATGATTAATGTGTCCTTTGTGTGGTCAGTCTCTCTCTTCAGCAAACACACAGGCAGAGGTTTAGATGTGTATGTCCTCACACACAAAAATGCATTTACACACATACCAACCTGCACAGGTGTTAGCACACAAACACACACACTGTCACACACACACACACACATACAATCACCACAACGCTATATTCCAGAACATAGTGAAAAAAAAAATGTCTGAGCTCAACTCCTTTCTTGGCTAACCTCCATGGTGAGTGTAGGGGTATTGACTAAACGGCGAGACAGCTAGCCTTTATTTATAAATGCCCTTGCTGAGCAAACTGAAAGCATCACAGCACAATGCGCACATACAGGCATCTGAAAAAAAGAATTCACTATAACTTCTAGCACTTTAAACTCACCACATGGAAGCATGTGAAAGGCTTGATTGATTCATTCATCTAAAATGCCTCTTTGGAACGTAATTTCTACCTGAAATTCAAGAGCTAGTGATTAAGAAAAAGGATTTAGTATTGAGAAGCTGCACTGTGGTAATTATGTTCTCCACAGACCAAAACACTCTCCATCCCAAGGTAATTTATAAGGGAGCAAAGGAAAAAATCTAATCCAGTTATATCATGACAAAAGTGTTATGATGCAGAATTTTGGCTACTGTATACCATTTAGTTCTACATTCAATCTTATACCACAATTCTACCCCTTAAATACTTAAATTTTACATTTGACAGGGGTCTAGGCACCTGTAAAATGAGGAGCTCCTCTGATTCGTTAGCCATGGTCCTTTGACATGCTTTCTAGTCTGTACAGCAGAATGAATATAATGGGGATCTGTTCCATTGTGGAAGAACAGGGTAGTTTGGCCATTAAAAAGCTCCACACTCAAGTGGATTCATTTTTGTCTGGCCACAAAGGATGCCGGGGAGCTCTGGAGCCGCACGTTAATATGACCACAGATCAATGGGGCTGAGAACAGTCTGAAAGTATTGTTGATGTATTGGCTGAATTTACGAGGCTGCAGAGATGGATATTGGTCAAGGTTGACTTACAGGCCTCACAACCGGCTACTGTAACTGTGTTACTGATGAGCAGTATGCAGGGGCATGCTGTTCATCAATAACACACATTAACACATTCATTTGGATTAAAAGCTCCTTTTTAAAGAGAAATTCACCATTTAAAGTATGAATTGAACGATCACAGAATTTCCAAATTGTTGTCTAGAAAATGTTTAAACCATCTGTGATATTGTTAATGGACATTCCAGTGGACATAAATGGACAGCTGATGGGACACTATACTTAAACATTATATTGTCAGTTTAAATAAATCCAGCGCTTAAGCATTTCTTCATGCTTACTCTTATTTTGACTACTGTTTCTTTGCAACCCATTCTAACCTGCAAATATTTTTTTCAGTATAAAGTATGCTGTATTTCTGCTGTTTTGTGTACATCACAGAGTGAAGAGTAGTCTATATATTTATAACATTGACCGTGTAATTTATTGTATGTACAGCGGGTGTTTTATTGTTTTGTTGCCTTGTACTTTTTTAATGTTGCCTTGTTGAAAAAAGAATGTCCTCTTAACTGAAATTAGTTAAATCAGTGTGCGTGCGAGTCTGCAGTATTAACGGTCTAATAAGACTGGAAACAAACATTTTAATCTTGGATGCTAATTTCCTCAGTCAGGTTAAAGAGCTGATTCAGGAAAATTAGTTGAAACAACCTTGAAAATGCACCAGAAACAACAAAAAACAATATAATGGGATTTAAACACTCACCGCATGATTAAAAGAACAGTTTAAGAGGAATTCTTGTGGTAATTTATTCAATGGAAACAAGTAAAATAGGGAATCACAAAACCTATTGTGACAGATGTTTTCTGTTGTGTCATGAAAAATACGACTAAACGCCACATCTAATGACTTACATTTTGTTTCCATCATTGCTGCTAAGCCCTCATTTGTTCTTTTGTAAAACACTTTCCAGAGATCACCTGTCAATGAAACAGTGCTACTGTGCCATATTTTCCTTTGGACTTTCTCTTCTTTTCTTTTTTCTGCCATGGTATTTATTTATAAGAAACTGTCTCATATTGTTACTTCAGGCAAGGCGAAGTTTGGGGTGTGTTTTGAACCGGCATTGATTCTGACATATCAGAATGAGCAATGGAAAAATATGCAGTGGTACTCAAGCTGGAGTGGTTTTAAGGGCCGTTCTGTCTGTAACTCTGTCCCAGTCTGGGCGGGGCTCTGCTGGCCCCGGGCCCTGGACTATCAGTCAGGCTGATGTATAGGTCCACAGGGTACAAATGAAACCTGTCACAACAAGGGTAATGATGTCAGAGTCACTATAGCTCACCGCTGGAAGAGCAGAGGGAGGGAGACGAGGGGATCGGAGGATGGGAAGAGGGCTGAGGAGAGAGAATAGGAGGAAGGGAGGAGTTAAAAGAAAGTAGGGGAGCAGGAGAGATGAGGAGGATGAGGGAGAGAGCAAAGAGGAAGGTGTAAGAGAGGAAGAAAGGGGGTTAGAAGGAATGGAGCAAGTTAGCAGGAAAAGACAGGTAAGTGGAGGGGTGAAGAAGAGTTATGCAGAGGGTGAGAATCTAAGAGGAAAAAAGTGAACAAAGGGGATAAAAAGATAGAGAGAGGGGAGATGGTGGATTGATGAATTGAAGGGGACAGACAATGGGGATGTGGGCAGACAGAGAAGAAGGAGTGAGGAAGAATGGGAGAAATGAACAGAGTGTGTGGAGGAGATGTGAAAGTGAGTGGGGAGGGATGGATGTGAAGAAGAAGGGGAGAGCAGAGGGGAGAGATGGGGTAACAGTGGGAAAGAAGAGGAGTGAAGAGAAGAAGGGGAGAGCAAATATTTGGATTTGTAGAGATGGAGAAAAAAGGAGTGTTGGGAAACACATATTTAGTATTTGAGCGGCAAAGTTCATTCTTGACCTTGGAAATAGTAGTTTGACAAAATAGTCTTAACTCAAACTAGTAAGAGCTTTCAATTGCGTCACACAGTCTTCATGAGCGGAGGGAGTTTGGTCAGTTAACATTGAGATGGCTTAGTTGATATCATGTTACCGTGGCATGAAACTTCAGTCACATGATAAGATGAAGACTGTGAGATGCAGTCTTAAAAAATCCAGTAAGTGGACCTTGAGTTAAGATTATTTTGTCAAATCTAAACTGTTGCTCTTTCTGACTTTGGATGTAAGAAAGGAGGACAAGATGTGTGGCTGTGTTTTGTAACCCATATCACCCATACAGGAGTACAGTAGCTGACATGGACAGGATTTTAAAACAGACCTGTGTCCTCTCTCTGTCTCTCAGTATCATTGCATCTTTCTCTCTGATACCGCCCTGCTGCCTCTACCTCCCTTCATCTCTCTTTCATTCTCTCTCTGTCCTCATCTTCCATTATCATTGACATCATCCTTTCTGTCGCACACTCTCCACTGTCCCACCTCACCTCAGCCACAACACACACACACACACACACACACACACACACACACACACACACACGCTGCCTGCATCCTCCCTGCCTTCTTCTCCCTGGCCAATCTCTCTCCATCTCAAGACGTAGCCACTAATGGATTGAAAGTCTAGTGGAAGAAGCAACAGTCATTTAAAGATTAATGTCAGGCCTAGTATTCTGAAGGGCAGTCAGCTCAGGCAGTGTGTGTGTGTATGTGTGTGTGTGTGTGTGTGTGTGTGTGTGTGTGTGTGTGTGTGTGTGTGTGTGTGTGTGTGTGTGTCTGTGTGTGTGTGTGTGTGTGTGTGTGTGTCCAGTAAAGGACGTGCACATGTCATCTCTGCAAAGATGCCCTCTTCATTATCAGCCATTAGGCAAAGACTCAGAAAGAGAGAGAGGAAGCAAGAGAGAGACACTACTACAGTACAGGGGGTTAGATGGCTGGCCCTTACAAGCACATACTGTGTCACAGCCTGTCACTTTTTTCCTCAGTACCCACTACTAGATTACTAGCCATTAAAACCAAGGACTTTCATCAATTAACATACCTAAGTTAATACATAAGTATGACTATGTTCTTCACTGCCTATCACTGCAACAAATGTAACTAGTGATATTAAATCTTCCTTAAAACATGCAGCCTTAAAGCTTCATGTTTTTTTGTTTTTTGTTTTTTTTTTCTTTATCCAGCTTTCATCTGCAGCTATAACAGAATCTAAAACATTTTATTTTTAATGCTACAAATTCATCCAATTTGCAAGTGAGTATTTTCAGGTAAGAAATCTTACCTGATGAGCAGGAAGTGACACCAGCATTAAATGAGCACTCCAAACCAGAGTGAAGTACAGTAAACAAATCGACCTTCTGTCTCCAACACAACAACCACTAAGAGGAGGAAATTCACATATTCTGAGTTTAAACCTGGATTAATTGCAAAATGTCTTAAAGATCAAGCAAATCAAGTTAATGACAATCACTTTTGATTCACTGAAACTTCAAAGCTGTTATTAGAAGTGAGGAAAAATGCCAAAATGGTGAAAAAATTTCAACTGTTTCCAGTAGGAATTCAGGTTTTACCATCCATCCATCCATCCATCCATCCATGCCCCCTGGACAGGTTGCCAGTCTGTATATAGAAAGATGAACACAATTCACAATTCAAAGTTTCCGATTCAGCTAACCTGTTTGTCTTTGGACGGTGGAAAAGAAACTATCCAGAGAAAACCCACGCAGACATGTGAAAACATACAAACATCTCAATCTCTATTAAATAAGTATTTTATTTAAATTCAGTTGTTTCAAGAAAAATCTCGACAAAAGGGGAGGATCCGGTGTAAACAAGCTGAACGGAATATGAGACACAATTTCTGGCTGGGATGAACATTTATTACAGCTTTTGCAGTAAAGTTAAGTAAGAGTATGAACTGGCAGGGTGGACTTGCAGTTGGAAATCTCATAACTGGCACGTCGCATTTCACTTTTAGAACAGCCAAAACATCCTTGAGCAAGACACTGAACCCCATGGCGGCTCACTCAGTTCCCTCTGAATAACAACAGCTAAGACAACAAAGCTCTTTTGTGCTGCAAGGACACGATGAGATCAGCGATAAATGTTACAGCCCATCAACCTATAACTTGTCTATTTTAGGGAAGTCCTTGATCAAAAAACTTCTTGATTAATTTAACCCTTCAATACTGAACATGATTTAAGCTGAGAGAGCCCAAAACACTAAGTACAGATAACTATCATTAGAGATCCATAAAACCTCACATTGTAGGGTCACTCTCAGCTTCATCTGAAAGCTTATTAATACCAAAACTTAAGAGGAAGTAAAGTGGATTTTCAAAGGAAATGACACATGACATGTACCTTCTCTTGTACACAGTATCACACAAAGGCGCAATTACTTAGATTTCAAGTTCACTCTAAAACGCAGCTCTGAAGGGAGAGATAATTTGTGAAGCTATTGTCCCATAGTGTCTTTAGATAAATCAATAGAAGAGGAGCTTATTTATTGTTCTCTCAAGCAACTGATCATTCCAATTCTTCCTGCAGCTGAAATGGAGGATGTACCTGCATATATATTTTCTAATATTGAACAAGTAATCTGAGGGGCAGCCACTTAACAATACATACACACAGCAGACACAGAAATTATTATAGCAGTAAATATGGTACACAGACTACACATACACCAACAGAGATATACTACATGCACTCGCATGCACACGAACATACAGAAATCAGTAT
This sequence comes from Thunnus thynnus, assembly GCF_963924715.1. NCBI lineage: Eukaryota > Metazoa > Chordata > Actinopteri > Scombriformes > Scombridae > Thunnus > Thunnus thynnus. The sequence continues at coordinate 14,351,457 of NC_089524.1, read as the reverse complement.
GTCTGCATCTAAAGGGCAAAGAAACACGCATGCATGAACGCTGCCCTTCAAACATGGTTACTCCACACACACCGTGTGTGTGGTAGCAGCTTTTCTTTAACTGAGCACGGCCCCTCGAAATATCTGTGCATGTCGGTGCTGCAGTGAAAGACACTTTGAACATCTGTGGTGTGTGTGTTCCTGTGAAGCCAGTAAAAGCAGCAGCCGGAGAGCTGCTAAATATTTAATGGGCCTGTCTGATGGTCATAATCGCTTTTAAGAACAATAGATGAAAACAAAGGGCGTCGATGAAAAACTGCACTAGAGGTTAAAGCCAAATCTCAGAGTGACAGGACAGGACAGTTATAGGGAGGGAAGGAAAGGAAAATGAAGGATGAAAATAAAGGGAGAGGCACTCAGAGATATGCAAAATACATGACAGGTGACTATCAATGTTAAACGGGCTTGGCATTTGACCCAGGAACAGTTTGTAGGGTCCCATGACAGGCTGTGCACTTAAGAGCTATTTTTGGAAGGTGACATACAGAAAGAAGTGTACTTTCAGCCTGAACAGAAGTGAAATAAGGCAAAATGAAGCTACATAGCATGTGAAACACTGGATTTGACAGAGTAGTCGACAGAGAGTTAGACAACCAATACAAATACTGTTGTTATAAGCACTCCTGATAGCAGATATTTTGTGCTGAAATACAGTAAAACGTCAGTTAAGACCACACGCTCTCATCCAAAAGTAGTACCTATCCAAATTGTGGAGGTTTGGAGATGACGGCTATAGTGATTTCTGATGTCAAATTCAGTGGCATTTGGTTTGTGGTACTCAACAAATGGGTATAGGTATACTATGCAGGATTTGTACAACATTCAGAATTGGCTGTTATAAAATGTTATTTTCTGATTGTTTCACAGGAGTTATATTCTAAAGCACAAATAAACATGCCCACACCTCCATACAACCCTGCAGGAAGGTGCAGCATTGCTGGATTTTGTATGAATGCAGGGCTTCATCCTGTCTACTGTGTCCTCTCTCCTCTCTGTGTGTAACTCAGCCTTGCCCTCGGTCAAGCAGATGCACAGACCTGCAGCTCTTTATACATCCATGACACAGAAACAGGGAGCAGAGCGGAGCAGAGGAGAGAGACAGAGACAGTGATGTAACCTGTTCACTACGTTACAAGTCCTGAGGTCATGCGCTGCACGCTGTTATTGGCTGGGGGCTACACACCCACTGCCCAAAGGTTGATGCCTAGATGCATCCCGTGTCCAGCAAAATAATAAGACAATACAAATAGAGGGCAGCATCTCTGCAGATAAATGCATCGCCACATATTTCTAGTGGGTCTGAGTCTATACATTGTTTTTAGGAAAATCCTGCATTATATATATTTAAATTTGAAAAACTCAACTCTCATTCACTCATAATCTATCATCCTGGAGTTTGAATGAGAACCATTTTCTTCTAAAGTACATTTGCAGTCTGTCTATCTCATGTCTGTTTATTGCAGGAGCAAGTTTGCCAGCAGGCAAGCATGAGATTCACCTGCTCATGACCACAACATAAAACACACATTATTGAGGTATGATTCATTTGAATAATTAAAAAAATCAGTAGCAATACTGTAATTGAAAAACCCAATAATGCTCTTCATGCACGGCAGAGCAAGAGGAGGATGGAAGGATGATTCTTTCCACTGCCAAGTTTATCTTTGTGATGTCAGATGGATGTGAGGATAGGTCAGTGATGGAGGAAGAGTTTATTTTATGTTCAACTAATGATCTGTAATATATAATTGTAAATATAATTGTACGATATGTAAATGATTCAGCATGTACGATTATCTCTAAGTTATTGTGGCATAATTCATAATAATCAGTCTTTTGATGGACCTCCATTGTTTTATTTTCGAAACTGAATCTATATTGTTTAGTTGATATCTTCATTTCACAATTTACAAAGCCAACACATAAAACACTTGAAGTCAGAGATAAGGAGGGAGCAACACAGAGGAGACAAGTTGGTAGAGGGGGAGACAACACTGAGATGTAAATTACTAGACAAGGAGAAAATAGGAAGGAAGAAACAACACAGGCAATCAGCAGGGAGTGGGGTGGTGTTGAGCTGAAGAAAGAGAGAGGCAGCGAGAGAGAGCTTGAGGAAAGGGACAGAATCAGGAGCACAGTGAGAAGGAGAACAAGAGAGGAGGACAAGAGGAATGATGGACAAGGAACAGGAGGGAAAAAATTAACTTAAATGACATGAAACAGGAATGGGCAGGCAGATAACCAGAGAGGTTTTTTTTTCCATGTCAATTAAAACAGCACTTTACAAAGGTACACAGGAGGAGGAGGAGAAGGCAGAGGATGTAATGGAGCTGAGGTGGCGGAGAGGTCGACATTTCAACTCACCCTGTCCTTCTGCTGTATATCTTTCTGGGTGGTTTAAAGCTCACTGCCTGGTCACTGGTGCTGAACTGCTTTTCTTTTTAAACACTAAAGACTGAATGCAGTGACCTAGCTTCCCCTGCTAACTGCTAACTGGGGTGGAGGGGATGACATGAGAAGAAAACATGCCTTCCACCTCTGGCAAGATGAATCAAAGTGATGAACGGGACAGCTTTGAAAAATCGGCAGTCCTATTTGAGGTTTGTCAAAGGTCTGACTGATTTATCTGGCGGGAAGTGATGGGAGGAGGGTTCTTCATTTCCATGTCGCCATTCCAGAGAAACAGGGCAAGCTGGGAGCGATCAGATGGAGATTCTGTGTACATATCTTGCTTTTCTGACTCAAGGCCTCAGAGTGGTAAAAATGAAAGGGATGGATGGGGGAACAAAAAGACAACATAAGAGGTAAAAGAGGTCACGGAAGAGATTGAAGAAAGAAAAGTGAGAAGGACAGGGGCAAAAAGTGAGAGAAAGCACAAGAGAGGCAGACGGGGAATAAGAAGCAGATAGGTTCACCTCTCATTAGCTGGCCTGCCACACACTATGCCACAAAGCAATGCACCTCCCAAGGACATGAATTAAACAGCGAGCCAACTACTTCAGAGGAAAGCAGCCCTGCCAGCACTTAGCCAGGCCTCATAAACAACCAGCTCGCATTTGTCACTTCCTCTTCACCCAACAAAGCGACAGCAGAAATAAATTACCTTTAAGTAGACCTCGTTCCTCCTCTCCCTCAGCATCCTGTTCTTGCCTCAGCAGCTAACAGCGCAAAACCCACGGAGAGCGAAAAGGTAAAAACCAACAACACAACACAAAGTAGCAGATTGGTGCCTGCAGTTAATTTTGTCACAGTGGTAGCTAGCATAAAAGTCATCCTACCTGTATTCATCATGTGTCATTGCTTAATTTTATTTAAGTATTTAATCATTTAGTCAATAGCAACTTACAAAAAGAATAACAGTGGTGTTAGCTTGAATTCCTTCACCCTGACAAAGTACACGTGACCATTAAATGATCAAGAGACATTAGAGCTAAGAGGAGAGTTACAAGGACAAGCAAATGGAGTGAGATGAATAAAGAAAATAATTTGGCAATGTGTTATTTTTCAAATACAGGCTTCTACCAAAGTCAGAAATGAGATTAATGATAATAACCCAGACAGGAGAGGAGACATGATTTTACAACTGTGAAAACTTTTCACACCAATGATCATTTTTATTCTCCTTCTCAATAACTGTGAGTAGTATGACACCATTCATTCACATTACATGTGTTTTTATGTATTCGATTGTCCAACACATTGCATTGCTAGATGACTTTACTTTGTGTTGCAGCAAAGGTTAAGCCAGTATAAACTTTTTGCCAGACAACCACATATATTTATGCCAAAGCCCTCTTCATTGATTCTTGCACTGTGCCAATAGTCTCATATTGATACATCGCCCATAGTGCTCTATACAGCCGTAGCTGTCGTATGAGTGTATACATTCATGCGGTATGAGTGATGAAGACTCTGTCTAGGTTTTGAACAGAGCAACTGGTGTGTTGTAGAAATGAAATGTTCTCAAGAACCAGACTCTTCCTGGAAAAAATTGATTTTTCCAACCAGTCTCTTGGAATGAGAGCCAGAATTCAGCAGGGTGTGGTGGGAGTGGGGAGGGAATGGCAGGTTCCCAGTCGTACATCTGTGAAAGACGTTGAATGAAAGGTAAAGGTCTAACTTGTGTCACGGCTTATGAAAAGAGAGATATCTAAGTAATATCCCTATCCCCTCACTTTATCCAAACTTCTGAACTCCAGCATGACCGGAGGTTGCTCCAAAAGCTCGTCATCAACTCTTCTCCTCTTCAATATGTATCTACTCGTTCAAAATTGGGATACACTCTCCTTTCTGCACCATATCTCAAGAACCTCCCTCAAGAAAAGAAGAAAGAGAGAGGGAGGGGGGGAGACAGACAGAGAGAGAGAGAGAGAGAGAGAGAGAGAGAGAGAACAAGAAAAAAAGCAGGCTACTTAAATTCCTAACATGCCAGTAATGCCGTGGTTTGAACAGTCACATCCATCATTGATCATCCCCCACACTGCTGGACGGGAATCACAAAACACAGAGCACCTGGAGGCATCAGCCAGAAGGGCCACCCACACACTAAGATCTGTGTATGGAACCATTCACTGAGCACTAGTTGGTTAATGAACTTAGCTGTCTGGTTGTTTCGATACAATACTCCCCCTCGAAACAAAAACGAGAAAATGAGGAAGGTTTTTCTTCCCTCCTCTGCCTTATTCTCCATTGTAATTGTAGTAACCCCCCTGTTATAGTGGCAGGAGTTTGGCTGGTTTCCTGCCATTAAAGGCTGCTATTGAGCTAGCCTCTGGAGAAAACACAGGTTTGTTAATCAAGCGAAGGCAAAACAATTACTAGAATCTGATAATCAATGGTTGTGGACAAACAATAAATCCTTGGTGGCTGCTTCAGAGAACGACAAGTGGTAGGAAATTGGGTCCTACTAATTAAACAGAAACCTGCTGGTATGCTATCGCTAGCTAATAGCTATGCCGCCACACCGTTTAGCCTATCTGATTAGGCTGTTTGACACAGAATATGTAATAGCCACTCCAAAATCCTTTTTCCTTTCTCTAACTGCACGCTTGCTGGATTATCGGTAGACTAACAGCTTTTTCCCTTTGAGGACTTTGAAGTTTCTTTTTATCCGCTGTGTCTGATGCCAGAGAGTTTTGTTTGTAATGTATGAATATGACTCTGAATATCATAAAAAAAATTAAATGTGTGCAGCATTAATATCAGGTAGATCTTAATGCAAAGGGACTTTTGAGATGGCCACCACTATATACAGCAATAATGCTAAATAGAAATACATTCTACAGAAGCAGAGGCAGTAGAAGACTACACAGATGTACAATGGCTGTTACTGCACATGGCAGAAAAGCTCACATCCAAATGTGACTAAAAAGGCCTGTTATGTTCCAGCACAAGCTTTAGAAAGGTCACAAGGGTTAGAGACCTTGTGAAATATGGGTATACCCTCTCTAAATGTGCCAGACGTAATCACTCAACCGTACAGATGGAAATTTCAATTCCAGTTGTCTTCCACTGGATCAGAAATCCGGATTTGGCAGCAGGCGGTGGGTGGAAAGCCTAATAGGGTGGTGGGAATTACAGCAATAGGAGGAGAGCTTGATGGTGAATGCCGGGGGAATCAGGTAAGACAAATCTGTCTGGATTTATGAGAGCCGTGTGTGAGCTGCTAATAGCAGAATATAGACCAGGCAAACAGAGGGGAGTTTATGATATGTAGCTCTAAGTGCACAGTTTCAGTATGCTGCAGAAAATGATGCCTCACTGTACTCTGCCTTTAAACAAATTTTTCTAACATTGAGTGAAAATCTGCCAATAGAAGGAAATCATCTTGTCCAAATCGTTGCGTTTCATGTGACATCTTGAAACAAGTGGAGTGACTTGCCTTGAAGACATTATGGCTCAGTTAAAGAAACTACACAGTAAGCAAGGCTGAAATAAATCTGACTGTGCTGGAAGATTTTTTTTTTACTTTTGTAAGATAAACTGTAATTTTTGTGTTGTTTTGTAAAGCACAATGTTAAAGGTGGGTGCAGCGGGAATAATGATCAACTGTATAGGCAGTCAAGCTGACATTACTCCTCTTAACACAATAGCAACCATTACTCTGCCATGATCAATAGTTGTTCATGACTTGTTTAAAATGGTTCCATCCTCCACCCTCTTCCTATCTTCCTATCCATCTATTCCTGCCTCATTTCCAATCATCTCTTCCTCCCTGTCTCATCCATAATTCTACCTTCTTTCCTCTCATGCTTCTTCACCTCGCTCCTCTCTCCTTACCTACCTACCTCTCCTTCTTTACGTACTTAATCTTCTACTCCTCTCTTTTTCTCTTATATCTCTTTTCCTTTCCTTCTCATTTCTCAGATCCCTCTTTCATCTACTCCTCAGTACATTCTACTCTGCCTTTTAATTCTTTTCCTCTCTCCCAACTCTCTCATCCTTATCCCTTCATTTCTTTATCATATATCTCTTCCCTACTTACCCTTTTCATGACAACCACTTTCTTTTTTTTTCTTCAGTTTTCTTTCAACTCCTCCCTCTCATATCCTTCCCCTCTTCTGCTCTCTTCCTAAACTTGTTTCTCATCCCTCCTTCCCCTAAAACCTCTAATTACATTCTTTCATTCATTTTTGTCCTTTCCATGTTTATCACTTCCTGTCCGCTTCCTCCTGTCTCCCTCTCTGTTCCTTCCTTTTTGTCTGTCACCCCTCCCATTTCCCTCCCAACTACATCTCCCTGTATCCCTGTCACCTGCCCTCCATCTCTCCATCCCTCTTCACATCTCTTTCCAACCAGTCCCCTCCTTCCATCTGTCGTTTCTCCTTTTCTGCACTCAGTGTCTCCCATGCTCTCCTGCAAACTGCAGTTCACAGGTTTCTCAGGGCACATTGTTGCATCCCAACGGAAGCTTGCACAGCATTCTGCCATAAATAATTGAAGAAGCCCCACATGGCCAGGCACGCTCAGTCTAAATGGATTATTCTGGGAGAGATCAATGCTGGCCTGTGAGGGTTTTATTAGGGCCTGCAGATGAAACGTACAAGGCCACCGCCAATGCTCTCCTCTCTCTGTCTTAATTCTGCCCTGCTATAGCGTGACATTCTCAACACCTCCCTCATCCCCTCGCCCGCACCTTCAACTGTTCACCCACTCCGGCAGACTGACTCCGCCACGCCACAGGCCAACGCCTTACAGTACAGTTCTGAATTAAACATAAATGACTATCCAAGACACTGTATGAATCATTCATTTACTGTGATGCCTTTGACTACAATGTAGGCTAGTAGTAAACAGGCGAGACAGTGTTTACTTTTTCCTGCCGCTGTCGAGAAGCATCATCCTCGCAGACCCCCACAATCATCAGTCCCCGCTCACCAGCATGGCAGGAAACATCCGGCAATACCCACTGCAGTTATCATGGGCAAGAAAAGGGGGGTTGGGGGTGGGGTTTGGGTTGGGGAGGGTGAAATGCTACCGTGACCTTCAAGAGTTACGACCCTTGGGGGCGGTTGGCGGCTGCAGTGGCAAATAACCCTCTGCAAGCTTCTCTCCCCGAGGAGATTTACATCTGTCACATCCAGTGAGAGGTCTTCTAATTGTCTATTCTCCAGAAAACATCCTGCCAAGCTGGCAACCATGGATAGCTTGTTAGTTATTTGGATCTGTTGGATTTACATTGTCTGAAGACCACCTAGTCAATGTGACTTTTCTGGAACATTTATTTTGGGACCAAAGTGCAGCAGTCACAAGCATGCAATGGAAAGCAAGAATTTTTGAAATGGATACAACAGAGATCAAAGCCATCATTCATTTACATCCTTGGCCTCCTGCAGTCTTTGGATGAACAACAATACCTCAAGGCCTATGCATACTCCTATATTCTAAACATAAAAAAAATTATTACATGTATTTAAAAAAAATGTATTTCAGTTAATCTGCTCTGGTAATGAGTGAAATATTTTATCCCCATTGGCAACATATCCTTTTAAAATTGTTTCCCAATAGAAAATGTATTATATAAAATGCAGTTTAAAAGATCAGACATATTTCACATACTAGTTTGCCCCCCTGTATATGTCCCCTCTGTGTATTTTAGACTATCGCTTGAACACATCATTTGTTGGCATTTTCTCAGGTTCTCTAAACACACACATTACCGTTGCAATTATCCTTGAGTAGAGAGCCTCTGAACACTTAACATGCTGCTTTAACCTGAACTAAGACTTCCTCAGTGATTATGATGTGTCCTCCTCACCAGTGAAATTGAGCCGTGACAAGGTTACATTTTTCCCTCCACCATACAGGCTTTTGTGATTACTGTGAAAACAACATAATCAAACCCTCCAAGCAGCAAGGAAAGGTGCACAAGATGTTTCCTCCTGCTTCTTAAACTCTTAAACACGTTTTTTGATTGGGATTGTGACTGGCAGATGTGATTAGACGTTGCTTTATGAAATTGTGTTTTGAGATGATGCTTAACATATTTGACAGGGAGAAAGGTGCCCTGAGGCTTTTACCCCCGTCCCCCGGAAGCGAGTGTTCTCCCTCTCCTTCCAGGGAAAGGAGGAGAATTCTTGCATTACTCCAGGATCTTCCTTCCTGACATCTAGGCGTGTACCAGGAAAATGTGTACACATCAAAGCCATTAAAGTGTCAAGCTCCACGGTGGGCCCAAACCAGGTCAGAGTGTTTATGGAAAATGTGAATAGTGCATTTTTTGCCCTCATTCTGGCAGTCAAGACTTCCTCTAAAGAGCTCATATCTGAGCCATTTGAAATGACAAACCACTGTCCAACAGACGCAAGGACAATTTCTTTCTTTCCTGTTAGAATATTCCAGCATCCATTTGCATACAGACTTTAGGACCATATGCTTCCTGACAAGATTTAGTGTACAATATGGAACCACTGGACAGAAGACTGGGAACAAAAAGTGCTCTGTCAAATTATGCTGACTCCCCCCTCCTAACCCCTTTAATTTCTTTAATGATTAACTCAATCTAAATTACCTCTGCAGCGCCCAACTACTATAGTTTTGGTTATAGATGTCAATCTTTTGCTGCTTGTATTCACCCTAAACGTTTACATGTATTGAAAACAAATTACCATGTTGTGTTTGCGTATGGCTCAAGGGGTGGAGATGAGGAAGGGATATTCTGAAATTGACATTTTGCTACTTAGAATTTCAAATTCTGCCACTGGCAGGGGGAAAAACCAGAAAAAAGGCCTGCTATTTATCTGGAGGTGACAACTAACAAGCGTTCTCCTGGTATTTAGACTTCCGTAGTGCACCTGGGTGAAGCTCTCCATAAAGTGTGCTTATGATCAAATATTTTCTTCTCTCTCCTCTTGTTTTACACGTTTAGGATACCCTTAAACAGCTCTACCAGCTATCCACATCTTTTTCCATTATGACAGCATGAACAAGGGTGTAACTTTGGTTTGAGAATTGGGGAGGACGTAATTAAACGGGGTCTGGGTGTCCTCCCCCAGGAAAAAATTGCGATTTGAATTCCATTTTCCGCATTTCTACATATATTTAGGGACTATGGTAACATATAACCCACCTGCAACTCAGCACTGCTTCTTGCTGCCTCACCCTCCCTGTCTTCCATAGGCATCACCACCTCATCTGATGTCTGATATGAAAGCAGTTGACACGCACAAGGTATAGAACAATGCTGATGGCAATGCCGGAGCCATATTAAAATCATGTTGGTTGTATTACTCTTAGTGTACTTTACTTTGTTCACTTCTTCCTCACATTATCAACAAACCAAAATCACCTATAACCTTCACATATAACCTACCTGAAACTCAGTGCTGCTTCTCCCTGCCTCGCCCTCTCTGTCTTCACCTCCATCTCTTCTGATCTCTGATATGAAAGCAGAGTCGAGTTATCCTATTGAGCCTGTGGTGTGTGAATCTAACGCTAAAGACTCTGCTTTTCATACATTGTTGACGAATACTTCCTGCGGGTTTAAGGCGGACTCATTTTCAAGTTACATAGGTTAATAGAAAAACCATGCTGTTTTACAACCATCTTAAATATTTAATTTGCCAAATCCCTTTTTTCCCCCTATTGAAACATGTGTGACGGGCTGGTGACTATTTCGCTCGCCAGCCAATGTTAGTCATAGCAACGTTATCTGGTAAGAGAGTATCAATGTTGGCTCAGTCAAGCCTAACATCAACAGAGAGGAGAGGGGAGGGAGAGTTGAAAGGGGGTCTGGGAGCTTGAGCCTTTTCCCCGTAGTCCTAGTGCGTACAGTTTGTCATGTTTTTTTTGTTTTTTTTAATACAACGTTAGTTTTCGGACTGTAAAATGTGGAGGGGTCCAATACTGCCTTCTGAAAAAAGTGCAGGGAACATATCCTCTGTGTCCCCCCTTAAATTACGTCCCCGCATGGCCACACACTTAGGCTTGGTCGCCTGTAATGAGACTGCAGAATGAGACTTATATCTCATCTTGCGAATGCAATAAAAGTATACGTGCTTGTGTGTGTGTGTGTGTGTGTGTGTGTGTAAGCAGATTCATGTCTATCACTATGTGCATTTGCAATGAGTGCCAAGAGTTTTTAACAGCAGTGGCCTCTCTCACATGCCTGAAACTATCTTTGATGCCCAGCTGGTGACAGGTGAGCATGATTTAGGTGCATTTCTGCAGGAGAAAACAACGGATGCTTGAACATGCCATTCAATCACCCATCTCATACATACAGAGAGGCTGGTTGATTGATGTCAAGTGAAGAGGTGTACATGGCAAAAAGGCTTCCTGGCTCATCCTCATAACCAAAAGCTCACTAAAAGATGATGTCACTCTACACTCCAAAAATTAAATAGGCTTCATTTAGGGGCATTTTGTAATTTTGAAATTTCTTTGAAAGAGCCAGTGAAAGTAGAATATAAAAGGTATGAGAGAGAGTGAACCCTCCTTGGCTGGACCTACACCTAAGATTTCACCATCACCAAAACGGTGACATGAGCCTGAACACAGATCATGAAATTCTATTACACAAGGGTTAAAAAACACAAAGAGAAAGTAAAGAAATCCTTTCTTTTAACTATTGAATAACCTGAAGGTCCTCACTGGCTCCATTCAGATCTTAGAAGAACCAACAGTGAACCGCTACATTTTAGAGTGTGTAGCCTCTAAGCATGTCCAACACGTATTTGATTGCTCCATGAACAAACGCTGGGTAACGCTTCATAAAATGTGTCCAGCCCATTAAGTCTGAGGGAAGAACTCTAGTAATGGCTGTCCTTCCACTGGCCTGTCTGTTAAGACAGCAGAGAGTGAGTGACTCCCTCTTGTCGTAGTGATCATTCGGTAGTACCACATCTTAATATCAAGATATCGGCTGAAGCATAGACACAGCCATGCTGAAGAGGGAATACGAATCATAATTTAAACTGCAATATTAACATCTTACAAATAGTAGCCTAAAATCCCAGGGGTGCTGTCGTGCATAAAAAGATGTAACATCACAAAGAAAAGCAGAGAGTGAATGCAAATCTCTCTGTGAATGCCTCTTTGTGTGTAAGCTGTATACACCAACTCATGCATTACATCATTTGTTTCATCACTGTGGTTCAGCTCCACATAGCTTAATGTCTTCCTTGCAGGAGGCCAAACTTTCTATTGTAATTGAAAAAAAATGTGCATGAAATATGGAAAAGGCAAAACTCAAGAAGCATATGATTGGCTGCCAGAATAAATCTGTGGCGGCATAAGTCTGAATATAATTTAGTAAGGACTGAGGACTTTTCCAGAGAGGCTGGATGCAGGGGAGGGGTGTGTGCTCCTTCTCATACAAATCTATTGGTGGATGTTACCTGCCTTGCTCTCGTGCTCCTGGGCATTCTGCTGTGTGAGTTGAGGGGGGGGGGGTCACTCCAAATTTCTCATGTGACGGAGCATAACAGGGAATTGTAATACACAGCAACATCATAAATGTGATTACATTACATTGCACTGCAAGCCTGTAAGCCATTTCCAGGCACCATAAAAAGCTATAACTAAGTTACCACGGGTACAGAGAAAAATGAATAAAGCCATTTTCTTTTAACAACCCGGGCGCTTTCGAGATATTGTTCTCTCCCCTGGCTTTTATGAGCTTTGTAGAAGCGCGATGCGCTCATTGCGATCGAAACTGGAGACGGAACAAGATGGAAAATCCACAACTTCGGGAAAATAATAAACTATATTGTTCTGTGGTAACTGTTTCAATATGAAACTCCAAATAAAAAAGGTGCTATTATAACCTCACCAGATTTCACAAATCTCTCCCAAAGCTTTAGGATAATAAATCGAATAATGTAGAGTGCAAACAGGTATATTTGCACAGATTTGTGTAGAAATACTAGATACACATCATCTTTTTAAACTTTATCATGATATTATTCCATTTTTATCCAGATAGAGCGTTATTATCAGCAGGTCTTTTCGTAATACCGAATCTCCGTAGCCTAGTGTAAAACGAGGCAAAAGAAAAAGAAAGAGAAAAGGCATTGTTATTTAAAATGACAACCAATTTGAAAGTTCGAATTTCAACTATTCTTGCAGGAGTTTTCTATTATTTTTGTCTTTGGACATAAAACAACATTAAAGATATCTGAAATATCCACGGACACAACAGGGTCTCCATGAACGGCAGCAAATGCAATTCATGTCGGAATTTCCAGCTTTCAATAAGAGCATCACCATCGTCAAAAAGTCAGTGTCATTGCACTGCTGACTCCACCTCGGTGGGGATATAGAAAGCTCAAGTGGCGCACCTCGAAATAAGCCCAACTCCTTACGCCATTGACAGCGGGATGCGCAAAGGCATGTCCATTCCTGGGGTGTAGACCAACACCACAGTGCTCTCAAAAGTCCAACATGTATAAACCTTAGGCTTTATATCAGACTGGCACGCACGCACAGAGAGATGGAGAAAGAGAGAGAGAGAGAAACAGAGAGAGAGAGAGAGAGAGAGAGAGAGAGAGAGAGAGAAAGAGAGAGAGTGAACTGAAATAGCCTATCGAAAATGGCATTTCCGATCGATGCTTACAAGAAGAACTGAACGTGTCATGATCCATGAGCATGTTCATATCAGTGGATTCTAATGCAAAGCATCTCACGGTTCACTTGGTTAATGAATTGCCCCCCCCTCAGTGGAGAAGCACTTGCTCGATGGAGCACCCCCCCCTCCCCCCCAACACACACACACACACACGCGCACACACACACCTCCGCCCGAAAAAAAAGATGATTCAGAAATATGCGTTATGCTCCAGAGCTATATAGCGCATACAAGTGAAAGAGATATCCTTCAGAATCTTCGTTCCGTTAAAGAACCACCCAGGTTTCTTGTATTTGGGAGATTAAATATGTAATTAACTCTCAGTTGGGGAATTGAAAGGGAAGCCTTGCCTATTACGACCGTCGTTCAGAGTGATGGATAGCCATCGTACTCAAGAAGCAGATATCCTCTGTTACCAGCAGCAGCTTTGCGGTGGCAGAGTCGGGTCTCCCGCTGAGTTCGGGACAATCGAGCATCCCTCTCCATCGCAAAGCTCGGTGGCAGCTTGAACAAGCTTCTTTGCAGTATTCTGAAAATGATGCCTCTCTTTGGACACTTGCCTGCGTCTCTGTGTGCGGGTATTAAGACGGTAGAATAACGCACGACTCGTGCGCTCCAAAACCAAATGCCCACACGCTTAATTTTTGTTTAAGCGCTTAGACAATGACCGAGCTCATGTTTAAAATTTACCTGGGAAACAAAAGTAGCTGGAAAGAGTCCGGGAGAAAAAAGGAGACAGGGAAGTGTACCTACCTTTTTGTCTGCCTCGGAGTTCCTCTTTCTTTCTTCTCAGCTTATAAACCCTCACATCGTCATGATTAAAACAAGCAATAATCCCCGGGTTTGTGTTAAATGTGTGCGTCCCTGCGGCTGGTCCAGTGAGGAGCGGTTCACGGGTTCCTCTGCCGGGATAAATAATGTTTTTAAAATCCACCCCAGGAGCGCAGGTTGCTCAGGACGCGTCTGGGTACGGCAGGAGGAGTCGCTCCCTCAGCAGCAGCCGCCGTGCGCACTTGGAGAAACCAGAGCTCTGTCCGCGCAGGGAAGCTGGGGGAATGATGTCATGCGTCCGGCCCTCCCTCTCCAGCCACCCCTCAACTCACGGGTCTCTCCATCTTCACCCCCCCACCCCCCCCACCCCTCAACGTCCCCCCTCTTCTTTAATGGCATGCTGTTTGAACATTAGCACGGTAAAAAAATTAAATACATTTATTCTAGCTTTAAATATCATGATTTGGAGAGATATCACTTGAACTCAGTGCAGCTAATTGTATTAAATGTTTTCAGAATTTTAGTCAACAATGAAATACATGATCACACAAATTTGCTATAACTGACCAGTGAAAACATTTATTCAACTGTTTAAGTTAGGTTTTAAGCCGGAACACAGGGCAGTATAACTTGCCTTGGAGGATATTTTTTTACAGTGCTCTACTTGACGTGATGAAGTCATGCCTCTCCCCCACGCCTCACTGAAGGTATGGTCCAGTAACATCGTCAGCCTGCCTTTACCCGGGATAAAGATGGAGGTACGGTCGCATGAAACAGACCAATACAAGCCACGCACTGTATCACGGCAGCCGGTGCAGCTGGGGCATCTTAAAGATAAAGCATCATATCTCCTTATCAGAATAATAGGTGAGGTTTATTGTGCCTATATATACTACACTGCAAAGAAAGAAATATTTTTAACAGGTAATTTAGTCTTGTGTTGAGTTGTTATCAATCAGGAAATGCAATTGGAGAAAGTAATTTTGTTCCAGTGCACAAAAATGTTTCAGGCTTTGTTATGATGATTTCTTATTGTCATTATTTAAAGGAAATCTGGTAAAACTACCGAAAGTTATCACCTGCCATATTTTTTTAGTCCTTACAATAATATATAAATATATAAAGATTTCAGTGGAACATCATTTTATGTTTGTGAATAAAAAGTGAATCAACCTACAGTATCTTTACCTGACATATTTTAAGTATTTTCATTTGCATTTAAATTCCTCACAATGGGTGAAAAAGCTGTAAGGTATTTTCTGCATCCTGACTTTGCTGCTGGCTGCTTGCTGGAAAAAAAACTGAAAGAAAAAGACTGGGAGGGTGTTTAATCAATCAACTTCAGCTGCGGGTTTTACTTAATCAAATCTTTAAAGTGGCAGGGCTGCTTTGCTCTGCTTTATATGTTGGTGCACAGATGCTGCTGCAGGGACAAGCTGAAATGTAGCCCACTGCTGGAGCTTGTCCATTCATGCTTCTCCTAATGTATAGACATGTTCCAAGGTACTTAACCCTCAAGTGGTTTGCCTATTGGTGGATGCTGGAAAACCGAGGTTCTGTGTCAAGTACATTACCCCCACTTATCTGTATTAAAGGGGTGTGTGTGTGTGTGTGTGTATGTGTGTGTGTGAGGGGGGGGCTACAAAGAGAGAGGACAGACCACTGACTTGCTAATACATCACACATAAATTCACACCTGTGGGTACCAATGAGTCTTCATGCAAACTTGATGGACACCCTTTTGTGACAGGGTGCTGATTACCAAGAAACCATATGACCCCAAGAACCTTTTTCTTCTCTTCTTCATTTTGGCAAAGATCAAAAGTCAACCTGATTTGCAGAGAATGCTAAAACCTGAAAATGCTGTGTATGGTCCTTTAAAGATGGCAGACCTCAATCGATTTCTGCGTCATGGACTGGTGGGACAAAGAAGTGAGGATGCATAAATTAAGAACTGGAAAGCACCCTGCAAGAGTCAACAATTTCACCATTTGTGGCCCCATTGGGGATCCTAACCTTGGAAGTGTTGAATTCTCTGCCCACTGAACAAGACAAGACCCATGTGTGACCTTTATGCCAAACTAAAGCATGCAAGTCCCCTGGACTGATAATCTCAGCCCATCCTCACAAGAAAAATGACAGTACAGGTCTAAAATTAAGGCCGGCAAAAACGACCTATAGTTACATTTAGGCCATCTAGCGGCCGTAGTAATTATGAATCGGGGAAGTGATGTAGTTCAGATGCCGTCAATATAAGGTGACTTGATCAGGTGATTTGATAAGAGGATAGCGGGATAGATAGTGGACTTTGCTGCAGGAGACCACTGTTCACTTCCCATTTCAACTGTGTCATGTTTCCAACTGTGAGTCAGAACATTTAAAAAAAAAAAAAAAAAAAGGTAACATTATGGTTTTTATTGTTGCCCTGAAGACAAAGGTTTCACAACTTTAAGGAAGTATAAACCATGTTACAAGTGATAATATTAACCCAAACCATGACCTTTCCCTAACCCTAACCAAGTGATTTTAGTGCTTAAACCAGACCTTAACCAGAGTCTTGTCACGCTATAAAAAATAATTATTTTTTAACAGTGATTTGTAATGGTTTTGGAAAGCCAGATTGCACAACTATGGCCGATAGATGGTGTAAATGTAACTATAGGTTGTTTTTGCATGAATGAATTACTTTTATATGAATCCGGGAAAGTACTGGAAGGAAACAAGTCACCATTACTGCGGTGCCATCTGTAACATTACTTCTGACAACAATGTCTAGGAGTTTGGGAAGAACCTTTACTATTCTCAGCTGCTCCAACAGTAGTGTCAAACCTGAACTTTGGAAAAAAACTAGATGTGAAATACACAAGCTATTACTTCATAGACCATACACTTTACATAGATTCCCTGGGCGTGCAGAGAACCAAGATGTTCGCCAGAAGAATATTAACAGAAAGGACTTTGTTCCCAATAACAACAGCAAGGTAAGTTTTGGTTAACAGTAGTCAATCTCTGTTCATTTCACAATGACTAGAATGCAGCTGCCTAGCCTAACATGGTAAAACAAGTAACATCAGCTAAGTTAACACTGCTTAGCTAGCTAACATTCATGGGCAAAGACACTGTTGAGGGGCTGCAGTGTTCCCACAAAATAAATTAACTCAATCAACTAACTGTGGCGTATTGAATAGTATAACATTAGTTGCTCTAACTAGGGCAACCTAATGACCACAATATAAACATCATTCAGTCAGCACTGAGTCACTATGACTTGCCACTCCAGTAATGGTGGTGCCACTAGATGGTGGAACACACAAAGCGGTCGCCAGATTTGTCTATACTGTCGTTTTTTTATGAGGATGTGTTGGATAATTTGATTGTCCTTTGTCTGTCTTTGCCTTTACTTCAGATAATTGGACATTCCTTTGATAATGTCTGCTCACTTCAGTAAGAGGGGATGACATATAGTGAGCCAAAAGTCAACAGGGGAAGCAATAAATTTAGGCAAATTTGAGTGAGCTTGTTGTCACAGTGTTGCAGGTTCTAATATACTATAAGTATATGAATATTCACAGTATAAATAGCTGACTCACACTGCGCTTAACTGTGTTTTTGACGTGTTCTCACTCCATTTACATGTATGTAATTTTTTTAGGGACATGTAATATCTGTACGATTTCTTTGTTACTCTTCTTTTCAGTCAAGGAAGAGGTATAGCTAAATAAATAAATAAATAAATAAAGAAAGAAAGAAAGAAAGAAAGAAACAAAGAAAGGAAGGAAGGAAGAAAAACAGAAAAAGAAAGAAAAAAGGTTTTTTTTTTTTGTTATAATCTTCCTACACAGGTGGCATTTACAGAGGTGACATCATTGTATTGTAAATTGCTTCATATGCATACATTCAATTTACATAAGTGACACCAATCAATAAAACACGAAATATTCTCTTGGTAAAACGTCTGTTGCAACCTTGCTGTAGCTTCAAGGTGGATGAATCAGGAAGAGCCACAGTAATGAAAAAAGCCAGTTGCTACAAAGCAAATGTGTCTCAGCTGCAGTGGCTTTTTTTCAGGGTTATAGCATTAACCACAAAGAAGGCTGAAGCTGAAATCCATTGGTTTCTAATGTAAATCTTCCTCAGTTAATCTCGGAGAGGAGTAGAATTCTTTCATTTGTATTGTGCCTTGAGTCAATTAACTTGTCAATCTCTAAAGCATAGTAAAGGGCTATCGCATACTCTCCAGTTGTACACTATGTGGTGAATTCCACTCTGCTGTGAATTAAATAAAATAGGTCTAATGTTACCTAAGTAGAGAATAGTAAAAAAGAAAAAAAAAAAAGAAAAGAAACTCACATCAGACTCTCTCCACCCTTTTAAACATAAATCAGTATAATTGTATATAGTAAATTCAAAATTCACTTAGTTTCACATCTAAAACAAATAACAACATACTGTAAAGTAGAATGGATTGACATTTGCCAGCTATGATGTGTTTCTGTCTGTCTGCAGGTCAGATGTCCAAATAGCTACTCACTCTTCCTCATATAAGTTTATTCTGGAGGGCAAGTGATAAGTATGAAATTACTGGGGGTGATATGTCTTCCTGTTTCCTTATAACATTACACCCATGTTTGGACCTTATGCCCCAAACCTTTCCACTGGTGTTTGCTCTTGTCTGTCTCTCTCTCAGCTTTCCCTCTGTTTAAATAAAGATAAGGAAAGTGGTCCACCCTCTTCTTTAAATAGAAGAGAGACTGCACCTTCTCTTTGATTTTCACACAGCATCTTTCCCCTTCCTCCTCCTAATTCATTCCTTCTCTTTCTCCCATCACCTTCTACTATTCCATCAATCACCTCTTTTCTTCTTCTCCTTGCCCTGCTTAGTTGACCTCACTTCTCTGTAACTCCTTTTTCTCTTCCTTAATATCTTCAGCTAGGTGTGGGAAACACATGCCAATCAGAGTGGCTGGATGAGTGGTTTAATTAGAAGAGAAGTAGTGGTCTGTCACCTTGTGCTGAGCACTGCCAATCAAGGGCCACTGGCTTGAAGAAAATTTGGACACGGCCATTCATTGATTGGTGATTTCAGGAGTGTTACTTAGTCTACATGAGATGTTGAAAGAGCTATGACTCAGGGATGAAAATAATGCATTATGGTGGAATTTACTGAGAGCCAGTTTGCAATCTCAGTCCACTTTTATATGTATCTTCTACCAGACTTCATACTGCATGTGCTCTCAAAAGAATAGATCTGCTTAAAAGTAAAGGTTTTCATATTTTTATAGTGTTTGTCTTATACAGTTACTAGAAAGTGCTCTTATATTTTGTTTTGTTGTATTTTGTTTAAAACATACAGTACCAGTCAAAAGTTTGAACACACTTGAGGGTGTGTTTAAAGAAAAAAACAACAACAAAAAAATATTGTTCAAGCATGAATAAACATTCTTTTAAAAAATGTTTTATTTGTAAGGATAAAACATGAAGGGTATATGGTTAAATAAAAAATAGGCTATAGAAGATTATAATAAAAAAACTAAAAAAACTGCTAAATGAAGAATGGCATCTTAACAGTCCTAGAGCGAAAATTACAACAGTGATTCAAAATCTCCACCATTGCTCTCAGGAATCGTCGGACCACAAGGCATAATGGGTAATGCAGGCGCCTCTCTGTGCCAAAACGGTGACAAAAGTTGAAACTAAAATCCAGTGACACTGAAAAAAGAAACTGACAGCATAAAAGAAATAAAATTAATTGAAAAAAGACAGACATGAAGAAAAAAATATGAAGAATGACATTGAAAAACACATCATGATGCAAAATATATCAAAATAGAATAAGACTGTAATTTTTTAATGCCAGCGTTTTATTTCTCCGTGGAACTTTTTTCAGATCCAAAACTTGTTTCAGTGCCAATACAACTTTCCAAAGTGTTTTAATGCCAGTGTTTCCTTTTTCAGTTCAGGTTTTGAACTGTCACTGTTCTAGCCCCATAAAAAGCACACACAAAAAAGATAGAACGTTACAGTGCTATGGCTAGTATCTTAAATACATCCTTAATCTTTAATAAATGCTGTTATTTGTGTTTCTCTCTGTCTTTTCAATCAGCACACTCACAGATTTGCAGTACATATTCACTCCTTTTCATCACTGAAAAACAAAACATAATATCCTGCATTATAACATATAATACCATAAAACATAAGAGATGTGTAATATTCTAAAGATTTAATTGGAAAGGACAATTTAAAAGTGAAAATTTACTAACCCAGACATGCTTCATTGCAAATGCAAGAGTAACCAGTTCCGTACAGTTTAGTGAATATAGCACTACCAAAGTTAGTGGCTCAATTCCCAACAGGTCACTATGCTTAAGTGGCACTCCTCTTACTGCGCGGCGCTAAGGATAAAGTGTCCCCCACATGACATGTGCACTTTCAAGCTGTCTGGATGACTCTTGATTAGCCAGTTCCATTTACTATGAGTGGACCATCTCAATAATATGTAAAGCATCATCCACTGATACTGTAAATGAATGAATGAATGAATCAGTCAACCTTAATTCAGCACATTTTATAGATAAATTTGCCATCTTAAACTTTGGCTCTTATTTCCTTTCTGTGATACTTTTGCATCTTTGATCAAAGAAATGAAGTGTCCTATATTTTGCTGTGGCTTCTTCCCTCTAACTCCTGTGTTAAAATTGGCGACCGTTTTATGGTCTGCATTAATGTCAACTAAACACCAAAAATCAAAAGAAACTGGGAGTGTCATAAGCACTGCAAGATAGATGAGCTTGCAGCAATTAAGATGATTAGAATTTTAGAAAACTTTGCACCACACAGTCAAAGATAACGCCACTGATTTTTTTTTTTTTTAAAGAAAACTCGTGTATAGCTGAATAGTCATGAGCAAATGAGTGACAGTTCACGTAATGAGACTGAGCATATTGTTTAAACCGGTTTCAAGAGAAATTCATCATTACTGTGGTCCTGCTATGCATCAAAATATTTTGATGCTTTGATGAAACACAGACGATGTAAACAAAAATGTTTTGGAGGGGGAAGAGATTACACCAGAGCACGCTGGAATGCTGAAAATATGAGTAAATTAAAAAACAGCATTTTGAGTCATAGCTTTTCAATTACCTTGGGCCATGCTGGATTTCCATTCATCTTTCTTTTTACAATTTCTGTTTACCACTTTATTTACCTGCAAGTAAAATGCTAGAATAGAGTTTGGATGTTATGGGTCCTAAAGTAGAAAGAGACAGGGGGTTTGATCATGGATGTATTATAAGAGCTGGATACTGGACTAAAAATAGCAGCCACTCAGTCCTATAAGAATTGCTCGCCTGGCGCATACGCCAAAAAAAGTTTCTAGCTTCTGGGTTTGCGTCTGCGTTGTGTGGCCCACTGATTATGCACAGTAGTGTTTCCCCCGCTGGCCCCACCTGCGAGTTCCCACTCAGCCCATAAACCTTACATTGTGATGACGTCATGGATTTTAAAATTGCTTTTCTCGGCTTGAGGAAAGTTTTACTAATATAAAACCTCCATGAATCACAAATTCATAATAGAGAGAGTCATAATTGACGTTGTTTGCAGTTCGAGGGGTCCTGTCAACAGTTTTACAAACGACTGTTTTACAATGGTGGTCTATGGGGAAAATCCTTTTTGGGCCGCAGGGGGATTTTTTGCTGCAATACCACGAGTGGCCCCTGGGAAAAATTGGCTGCAAGGCTGAGCCGCCCCATCCAGCTCTTATTATACATCCATGGGTTCGATGCACCTGACATGAGAAGACTCATTGCCATGGCGAACTTGCAACTGAACAAAACAAAGAAAACATTTAAAAAGTTAATATATAATAGGCTTTTCAGTAACCTTCAGTAGCTTTTACCTATTTTCTATTACCTATTATTTACTTATTATTATCGCTGTTATTTAGAAAACTAATTGGGTCAATTTAGAAACTGCTAGTCACTACAGCACAAGTGCCATCGTTCAGAGCAGTGGTTCCCAACCTGTGGAGTGAATCTTTTGGAGGCATATTAACGCCTTCAACAGATTACAAAAAAAATCCGGGACCTTGAAATGATAATCAGCATAGCAGAGAAGAAGAGAAAAAACATGGCTCTGCTACAAAAGCATATATGTATATATTATGTTTCTCTTTCTGTCTTTGCCTCAGTTATTTATACATATTTCAGCCCCACAAATCACATATTCTTTGCATTACAGCCCAAAGGTTATAATGGTATTTTTGTTAAATGTATTTTACTACCTTCCAGTCACCACTTTCCATTTATTTCTTAACAGTATGAAATGTAACGTGCAGAGACATACTTACCTGAGCTCTGAGAGTCATAACATTTAATATATCTTATTACATTTTTTGTCAAGGGAACCTTTTTGTTGCATGGCAGTACAGTTGAAATCTGCATGCAGGAATGCAGGGCTGTTCTGTAATGACAGCCAAACAGCGTTGTTCAAGAACATTGCTATGAAGCTCAGAGGAACCAAACAACATGGACTTCATGAAAAGGATAATGTGAATTTAACAGCTTCTTGCACGGGGGAAAGGACTATTTGAGAAACACACATTTCTCTAAAATGACGGCTGAAATGAGATCAAAATTATATATTTTTTCCATTTCCTCTGAAAGATACTGAAAGTGGTAGTGCAGCAAGCAGGCAGAAAAAAGGGTCTCTACATGGTTGAATCATATAAAGAAAACTGAGGAGTGACAGTGAAACAAGATTAGATTTAAATAAAATATACAGTAGGGTAATTGTGATTAAGTTCGTAGATGATTTGTGCAATAATTTGTGCAATAATTTTGTATTTATGTACGATGTTTTACTGTTTAAAGTGTATTTCTTATCTTGTGATAATCTATTTTGTTTTCTTGTGTAAAACACAATTATTCAACAATATATAATTTAGCTTTGGCAGTAATGTAACTTTAACATTCATTCCAATAAAGCTTATTTGAAATGAACAAAAACAGTAATGCAGATATGGCTTTTGAGGATTGAGATTCTTTGTTACCATGGCAATCAAAGTAAGCCTCATCCACACAGCAACAACAATCTCAATAGTTAAGAGATCTTAGGCTTATGTTGTTAAATGAGTAGAGGATGGTATGAATGCTACCAGTGTTTGTTAATTTTTTTTATTTGCTGTGACATTTATCAGCAGGAGAATGGCTCTAATTCTGAATTCACACCAGAAGTGTCACTTCAGCAGCACGTATGCACTATGCATGCAACCATTCCTTCAAATCCTCATAGACTCTGCCTTGTCTTTTAAAATTAAAACTCTGGTTCAAGCCACAATTATTTAGAGGAAAGCCTATGAGTGACTGAATTTTACAGTCCCACCAGGAATTTGTGTTCCAACCAATCCCCACAATATTTGCGAGAGCTTGGACCTTTTTCAAATCCTGTAATTTTTTCAAATCCTCCATAAGAAATGATCAAACTGGAACAATACTTGCCAATTTTGCCTCTTTTTCAAACAAAAGTTAAATAAAAATCAAGCCTTTACTGAGAATGTAAATCTCCACACTCCAACCTTCTTGCAAACACAGTGACAAGCCATTATCTCCCAAAAGTTACCAAAACTGAACCATCCATACTTTAATAACCTAAAACTAACTATTTGGTTTATGGAGATTAGTGGCAGTGCTTCGGTGGAAGGAAGCATTACTTATACTCATTTAAAGGGAAAACAGTTACAGATACCCATTATTCCCGAGATACTTAAACATTCCTTGTAAGATTTTTATTCCCACTGGAACCTGTTATATAATCACATCAACATAATGTATCCGTAAGCTCTTAGTTTTTGATAGCTGACTTGTATTTAAAAATATTTTCCACAATTTATCACAAAATAACACAAACATTGTCCTACATATTGTTGCATTTTTGATAGTTCACTGAGCAGCAATAATGACAAAAAAAGGGATTGAGGGATTATAGCTACATCACTGTCTAGAATTAGCATATTGTGTGTTCAGTTGTTGAATCAGTTCATCCTAATTTGCTTTCAGCAGCAGCTGAGTGGATCTGTGGTGCTGAAAGGACAGCGACAGGCCAACCTGTCTTGACCAAGGTGACTAATATTAGAAATACAACCACAACTATTGATCTGTTCAGCCTGCTTGTTCTCAAACAATTGTTGTAGGTGACATTGGCAAGTTCACAATGTATGGACAGTTATGCAAGGTGAGTATATTTTTTAAAGCACCCTTCAGTTGCAAAGCTAATTCACCGTTGCAATGAAACAACGATTAAAAGTACAAAACTTGAAGTACAAGACTATGGGGTTTATGCTTCACAAGGAGCATGAGAGAAAAAAGAATCTAAGAGTTTAAAAAAAGTGATGCTTTTGTAAATCAGTGCATGCCTAGACACAGTATGGAGAGACACAAATAGAAGTGTATCTGTTCAGTGAGACAGCTGACTAAAAATGCTTCATGTTTATGTAGTCATGGTGCTGCAAGGTACATTGGAAAGACACAATGCACAAATGGTATATGTTGTGGCATACGTAAAGATTTTGCCTGTCTATAGAGAAAGTCAGTAAGTATAGGTAACATGACAGTATGAAGGGTGCAGGTCGTGACAACAGCGAATGGAAATAGAGGAGCTGCTGTACAGGGCGATAAATTGTCTATAACACTTATAATGGCTGTGTGAGGGCGCTGGTGTATACAGGAGCCATTGAGAGGCACTTGGCTCATTAGGTTGAGGCATAGAGGGGATGAGTGGGTGTGTGAGCGGGTGAGTATATGACACGACATGGCTTTGATGCGCTGACAGGTAGAGAGCTCATTCTCCTGCTCTTCCCCTGCCATCATTCCCTCTTTTCACTTCTCACACATTCTCTCACTTTTGAGAAACTCACTACCAGCCGGATTATTGCTCCCCATTCGGGGCCTTCACTGTTTCACTCTCTCTACGCTCTCTCTGCCTCCTGTCTCTGTCACTTTTCTGCTGCATCTCCTCCTCATTTGCTTCCTCTTCTCACTTTTTCTCAGTCGTTTCCTTCTCCCCCTTGCTGCGCTCTGTGTGGATATCTATAGCAGCAGCCTGACAGGACATTCAGTTGGGCGAAGGTGTGAACATCCCTCAGAATAAAAAAAAACACAGAAGATATCTCCGTAAATACAGAATCTTCACAAAGTTGGCCTGTCATTATAGCATTTTAGAGGATATTTAAAGTACAGCCTGGTTAAAATAGTTCTGGGTGGGCTTGTTTGGATTCACGATGTACTAACAAGCACAAAATGGTGTGAATGAGCAATCTGGATCCACTGATCCGCTGGTTGCTGTATCTGGTCCTGTCTAACAGTTAGGCATCATTTTGAAAATGCTGTTATGCTCTACTGGTTATATTTTTGTCTCCATGTTTGTGCCATTCTCTCTTTCAAAGTCATGCATGGACATGCACACAGATGGATGTGTGTGAGTGCACACACAACCCCCACACTCACACATAGCAGTAGGAGTTAGTTTCAGTGAAGAATAAAGGGTCTATGAAGGTTTATAGGTGTATTTTATTTAACTTGAGCTTCTCCCATTCTATTGTCATTTATCTAATCTAATTTATATATGTTTTTCTAAACCAACTTTCGGTTACTACTACCTTGAGCAAAATCCATACGGTTGACATGGTTCCTTTTTTCCCACAGGATGTGGCAGAAAGATTTCGAACAGAAAACAGTGTTGCAGGCAAGAGTAAGATTGCACATCCACAGGAGCAGGTGGTAATGGTCAGACTTCATGAGACCAGACTGAAAAAAGCAATTCCATGCAGACCTCAACTCATAGAATCTTGTTTCATTTGAGGTTGTATTTGCATAAGTGATGCATTTGCATAAAGGGTATAAGCATGATGGGGCTAATAATCTATATTTATAGCCTCCCAAATGGAGTAAGAAATATTTGCCTATGGATACGGCCTCTTAAAATTCAATTCTTGTTTGTTGATTTAATGGGACAACATGTTGTAGAGCGTCTAACAGAAGTTAATTTGCAGTCCCTGTTAGGTTTTCAATATGAACAAAACAACAAATGACAAAGAAATGGACAAAACCCATTCAGGGTATCTAGACTGAGTACAAAGCAACCAAATTTCTTATTGCATTTCACATGCTTACACAGTTAAACCATGATGTTTTACAGCAGGTACAAGCTACTCATCAATTACCTTTTCCAGTAGGCACGTTTTATTGAAGTTCAAGCCCATTAAAAATGTCAGTGGCTTTTATTGTTAGAGCTCAATGTCGCAGGATGTCATGATTCCAGGATTTAATAATAATGACTCAAATACAAAAGATATTTTAGAAAATTAGCAAATTGCATTCAACAGGTGCTGCTATATTCTAATTTCCTTAAAACACTATGACTGCAAACACTGGGAAGGAAACCTTTAACCTTGGCACTTGTAGTGTCATGCTCCACTGAACAATACAGGAGCCAGCCTGACCTAGTTTAACATTATGCACAGAAGCTTTATACAGTATATTTACACAGAACCACCAAAGAGAAACAAACAAACAAACAAAAAAAAGCAAGCAGTGAGTCAGCGAGTCAGACTGCAGCTCACCAGTACATTATCACCCAACCTTTGCCTACCCTCTTCGCTTCACTACAACTGCCTGCAAAACAGCATCCCTCTCACACCAGCGCTGTGATAAGATCTGACTTAACCTTGGTGAGGTGCATCACCTCCAACAATAACACTACCTTGTCACAACTACAGAACATCACCTTCTGGGGATAAGGGTACCATTAGCAGAGGAAATCAGCTCAGATAAGGCCAGATTTCTTTTTTGGGCCTGCATGTAGCATGTTGTGTTTAGTTCAGCATAATTTGCTTTGCTTCAGAGTGTTAAAAAAATACTCAAGTGAGTCTTGGCTTGCTAACAAAAGGCAGGTTGCTGTGGAAAAGAAAGGCTGAAGTGCCAATTTATAGCCAAGGAACAGACATACCCCATGGTTGGTGCCCTATCAGTCACATTTATGTGAAGAAAAACTATAGTAAAAGTCATACCTGTCACATTACTCCTGTGTAGCCATGCAAGCTGCAGCTCAAGGGACGGACTGTCGCTCGGTCACCACTTGTCAGTGGATTACCATGAAATTTTGTACAGGCATTCATGGTGCTCAGAGGATGAATCCTAATTACTTTGGAGATCCCTTGACTTTTCATCCAGCATCACCACCAGGTTGATATTTTGTTTCATTTTTAAGTGAACAGACTCAACAACCTTTGGTTTATGACCAAATACCTGCAAAATTAATGACATTCCCATCAGGCTCAGCTGTACTTTGCATTTAGTGATAATTAGTAAATGTTAACAAACTAACATACTAAACTAAGATGGTGAACATGGTAAACATTATACCTGCTCGACATGTTAGCATTATAGCATGGGATGCTGATGTTAACATATAGCTCAAAGCACTGCTCACAGAGCCGCTAGCATGGCTGTAGACTCTCTTCGTGTTCATAAGCAACATACAGTCCCATGATTACTGTACTCAGCTGCAAGTCACACCCTAATGTGCGACTCTATAGACGACAAAAAAATTGATTTCTTTGACACCTGACAGACATAAGTCATTTCACTGACTTGAAGGTTTGATTTGAAATTGACTGACCTTGTTTATCCAACAAGTCCAACAAATAAAATGGCAAAATGCATTGGTGGTCCATGAACTCCAAAGCAACACGTGCTGACAAATGTTTTTTGATCTTGCATACCTATCAGCAAGAAGACAATGCTGTTTCAACAATGAAACAGTATATATAAGGTTTGGTTAGGTTTAGGCACAAAAACAATTTGGGAGAGATCATGGTTAGGGTTAAGATAGCAAGTTAGGGTTAAGGTTCGAATAACGTCACACTGTTTCCTTCTTTGCTCCTGGAGCACATGAGTCTTAATGGCCCCTAGAGGGCTCTGTCACTTGAATGTAAACTCAAGTCATTTTTGGCCATTTGCTGAAATGACTAATGCCATTGTTTTTTTCTTGGGAGGACAGTCTTTATCAGAAAGGAGGAACACTGCCTCCAGTGCAGCTAAACTTCCCTCTCTTTCACCGGGATTTCACTGTACATCTTGTCTCATATACAGTACATATCTTGCATGTTGTCCTAGGAAGTAGAATGACAGATATATCACAGTTAGTTATTACTCACTTTGAACTATTAGGGTCATAAAGGTAAAATTTCTGTGTTCCACATTTGTTAGAAAGAACATTTAGAAGATATGATGGTGGTGAATTGTATTTCAAGATATTCATTCTTAATTATTATTATACAATTTTTATCATAAATGTGGACTATTATTCTTACTTGGAAGAACTCCCACCTTTTCAACCTTCACTAATAATTCCCAGCTCTGGGTCTGACAAGTAATGATGAAGGGGGATGGGCTATTATTCAAGGGTTTAATAACAGATGAAATCCTGAGAAATTGAAAATTAAATGGATCCCCTTTAGCAGGTATGGTAATTAAAAGTTAATGGAAAAATTGTGAGAGTACAGATACTGCAGCAGTTGTCAGATGGAATACATTACAACATATAATAATTCACTTTGGGACACCAGAGGTCACAGTAGAGCTTTCTGGAGGTGTTCGGGGTCTGAATCAGTGAAACATCTGTGAAGGGAGGTGCCTCCTTGATAACCTAGTGATAAACCTGTGCTCGCGTACTCAACATTAAACATATGCAGGTGCCAGATAGTCATGAATAAATGCTTAACTTGTGCCATTTTTTCATGTTTGACTGTTTCGATACACAGAGTAGGTTAAAAATAAAATTGCTACTGTGGTGTACATTTTCAACAGCTTTTTCTGCTCTGTTTCTCCAGACAAGCCAAGACAGGTCAGTTACCAATGTTTTGCCAGCAGCCGCTTACTTTGCTCTTAGCTGAGAGGTTGTGACTGAGGTTAAGATGACTACTGACAAAGTGATATGTGGACTTTTGTAAAAGAATGGGTACTGATGCCTGTGTGTGCTTAAACAGCAATAGTGCAAGATAACGTTTACAGATACGGACCAGGCTGCCTATAACATCTGAGGATGGAAAAAACTTTCACTTATGAAAAAGATACAGATCTCTGTGTTTAAACAGAATGAGGAGTGAAGGGGTTGAAATTATGTGCAGTTCAGGGAAATGTATGTGGTTGAGAATTTGAACATTTACACAATTACACCATCCTCTTGGATACTGAAAGGCATCCACATATTCATTCATTCATTCATTCATTCATTCATTCATTCATTCATTCATTCAAACCAGGTAATAAAGTAGCATTTTGCCAGTTTACATTTTGACATCTAAAAAGGAAATCAAATATATGTAATTTCTGAAGATGTAGTTTTAGCCCAAAAGGAAATAACCGACCCTTTCCACTTTATAGTAATCAAGTAATCCGCTTACAGATTTCAATTGGGATCTTTTCATACATGATAATATCTTTTTTTACTTCATTCCAATGATACACATGGTATACATGGTATGTACTCAGCGGCTGTGGCACCACTATTGCCTCGCAGTAACTGGTCTGCTTCCGGCTGGTTACCTGACGCTTGTGTTGCATCCACACCAAAATCCTGACGGGAAAAAGAAAATCATTTTCTCTCAGTGAAAAACATAGTCTCCTTGAAGCTTATGACAAACTGCCAAAAACGAGTCAATGAGATGCAGCAGCAAAACAACAAGTGTTTGAAACGGCTGTACTGTATTTTGGAACAGACAATAAAATTCAGTAAATACTGAAGCTGTCCATTTCATTACTTTATATTCATGTAATGAATATACAAATGTTGATTAGATGATAATCTACATGAGATATAAAGAAAAAGAAAAAAAAAGGTTATAATAATCATCCGCTTATAGTGATCGCTGTATTAACTATTTTGAGCTTACAAAGATCCAACAGGGACTAAGATGTTGTCCTTTGACCCATTTGCAGTTTGGGGTCAGTATGCAGATGTATACAGAGCAAAAGTAGATTTGCACAGGCTACTTGATATATTAATCAATAATATGATGCAGTTTAGCTTTAAGGAGAGACTCCTAGAGTTCATTAATCCCAAGTGACACTAACTAGAAGCAAACACATCTTTAAAGTGGAAAGAAAGAGAACGGAAACACTGAAAACAGCAGGATTGTCAAGTAAAATACATTGCAATGTGGAATTAAAAATAATACCTATAGGCCTGCTCTCTCTTTTCACCAATGCTTCTCCCTGTCTTTCTCTCTTATACAAACTGCACACTTGAAACCCTTAAGGGAGGTGGTTGTGGTGAGAAAGAAGTGCCTTTAGAGGCCTATTATCCACAGCGTCTGCAATGTTGATATGGAGGTATTTAACTTGAGCTTCCCCCTCTGCCTCTATCTGTCTTCATCTGTCTCACTCTGTCTGTGCTTCCCAGTGTTTGTGTTTGTGTCAACACTCATTAATCATCTGTAGTCACTTCAACAAATGCTCTGGGACACTTTCAGTTTGGTGCAGCTTTGATAAGTACACAATAGAATTCATACAGTATGTCTACATAAACATGCATGTGCACAAAACTTCACTTATACAACAAACACATTGCTGGTATCTATTTTAGCAATGCACCTTCACTACTTAGCTTGCCTCAAAAATAAACCATTGAATGCTAACTGACATTGACATTTATTAAAATCCATTACAAACACACACACATACAGTACAGTATGGACACACTGCAGTTGCCATGTAACCATGTCTTCCCCTTTACTGCACTGCACTTTTTATCACCTCAGAAATGTTTGATGTCTACAGGGTAAGTCATCGAATGATGTTCAGCAACATTGATGATGTTTCACTTTTTTCCGTTTCCCTTTTGTAAGCTTCATAACTTCTCCTCAAGGGACTTGTTCCATTGTATCTATAGGTTTACATCTTTTGAGCTGTTTTGTCAGCATCTGAAGAAACAAAAAATAATCTCTAAAAAGTATCGTAGTTTGCTCAAGCTTTTCTGACAAAAGTACATATGTTAGGAAAAGGGTGTTCCTATTTTTATGCAAATTAAATCAAGAAGGCCACATAAATAATGCAAACGACCTCAAGACGTCACACACAAAAGCAAATTGTCGTTGTTGCTAGGCGACAGTGGCTGGTTAGCAATGGCACACATGAAGATGAAAACACACTTGTGGTTTGAGAGCAGCTTTATTGTGACAAACAACTTTATTGTAACCAATGGCACGGCGCCATATAGCCTGAAGGTCTAGTGTTGAGCCAGATGAGCTGTAGCACAAAAAAGAAACCAATAAGTGATCATTTAGATTTTGCATTCAAGCATGAATGCAAGTTAGAAATTAGATCATGTACAAAATTGATTCACCACAAGTGTTGTTGTACAGTGTTAGCATAGTCAGTGTCAAACATTAAAAAAACATCACCCAAAAAGCACAACACACTGCAGCACAATCAGCTGCATCCCCTTGTTTTAAAGTGTGTTTTATTAGGATGAAGAAGTTTATAGAGTTTGTCTTTGTGCATTTAATGGTTGGCTAGCTAATGCTTGTTGAGAGCTATATTAACTCTGTTCATGTCTAAATGAATGTGAGTTCCTTAAGTATTCTTTGCATCTGCGTCTGGAAACAATGCCAAGTGGCAAGACCATGACCACATTAAGTCAGCAAAATTTGGAAAGAGATATTTTTCTCTCTGTTTTGACCCTCTGTCCAGACAAAAACAGTGTTTCTCCTGCGAAAATGGAGTTTTGTAGAGACACTGTCATATCGAAGAGATGGTGGCAGTAGCACGGCATTTAATTGTTTTTCATTGTTTAATTGGAAGAGGAAGAAGAAGAAACACAACAATAATGACACTTACGATATTGCAACCCTAGTTCTATAAGCACAGGCTGAGCCCTCTACTGGAGTCTATAGGTAATACTCTCCTCCAATCACATGCAGACAATCACTCACTGAAATTTGCATGTACGTAGCTGGCCAATCAGGACGTGCCTACCGATTACGTGTGTTTCACATACTATACAAGCAGCGTCTCACTGCTGCTCACTATCCGAAACCACTTCAGCAGATGGCTTATGTGAGAGAAATAAAATGCTCATTTGTGAAGGAGAGATGTTCAATGTTCAATTTATGGAAATGTTCAACAAGTCTTTTCATCTACACGGCATCACTCTGGCCTGCAAGGCCTGACTCTGGCCTCCAAGGTCTCATACAAGAGATGTTTTAGGTTCATGGCGCCAGGCTGGGAGATGAGGAGCCTGTCAGGTCCAAGAGATAGAACCTTATGAATGGACAGGACATAGACCAGGACGCTGCCGTGCATATGTCCTTGACACTCATCCCATTGAACAAGGCCGTAGAAGTTGCCACGCCACATGTGGAATGTGCTCAGACCACAGTGGGGGGATCCTTAAGCCCCTGCCTGTAAACCTGGGAGATGCACTCACAAAGCCAACCAGTTAGGCACTTCTTGGATAGGGCTTTCCCGGCCACTCTCTCTCCATAGCACGCAAACAGCTGTTACATGCACCAAAAGGGGGCCATGTGTTCAACATAACATGCCAATGAACAAACTGGACATAAGAAGTGCTGTTTTACCTCCCTGGCGTTCTCATGGGGTGGAGGACAAAATGCCTTTATCTGAATAGTTCTCGACCTAAACGAACTCCTTATATTCTTAGGAACAAAGGAGGGGTTTGGTCTGAGAGGAGCACGAAGCAGTAAACAGCTGGGGTGCACCAACAGGGTGCACAATTCACTAACTCTCTTAGCTGAGATCAGCGCAAGCAAAAGCGCTGTCTTGAATGACAACGCCTTCAGAGAAGAGCACTCCAGAGGCTCATAGGGATCACTCACTAGGGCCTCAAGTACCACCGGCAGTTCCCACTGGGAGATGGAGACACACATCACTGGCCCTTGTCTCCTAACCCCCTGCAAGAAACGTTTCACGAGGGGGTAGGCAAAGACAGGTCTGCAGCCAAAACCCTCATGGCAGGAGGAAACAGCTGCTGCATACACTTTAACAGTGACATGAGACAGTCCCTTTTCCACCAGATATTGTAGAGAGGAGAGAACCTCTCCCACTGCACATGTCAGGGGGTCCAGTCTCCTTTCCTCGCACCAGTGAGACCGGAGCAATAAGACCAGAGCATGTCAGGCAGGAACAAACTTGTAGCGTCGACTCCATCCACGGAAAGGTGAGATCACTGAGCTGATTTTACTATCACTTGAGAAAAAAGCAGAGTGAGCAGCAGTGAGACACTGCTTTCATAGTGTGCGAGACACACATAATAGGCACAGGTAGGCATAGGTAGGCACGTCCTGATTGGTTGGCTACGTACATGCAAATTTCAGTGGGTGATTGCGTGTGTGTGATTGGAGGAGGGTATTACCCATAGAGTCCAGTAGAGGGTGGAGCCTGTGTGAGATAGAACAACAATATCAATGAAACGCTCTAACGCTCTTTGAGCTGACTGGCTCAGCGACACTTTTCATGTACAAATAGCCATGTGATCTATGGTTGATATACAGTAAAGTAAAATGAGGATGCCTACAAAAATATTGCTATAAATAGTTTTTATTTATCAAGTAACTTCATACAGAATTCAGTAAACAGAAGAAACCTAAAGGAAATCAATATTTTATATTGCTGTTATATTGTTATATAACAGCAGCAATTCTCCTCAGTATACTAAAACACAGTTTTTCAAGGTACTTGGCAGGTAGGTTGTTCCAAGCATCTTGGAGAACTTGCCACAGTTCTTCTGTGGATTTAGGCTGTCTCAGTAAATTTTGTCTCTTTATGTAATCCCAGACTGACTCAATGATGTTGAGATTAGGCCTTTGTTGAGGGGCCATATAATCTGTTGCAGGACTCCTTGTTCTTCTTGTCACTGAAAATAGTTCTTTATGACTCCGGCTGTATGTTTGGGGTCACTATCATGCCACAGAATAAAACTGGGACGCCCTCCTGATTGGTATTGCATTATGAATAACAATCAAAACAAAAGTGCCTGAAGTACCTAAATCTTTTGCACAGTACTGTATGTTTACATGTACAGTATATTGATTATAGTCACTTTATGATTATGTTCATGTGTGTAGTGTCTTCTGGATATCTCAAGGTCTCGCCTATAATGGTTATTTCTCCCTGAGGCTTTTCAGCTAGTGGGTTCTATGTTATGCATTTCTTTCTTTCTGAGACCCACATTCATAAAAGCCTTTCTTTAATTCCTGACCATGTCTTTGATTACCATCCTGTGTTGTGTTTGCTCTATCTTTTAATCCCCTTTCGATAACTCACTTTTTAATAGCCTTTTAGATTTTATATCCTTTCCCGTGTCAACCTTCCTGTGCTTTCTTTTTAACTTGTGGTTTTCATTCAATTATTGTTTTATTTCCTTAGATAACCTTACCCATGTTGCATTTCTTTTAAATCTCTCTTGATGATATCCTTCTGTACAATAACTTTGTGTTAGTGTTTGAGTTTTATAGCCTTTTCTTGTGTTGTGATTTTTTTGTCTTTTTTTGTTTGTTTTATTCAATCAGTTTTTATTATATGACTTTATCCCTGTAATGCACTTTATGTGTCACAAAACATGCTCTAAGCATTACGGCTACAGTACATATATGTAATGCCCTGATCTACAATGCAAATGTTTGCAGTGTGCAACAACTGTCCCTACATTGTATGAGTAAGTGAAATTTTGTGCAATTCTTATGCATATCTACATTGCAAGTGACATGATTGGCAAGGTACATGAAGTCTTTTCATTTCATAGTGAGCTGTTGTTCCTTAACTGTTGTTTTGTTATACTGTATGAACAAATGTTGCTCTTGGCAACTGTACAATTGATAAAATGTATAGGGGTAAACACTTTAACCGTTGGTAAATGGTAACAATAGTCAATAGCCAAATACATTTATGAAAGGCAACACAAAAGTGGCACAAGACCTTTCTCACAGCAAACACTTCGACATGTCAAAGCAGCAAAAGCACAGGTGCGATTAATAATACTAATGATGGCTGAAACCCATTTAGTTTTCTCAAAGTCATGGCCCTGGTATAGTGCATGATGGCTAACCAGTATGGCTTCCTTGGGTACTTGAATGGAACTGAGCCATCATCATTATCAGTTCCACCTGTGCTTTTCCTGCTATGACAAGTCAAAGTGTCTGCTGTGAAAAAAGTCCTTTGAAGCCACCTGTGACCCATGAGCCAGATTACTCACGGTGCATAAAGGCAGGTGTTGGGTCTGATTGTGCAGGTCTTGGTGTGATGCTCAGTGGGTCTTTCTTCACTTTCAAATAGGCGACTGTGTCATGCTTTAAACTGCTTACCATTTAAATACCCACTCAGTTCTACACTGTTTTGAACATGAACATTTGTCAAACCTTCCAATCCTGCCCAATCTGACTCTTATTCTGGTCAGACCTGTTGAACCCAGAGGCCGAACTCCTGACATCACATCAGATGGCTGATGTGACCCCATGTCCCACTGCTGACCCGGTAAACCTGCCTTATTACACAGCTGCCATGTAAGTGCCAATTGAAAGTGGCAGCAGAGCCTGTCATCGAATTCTAATCACAATGTATAATTGGCGGCAGGTTCAGTGTGCGGGTGTGGGTGTGTAATACAAAAAGTGTGCATGGGATGGTGTTGGGGCAAAAATATAATGAGTTTTAATGGCTGTGAAACGCAAGCAGGGGCATATCACACTTGACACAGAGCTGGGTGAGAGGGAAAGGCATTAACCAAAGCAAAGCAGTGACAAGTGAAATCCTTAACCTCAGCCAGGGGATTCATGTGGAACAATTTTATTAATATGTTATGAAAAAGAATGTACAGTTAATATTTAGTGAGCATTATAGCAGCAGCATCATCGCAGCAGAGCAAAAAAATGAGCAGAGCTTGATGATCTAAACAGACTCATTGGGTAGAGAGAGTGGAGACTGACTTGAGTATAGCACTGTGGTTTGGTTTATCTGCCTGAAGTGGTTCATAGGCCTCACTCCATTAATTTGCCTGTTACCCAAAAGCTGAAGGAAACATGTAAGAAGAGACCTCCATGGTTTGGACAGTTATGCTCCCAAAGCAGCTTAAGGGGGATCTTAATCATTAGCACTCCGATAATTGGTATGGTGTTGAGATATCAAATGAAAATGTTAATATTTAAACATTAAATCAATTAATACTTTATGAATATGAATACATTTACACATTATTCTGGAGGACTCCATCTGTAGAGCTCCCAACTATGTATGTTAATTGAACAAAACAACAGTTAGTGGGTATTTGCAGTGTATATAGAGTATATGTACAGCTAATATAGTTTATACTGAGTATAGGAACAACCTCTGCCACACTGTATGTTCATTACATTAATTACTACTATCTGAACATCATACCCCCAAATTATCTTTGCCTCGGTTATTGTATCTCATGCTCCTCCTCCAACTCAAGCTTACTCTGGCTCCAACAATATTCCCACTATAAAACAACAGATCTGAGGTAAAAATCTGAATTATGAATGAAGTGGACTGTCTAATTTACAGTGATTTACAATGAGAAGGCACTCGCTGTTATGGAGGGATCAAATACTGGCTCAATACTGGATCAAAAAAAAAGAGAGAACTGAAACTAAAAGTTGCCAGGTGACTGGTTTGTTAAGGTAAAATACTGTTTGGACTCATGGACTATGGTCAAAAATCTCACCACTTGAAAGGGGTTTAAAGGAGACTTAATCAATAGAGAGCATAAATATTATTTTGAATTATTAGATTATGTTGACTGGTGGTAGTGCTACGGGTGCTACAGCTATCTCAGGTGGTGCCAACTTATCAAAATGACTAAAAATAAAAGGAAAGTTATGAGAGATCTTATTACTGCTGAATGGCCATGTGTCCTTACCTTAACGCTAATGAGGGCATGAGATATTTTACTTTTAAATTGGAAAATTCATCAGCACTCACTGCAAATTAAAAAGCTGCCTCTATAAACTATTTTGTTATATCATAATTTCATGATAATCAGGATAAAATATTTCACAGCTGAGTCTAATATTCTACAGTTACAGAGGAGTTACTCCTCCACACTTTATCATGTGCCAAGTTTCTTTAAATACATTCTCTGAGGTGAAGAATACATGAAATGACCCAAGAGGTTAAATCAAAGATAATACTCAGTCACATGGCTGGAAGAACCTGTCAGCACACATGAATATGTAGGGAACATGCTAACTAGAAGAAAAATGACAAATCCACTGCTGCACT
The DNA here is from genome assembly GCF_963924715.1 of Thunnus thynnus. Taxonomy (NCBI): domain Eukaryota; kingdom Metazoa; phylum Chordata; class Actinopteri; order Scombriformes; family Scombridae; genus Thunnus; species Thunnus thynnus. The sequence continues at coordinate 14,314,272 of NC_089524.1, read as the reverse complement.
GCAAAAATATAACTACAAATCATGCTCATGAGGGGTAAAAGTGTTTTTTTTTCTTTTTAGCTTAAGGAGAAGTATATTAATGACATAAAAGACACACAAACAGAGTTTAAATTCAAATTCAATAGCTTAACAAACAAAACTAGGATGAGTATTAGATCTTACCTGAAAATGGAAACTGAAAATCTCACAAATCTATACAAATGAGACAAAAAAAAACTCAAGTAGCCCACATTGAAATAGAAAAAATAAATCAGCATATGAATCCCAATGACCTCAAATCTGAAAATACACTGTGAATGATGTCAAACTGAACACACAAAAATAAAATTTAAACAATGCAGAGCCAAATGTTACTCATCTACTTTGCCTCTATTCTAGCTATAAAAATACTGCTGTACAGCTGCCCCTCCACACAACCCCTATTCCCTTGGTGCCATGTATAGAACATTATGTTTATTTGACACAACAAGAAAACACAGGATGAAGAGGAAGACGGGCTACTGTGTTTTCCCATCCTGTTGAAGTCAGGTGTTTAAGGGCAGGGGACATCACCCGGGTTGACATAGATGACGTGTTGGAAACTTGTGCAAGTTTAGAAGTCTGATCACAAGTAACGGATTAAAATTCAAGTAGAAGGCAAAGAAAGGTGAGAGAGGAGGGGAGGGGAATGGAGGGAGGTCAGAGAGGGGGGAGAAAGAAGAAAGAGCGAGAGAAAGTGGGAGTGAATTCTCACAAAAAAGGCAACAAGGAAAAATTCTCAGTGTTGTATTGCTGATTTTACAGTTTAGATATATCGACAATGCTGTCATACAGTCCAACAGCAGGAAAAGTTTTAGATCACAAACATTACAAGACACAAAAAGTAGAACATAAATTGTCCTTTAATCTGAATCAGAATTAAGCACAGAAAGGTTTACAAACTATTCAGAGACAGATATAGGAGGTGGCCAAGGTCAGCATTGACCAAATATTTTCATTGCATCTGCTGCTATAATATTAAAAAAAATATTAAACAAACTTTGGGCACTGCTCTCAACTGATAAACATTTCATTGTGGCCATCATAGGAATATCCAAGCCACATAAAAATCCTTACTGCTAACACACAAACCCAAAGTTGAGTGAAGATCTTTCCACATACTGTAAATACTTAACATATACACATCAAACTTTTAGGACAGCAACACAAAGGGATCTCCCTAAGAACACCAAAGCAAGCAGAAAATCCTCAAAAGTGAACAACTTGACTCCTTTCTTTGAGATCCTTTGAGACATATCTGACATGGCGGTGGATTTGCTCCGGCTCTCCCTCAGATATTGGATGACTGCAATGAATCCTTTCATCCTGAGCTCCAAGCTAAGCAGCATTATCATAGCACTGTATTTCAGCAGAGCGGATCAGATAGGGGAGGCTAAGGTGAATGTGCCCTGCCAGCTGGTGAACTTGTTAGGTCTGGTTCACTGAGAGGATGCAATATGAGCCAGGAAGTCCAATTTGAAGGCTCATGATGCTAAGTCACTGTGCTGCAGCCTTTCAGGCAAGATTTTACAACTCTGGAAAGTTATCACAGCTGCAATAACTTTCTCCTGAATCTCAATGCTTACAAGGTAAACAGCTGATTTAGCCCAACTACGCAGTTCACACTACGAGGGTTCGACATAATATGTGTGCTTCCCCGTTTTTGCTGCAGAACATGTTAAGCCAGGCCTTTCTGCCGGACTACCGGAGTAGGTAGGGATTTAGCATCTTGCTGAAAGAGATTTAAACACAGCACAAAGCTTCTGATAAACATTGGCTGTTAGAGAGCTACCTGCCAAGTGTCTGGTGTGGTGCTCTCTGACTTTAATGTAAATGATTTTCAAGTTCACGGTCAATGTTTTTCAAACATTTTTACTCACAAGCGCAGTGGTTGATGTTGTGATGTTTATGATGCAAGCAGGTGAAATCCTAGTAAAAGTTTTAAATCTTTTTCATATGCCTTGATGAGATTCAAGAGTTTTGTCATGGGGAAAAATCTGGCTCCCCTGAAGACACCTACACAGTGATTATACAGTATGTTTGTTGGTTAAGTGAGAAATAGAACAGTGAAGTGACTGCCATTACAATTAAATGACAAATTAATAACAAAGTAGTAAGATCAGGGGAGATATTTTTTGAAACTCTACAACTCAGGAACCAGTTTGTTTTCCACAAATGCATTCATGTTTTACAAAAACCCCTTAGTTTTATATATATTTGTTGCATTCTCATCTGAATTGTACCCATCCATAATGACTAAGTTGGTTTGTGTATAATATCGCTTTGAAACTGTCCTTCGAGGAGATTGCAAATTGTTATGCAAAGCAAACCATTTTTGGCACACCTCGTATCTCAGGTTGCTATGACTTTCTGCGCAGCTCCACAAGTCATTGTTATCCCTGAATATGATTTCAGAGCCTAGTGGAAACACGAGGGCTGCCATTGAGTGTGTTTGGGCTATCGCCACAGTCTATTTTACACCTCACTAGCTTTGGATGAACCCATAAAATTACTGTGTCGAGTCTCAGCCGGGTAAACCTGGCAATGGCAATGCTCTCCGGTGCTTCATTGCTGTTGAAACTCATATAAATTCATGACTTCTTCTCTTCTGTCTGTGTCATGAGAAAACAGGAACCTCTCTGTTGCCTTATCTACGAAATATGCTGCATATCTTAATTTACCTAACTGAAGCATAGCCTATAAACTTTGTTGAGATAGATCGTTGTATATCCAACAAGTGCTATTTGAAATCAAAAAGGGGATGGCAAGAAGGAACAGCAGGAAGGAGGAAAATATGGAGGCTTGGCTAATGATGTTGCTAATTTGATGGACAAGCAAAAAGAGGGTGGAGGGGGGTGTGATGGAAGGGTAGTTAGGAACATCACAAACAGTTGATTTATGCATGCAATGCTAATTAGCTGCTCTATTTTCTCTCATCATTTACTCACCACCTGAGATGTCCTTGGGCAAGGAAAATAAACAATAACACAAATACACATCCATCCCCTAAACTTCCAACTGGAGTTTGTCATTCCAATGGGAAGCTGAGGTGAGGAACCTGTGGGATGTTTTGATTTTCACTGTTGATTGTCCTGTGATACTCTGGTCCTCACTGTACAGACAATGGTTGCTAAGTGGAATCATAGTGTCACAGGACGTCTCTAAGATTGTGGCAAACACTGGAGACACATTTACAACAAATTAATTAGAACAAATGCAAAAAATGGATAGATTGAATCTGTAATATTATTTATGTGGGAAGTGGATAAGTGAGAGTAAGTGCTGCAAAATAATGAATGCATAATTAGTACATACTGTATATGCTACACAAATAGATATGGATATTAAATAAATAAAATATCTGCGTGATCCATATACATGTCGCTGAGTGTTCCCCTTCGGGGAAGAACTGTAAAAAGTAAAAAAAAAACAACAAAACTTAAAAGTATTCCGAATCGCCCTTCTTGGAGGAGAAATCAGAAACAAAATCAGAACAAGAGTGGCCACAATATCCTGAATTTTACTCCCTAGTATGGGTCAAAAACACTGGATCCTTCATTTCCCATTATTCATACATAGTATAATTTTGTTTGACCCTCCCTATCTGGTAAAAGTCTTTTAAACCCTATGCTGCCAATTTGTAATGCAGGTTTTAGTCTTCAAGCCCAAGTCGGCATAATTTTCTCAGACTTCAGAAAGCTTTCTCTAGAACCACACAGAAGACATTATACACCTGTTTTCACAGGCTGAGTAATGCGACTCATGACAATTAAACTGACCTTTGTGTCACTGACTTAAATTATTTTTTGGGGGGGAGAGAGGGGTTTAATGCATTTATTGTATAAAGATAATAGATTTATTCAAACCAGAGACATTGCGGTTCATGGTCAGCATCTTAACCCCTGAGCTACCGGGGCGTCCCCACTGACTTCTCAACTGCTGCACAAGCTTTGCTTTGAATATCACCAGGACTTGTGGATGACATCTTACATGTGTTAATATGATTCTGAGAGAGCAACAACTTATGGATTGAGATCAAAGTTGCCACAGCCGAGGTAATTGTGGATTTTATTTCCTAAAACCTTCATCCAAGAGATGCAAATATCTTTATCTATCAACTTTATCATCTTTATCTATAGCAAACATGTTCTGTCCTGTGGAATAGATTCATGCTTAAGATTAACAATTGTGGACAGCGGACAACTCCTCTGCTGTTTTGTTGCACCTACTTGAAAATGTTAAATTAAGATTGATTCAAATGTCAAACTGAGGAGCATTACAAATTATTTTTCAAGATATCGCCAATGAGACATCTCGGTCTGACACAGAAAAAACACACAATGCACTCAAGAGAAAAAGAATAGCTGGTAGAAAAAAAAAAAACAATTTGCACTATCACATGCACAGTGGCAGTTAATAATCTCTCTTGATAAATTACCTGAGTCAAAGCAGCCTAAAATGAACAGGGAAACAAAAATGTGTAAATAGAGACTTGAGAAACTGACATTTGAAGAGTTTATTGTTTAATTAACTAGTCCTGATGTGCCCGTTGAGTGAAAATCCAATTATTGTCAGCTTTATGTACAAGACGAACAACTATGACCATAATCTAGTCAATGCAAATATAAATCACTGTGCATCTCACCCATTATGCTACCTATCAATTAACCTATGTAATCATTACTTTGACAGGGAACATTTCAGTGCTTTGGAAATTTAGACATACTTCCAATATGCCATTATTGTGCTCATGACCTCCAATTCATTGGTCCATAAACACAGTTATGGTGACTATCAATTATCTTGGCCTTTTGACCTCCTTCTCTAAAAAGTGAATGGTAACCATGATATACTGTTAAATCCATACACCATCTCTCATATCTTTGTTCAATAAAAATGCACTTTGCTTTAATAGAAAGAATAGAAGAACATAATAGAAAGACTGCAGACAGACCACACAGCTGCCCTTTTGCATTTCTTTCTAGTGACACGTGAGCCGGGGCTGAAGCATTGTCTCGGCACGAATAGCTTGTAATTACAGTACCTTCACTTCTTGGCAGACGTCCTCTGACAGCCTTCTAATGGATTCTGCACCGGCGCTCCGGCAAACACCTGTCGGCCCCCGGATAGAGAGAGCACGGCCTGCCTCGTCCTTTTATATTTCAGTCATTATTTCATTACTCATGCTGTGCTTACATTCTGTCTCGCCTCAGGCACCCCCTAAGCACCCCACTACCACCACCACCCACACATACACACACAAGCACACACACACACACACACACACACACACACACACACACGTATTCTCTCTCTCTTTTGAGTAAGAAATGAGTATGGCATGAAAAATGAATGAAGGAGCAGTGGTTTGTTATTAAACAAGAGAGTGTAAGTTATGCAAAGAGAGAAAGAGTGTGTGTAGGGCAGGAGTGATTGAGGAATACATACAGAGAAAGAAGGAGAGAGTAGCAGAGAAAAAGGGAGAATGAAAGTAAGGAGGGAAGGATAGAGTGTATGATTTAAGCCATAAGTATGAGTCATGGAACAACAAGTTGAAAGCATTTGTAGCCTTTCTACTTTTTAGCTTGGTTGATCTCTCCACAGGGGCAGAACAGCACAGCTCTGAACTTAGCCTGACACTATATGAAACACACACACACACACACACACCAATGTGCAACATTTAGTTTATAATTGTAAGTGCGGGGGATTCTATATCACAAAAATAATCTTTCAAATGTATCACCTACTGTTCTCTATACTGAGCATTGAACCTTTAGCTAAAGCTTAGTTTAGTAAGTTATGTTTGAAGAAGTGAGCTTTCAATGGCTTTAATAATACAACTTAATAGTGCATGTTGCACTGTCTGCTTTACAACCCTGAGTACATTGTGGGACTGTGTTATTTTCAGTTATTTTGAGTTTTTCTCGATGGGAAACTTGCAGTATAACCATAGTAAAGCTCAGATGTGACCATCAAGAGTTCAGAGATGCAGACAAATAAACCCATTCAGGCTGCCTCAATGTAGAAGATAAAAGAGAATCAATGGTTTTCTTCTTTCATTCTTTTCCTTTTTCTTTTGACACTGAAGGAAACATATACTCTAGCCTTGCCTAGATTATGTCCTAGACACACACACTCTCTCTCTCTCTCTCACACACACACACACACACACACACACACACACACACACACACACACTGGCTCTTGTTCTTTTTTGCTGTAAATGGTACTGATTTTTTTTTTTAATGTTGGTGCTTTTTGAAAACAAGTGACACATATTGATGATACTGATGAAACTAGTCTAATTTTACACAGGTTTCCCATTCACAGACTTTAACTGAAGCATTTGTATGAGAATGGACCTCTCAATCCCACAAGAAATTGTCCTTCTAAAGTAACCAGGCATCTACTTTCTTTCAATGAATGAAACAACTGCGAACAGCACAGCAAATGAGACAATTACATTCAATAAAGGTTGTTTTTTTTCTCCTCTTCTTTAATGTAATGCTACCTTATGGTACCCCATTCTAACCATGGTTCACATTTATTGATTGAAGGTGACAATAATAATCAAAGAACTACTGAGCTTTCTTTAATCCAAACTAGTACATACAAATTTCTTTGCACTGCTCTGCAAAAGTCATCAGGCCAATAGAGTCTGTTAAGGGGCTATACTTGTAGAACTAACACTACAGTGTAACCTTTCTCTTGACAAACAACTTATTTTATTACTTATATTTTCCCATTACACTGTGCAAGGCTTATTCAAGAAAAACATTGAAGTTAGCAGTTATATTTTACCTTCTGCTATAAAACATTGACATGGTGGAAGACGGTGTGTATTTTTGAACCGCACAGTGAGGAATTATAAGTAACATTTATTTTCTATCAGCAGTTTGTAATGAAAGAATTCAAATACCACTGACTTAGCGATGAAATGATTTGCATTCCAGTCAGAACGGTGGTGAGTATTTTGATGAAAATGCATAAAAAGAAAGGAAACATCATGTCAGTGTAAATGAAACTCATTACAGTACCTCATGCAAACAATATTAGTTTCCATAAAGCAGTGTGGGTATGCTGAAGGTGGTGAATGGTCTCTATGGTTATCAAAGATATAAAATCCAGATGAATACCTTAATACTTTGTCCAGTTTAGATATTCCCTCTCTTACATTGTGATTTACTAAAATATACTATCAGTGATGTAAGGTGACTGTTTTAGTCCAATATGTTTGTACTCATCTGTTTTCCCAGACCCAAATTTGAACCTGCAGACCTCTTGACATACTGCGTGGCTTGACATTAACAGCACAACCTTTAAAACCAGAACACTGTCATAAATAAAGGTTTTGCTTCTAATGTGACTGCACTGTGCGTAGACTTGAGCCATAGGAATTGTTATAAAAATGTGACTAAACTAGGTCATAATTAGGCAACTTTTATGGCAGAACTTGCCAGTATAAACTGCAAATATATTCACAGATTTCCAAAACTTGTTTCCATTGTTTGATGTGGCAGGGTTATCACACCGTACCTGTCTTTTGACATCCGTATCCTCAGCCTTACCCACTACAGTCCCTCTATCACTCTGTCTCTTTGGTTTCATATCACTGTGTGTGGGAGCAGAATCAGACCTTTATTCTGCCTTTTGGAGAAATCTTGGTAATAGTAAGGCTTTGTATAAGAATCATGAAGCATGACCACTGAGTAATGGCCATGTCCAAGCAATGTCACGACATGTAAAGGAACAAAGATGATGGGTTTATGTTCAGTGTACCCAGAGGGAAACATTCCTTACAATACAGACTACATAATCAGCTACAGAATCTAGTGACCTGATTGTAACCCTGGATTTTAATAACATTATTTATCTTTTGCCCAGAAACTGGTGAGAAAAAAAGTATCTGGTTTGAACAGCTCACTCTGTTACCTTAACTTTATTGGTAATTTAATGGGAAGAACAACAGTTTATCGGACTGATGTCTCTCTCTCTCTCTGTCTCTCTCTCTCTCTCTCACTCTCTCTCTCTGTCATACACACACACACACACACACACACACAAACTGTTTGATTGACAAGGATGTTTGGAAAGTATAGTCACCACAAAGTTGTTGACAAAACAACAAAAATGATCACTTTCTCAATCTGATATTTCCCTCATAAAATTGTTTGTCACAAAAATCTAAAATAAAATCAACATTTTGGCATGTCAGTGCCAATTACTTGCTACAAATTGAAGATTGCTGTAAGGAGCTCATACATCTCTTGATACTACTGGGATCATGGTATGCTCAGCACATAGAGCCTTTATGTGTATCTGCTTGCAAGAAGGTTCTGTATATGTTGAATATGTTGCTAAATTACCAAACTCATTAGTGCAGCTAAACAAAAACCAAGGAAAATTAAGCATTTAGTCTTTCAGTAAGCTCAGTAAGTGGTTTAAGCAGCATGCGGTATTATATACTCATAGATGTGTTTTTTGTCTGTCTAGACTCTCATCTTGATGTTTGTGCATATATGTGTATGGGCTATGACAACATTGCCAGATAAATCAATATCTAGTCATGAGTAATACACTGTAGAGTATGAACCTTTGTCATCAGTGTTAGTTTTGTGTATAATAACTTAAATCAAGCGCTACCTATAACATTAACTTCAATAAGTCATTATCATAATGATTTCTGAATCAATACAGTGATGATTTATTGAAACAGCAGATAAAGAAGACTGTCACCCAGGAGACTGGTAGCCTCTTACGGCCTCTATACGCAGCATTTTCATTGTGTGCCACCAGGTCAGATTTGGCAGGAATTATGCTGTTTTTGATTTATGACACAACTCTTCCAGTTTAGCCAGCATAAACAGGGTTGAAGCTTTCAGAGTTTTTCACAATGGCAGATGAAGAGAGGAGTAAAAGGCAACTAGGAAAGTCATTTACACTTTATCTTGTTCAGTGCAGGTAAAAACAGCAGCAGTGTGATGTGAAACACCGGGTTAAAGGGTAAAAGGATCTTGCTGTACTTGTGAGAAACACTAACATATTATAGTATCACTACCATAAAATATAGCACAGGCTTGTCTTCACCATAGTCTCTTAACTACACAGAGAAAAACCTCAGAGGTACCAATTTATTAGGAATAACTGTACAATCTAATTTGATCAAACTGTATGCAATTTTTTGGGATGCTTACCACTTACCACTTTTTGACACAGTGGCAGCGAGAATTTAATTCTATGATGTAGATGCTGTTGATATTGAGTTTGCCTACATTAGAATGTTTTGTTTGAAGCATGATGCATTTACAGTGTTGCAATGTGAAATGACAGTAAAATGCAGATGCCCCCCTCCCAAAAAAAGACCAAAACATGGACACTGATGTAAGTACACATGAGTAAAGAGGCCCCTCAACAGAGCTTTTAATCATTTGTCTTTGTCACACTGTACATATTCCACCAGCTCCATTAATCACAGCTTTTGCAACTGCCATTTGTGTCAACTAAGGGTCAGAGTCTGCCTTTCTCAACGAGAGATGGCGATGCAAGGTGCACTGTGTGCTTTGCATGGTACTGTTTGGTTGTGTTGGTGACAACATAGCAGCTGTTTTTATGCTCAGATCTGGGGCAAGCCTGTGTACAGTGCCTCTCTGGAGGAACATGTCTGCCTTTTCAGCTTTAAACAAAGGCAGAGAAAAGGTTATGCTGGAAGGAGAGAATGTAAGCTTGTTACCACCATCTCAGTCTCTCTTTTCCTTGACTAACATGGACACACCCACACATACAGTACATGCACTTACATCATGCACACAGACTTACAAACAAACATTTATGGTCACACATGTACACCCATACACACAGTTATACTCTGCAAACACTTGTGCATGTGTGTACATACACATACACAAATCACACACAAACAGGTGTATAAACATATACATAAAGTATAAATGTGAACCAAATCCGCTAATATACTTAAACATTTATATGCCTAGCCATGGGCGCACACACACACATGTACAAACATTCATATGCCCAGACATAAGTACACAAAAACACCTACAACAAACACATGCATAAAGTTAAAAACACTAAAAATATGCACACTGTCATACACAAATACAGCACATAGGCCTACTAGAAATGCGTGCACACTCACATTCAGATACTCTCACTCGCTCCAGCTTTTCCTTTCTTTCACTTTGTTCTGCTCTTACCTCTAAGGCATAATCAGCCTCTCTAATCCATTCCCTTACATTAAGTGCTGCTTCCTCCTCCGTTTGGCCTCTAGCACTCACTGCACTAGCTGTTGACAGCACTGTTGTTTTCCTCAGAAAACCCCCTCCTGGTCATGGCAGGGAGATGGAAAGGAAAGAGAGATAGTTCCCTCTGGCACCTCTTGGAAGATATCCTCATTTTTTGTTTCCCCCCTTAAAGAAGACAGGCTTCTTTTTCAGCTTTTGTTTGGAGAATGTCATTGAACAAAACAAGCAAGTTCTGCCGGCATCCCTGCCTTTGGAGTTGAGCTATTTCGATATTTCGAGCGACGGATCAGATGAAGGAGCTTTGTATAGGTTCTTAGAGTTTTCGTTGGGGTTTTGACACGAGCAGAGAATGGCACACTCCACTTGTAAAATACAACATTTAACATTCATAGTATATTATATAAGCAACATAAAAATTAAAACCTTAGATTAAAATGTTTGTTTAAATGTTAACAATCGGTGGTTATAATGGGAAATATACCAAACAAATGTTGTCACATGGACTGGATGTTTACATACAGTATATAATGGCCTGCACTAGAGGACTGCAAGGTCATTGAAATCCCATGAAAAAATGTCATAAATATGGGATGAATTAACTCTAGTGCACTAGTGTTCTGTCCTGAAAAATTACAATGTGATGACCGAACATGTCCTACATTTATGTACACATTCCTAACAAGCAAAACCTTAATGTTCGAATAACAACTGAGCTCTGATGTAAAAAAAAAAAAAAAAAAAAATGTCGTTTTGACAAAGACAAGATTTGGCCACTTAAAACTTGACCATAACAAACCAGCCGCAGATCAGAAATATGTCTTAATAATATTTTTTTTTGGAAAGTCATATTCATTGTTAAATGTGAGTATGGACGGGAATTATCAGAACATTATCACAGGATTAGATGTCACATATAAAATTATATGAAAATGAAAACTGTTCTTAGACTTAACCATGCATGTATTGCATTGTCTTCCAGTAAACATTATCTCCAAATATTGTTCCAAATAAGGTTACTGCCATCCTGTAGTCAGGTTACCTATATTTAAAACATTCATAGAATTAAATGAAATCGCCACTCCTAATCCAGATCTGGTCTGTAAACAACACTGTCCATGCCCTGCCAAAGTCTGATGTTCCTACATCTGGTTTGTATTTGTTGCTGCTGACACCCTGACACAATGAAGCAGAAAGAAATGTCCCTGGCTGGTAGGCAGCATTGAACCAGCGATCATGCCGGTCTCAGGTGTGCTACTGTTTAGATGTTACAATAGTTTTTAGGCTTCTGAAACAATAGAAATTGTTGGGTCATCACAGCTGCCTCAACAATGAAATAGTAATATTTTAAGTTCCATATTATACTAATTTTCTTGTCATGCTGCATTTCACCTGTGATTCTAACAAGTAATACATTAGTATTATTATGTTATTGAGATTTTCCAGTCAAACAGGCCTTGGGGACTAATATGTCCTGTGAATACAATTGCTTTCAGTGTTTTGCTGTGAGGCACTTGCACAACAAATTTAAAAGAAGATGTAGTCCATGTGATGAATTCAAAGTTTCATAACGTGTAATAAAATAATAGAAGTGGATTGTTTCTTTTTCCAGACTAGAGTGAGATTGAATGATTAAATAATGTCGCGGTGTCAATGTCACAATGATAAAAATGATTAAGAAATGATTTTAATTTTATAAAATTAAAATTTTAATTTTTTAAAACTTTTTTGATCACTGAGTCGTGGCAACCTTTCCAATTTTCCCTTTGATAAATACAGCTAGCCATTATCTATATCAATTTTTACATATATACAACTATATTGTTTGGAACTTTCTAGTTTAGTGTCCCAAGCCTACTTTTGTGTCACTATTATCATAAGTTTGGCATAGAAAGGGACATGGGGAAGAATAGGATAAATATCCAAGTACAGAATGCCACCAGGGAAATTTTACTCCAAATATATATGAAACACTGAAAGGTGAGATAATTAGTACCACTTTCATTATTTGAATACCATGCCAGAGGGATCACTTCATTAGGGATATTAAAACAGTTTAAGATATATGTGCTGTGGTGTATTGGGCTTTGCCTTGCCCCTTTGTCATCTTCTCCATGCTCAACTTGGGTGCAACAGACCTGGGAACAGATGCATAAATAATGTGTACACACAAAAACCATGCATGCGCCATTTCCTGCACCTAAACTGGTATTTCTAAACACTGAATGTCCAGTGAGAATGTGCACACCTCATGCATACTTTAGACCATGCATACACATGTTTTTCTAAAGTGATCAGAGGGTGATGTGATGAGGTGGAGATGTAATATAAGGTGAGAGACGGAATCTTTTAGTAAAACATTGTTTACGTTGTTAACCAGCTGCACTGATTGTGTGATTTCTTTGTGTGTGTGTTTACACAAAGATTTGTGAAATGCCAAAGGCACATTTATAAGTGTAACATTGGTTAATTACTTTTGTGTGATTAATTTTATCATTCTTTTAATTTACATAGGAGTCAACATTTTATTTTGCTGTTAATATTCTTATTATTTTATCCTTAGTTGTATCACACCTTGTAAAGTCAGTTTAGATACGAGTGATACAAACTAATATCACTGTCGATGATGGTTTACAGGTCCATGTGATGAATTAATGATATGGATGCTACAAAGGCCACACAGCCGTGTATAAAGATCACGTGTAATGACAGCTGTTCTGTTGTTGGAGAACCTTGCCAGTGCATTACAATCGCTGAAATGGCACTTCTTTCCTGTTTGTTTCATTGATTATTTCATTGGCGGCAAACTAATATGAAAATGGCTGTTTCAGGGCGTGTCTTAATTCATTTATGGCTAATTTTCGGAGTGGAAATGAGGCTCATGCACGTGCGCCCAGTTCCTCAATGACTGAGATTTATAAAAGAGAACCATGCCTACATATTGACGAAAAGACTGCCAAGGCTTTGTGCATACACTCACTTTATACATGAATCTACACAGAGTTTTATGCACCTAGCCCCTGTTGGCTGCTGAGCCACAAACAAATACAGAAACTGTATGACCTGCATCACTATTAATTGGAATCACCTTTAAGATTCCTCTCGATAGACTAAGAAAACACTGAAGATCCTATTTCAGCAAAATGCACCGAAGATATGATATTCTAGTTCTAACAACTTCACACTCTTAAAATAGATCTGGTATTTTCTTTTGTCTTGCCACCCACTTCTCTCTCATCTCATCTCCTCATCTACCGGCCATAAAAAGTGTTTAAATGAAATATCCACCTTTTGATCAAAGCAACACTCATAAAGCAGTAAGTGATCATTTAATTTTCCAATAAAAATACCCATTGTATTTGAACAAAAAAAATATTTTTATCATTCAAGGATGAAGCATTTCATGAAAAACGCACCAAGCACATTGAGTGTGGGCAGTGGGATCTCACAAGTGTGTTCCTTGTCACCTGTTTTGCTTGTGATATTCACAGACAGGACATAAAGGGGCTACAAAGCTTTGGGTAGTGCCAGATTCAGTAACATTAGGGTGGCTATCTATGCTATTTGCAGATGATGTTATTCTTTTGTGTTCATCAGAGCACTATCTTTGATGTGCACTGGAATGGTTTGCTGCTGCGTGTGAGGTGGCTGGGATGAAGTTTGAGATTTCTAAGTCTGAGAGAATGGTTCTTTACCCCACAAATGGTTCACTGCAGAATCAGGGTGAGGAGGGAGCAGTTGTGTATTTTATATATGTTACAGCTGTCAGACACTTAGTATGGATGCCTAGAACCTCCTGTATAAGTGACTGAAAGCAGACTCAAGGGCAGGTCTAGTACATGCTATAGGAATTAAATATTTCAGATGGCCTGAGAGAGCTCTTCCCTAGGAAGAGCTGGAGTAAACTGCTGAGGGAGAATATGGTTGAGCAGTCCTACTCTCCCTGCTGCCACTGTAACCATGTTCATGAAAAGCAAGTTGAGAACTGACTGGTTGATTAATATCCTTTTCTTCCACCGTTTGTCCAAGACGTGCAAAAAGTAGCAAGTTTATATAGCATGTGAAGCCAAAGTATTGTTTTAAAAATTAAACAAGAGCAGCAAGGTGAAAAAGCAAAGGGAAAAAACACACCACCCACTTCCGTTTGACTTGGCTCTCAAAATTCCTCTGTATAATTCACCATCATGTCAATCCTGATGTAATCTGTTGGGAAAGGAAAGAGTTGTTAAGAACAATTGGGACAGGTGCTAAGTCTTTATTCAGCTCTCACTAATCTCATCTTTAATCTTGTTGCTCTCCCTACTAAATCAAAGAAAGGTTTCAAGTTAAGCCATGGACAGAAATAGCCAATTTACTCCAGACCTTTTAGCATTGCTGGACCTCACACCAGACAGCAGACTAGACATGGATTAGCAGAGCATGAATTATTTATTGTAACTCGGGACTAAGTGCAAAGTGTTATTTGGTAATTCAATAGTTATGATACAATCAGATGAATATGTATAAAATACAGACTTGTTTCACAGGTTGATCCAGGAAAGATTTGCTGAGCATGTATGCTTTTCTGTACCTGCCCCTCTAAACTTATTTAAGCACAGACCTCTTGGCTTCCCAGCGTAAACACAGCCCTCCAAAGCTGTTGCAAGAGAAGGTCCACTGCATATATAGATATGTTAAAACCATAACTTGATGATGAATATGTCATGTTTATCAGGATAAAAAAACACCATAATCAAATACTTCGGATGTCAGCTTGAACCTACTCCCTTATTCATTTGACATTTGAGAGTTAATCCCCAAAGGCAAAACAAAGCACAGCAAGTTTATTTGTATAGCCTCTATAAAACATAGAGATAGAGAAATATATGTTTACAGAGGTAGTTTATGCATGGCATACAGATGCATGAAACAACATTTAAAAGACAACAGCAAGGAAAATAAAATAAAAGTATAAAAAAAATTTGAACTTTTGAATTTGAAAAATGAAAATTTCATTTAAATTTGGAAGAGTTGTGGCACAATGAAGATCATGAGCAGGTTGGTTTCATTCAGTGAGTGTCTAGCTTAAGGCAGCTTCACTGTGATTTATTGTGACTGTAGGCAGATTGGTGACATAGCTAAGTAAATCTGGGCGTTGTCTGCATATCTGGGTATCATCAGCTATCATGAGTTTTCTTGCAGAATTTGGCCTCAACATATCTCAGTTCTGCCCACATTGTTAATGTATATCAATATGCAAATAAATTAGGCAGGGCTGGGAGCCTTGTCAACAAACATGGCATATCTCAGGTGAAGTGAAGCAACCAGAGACAGATGTCATTAATTTTTAAATCACTTTTTACATGGGGAGACTGTCTATCTACTGCTACTACTTGTAGCTTTTGGTGGGTTTGCTTAAGCTAGAGGATAAAGGTGGACCTTTTTTTTCTTTTTCTTAAGAACTGTCTGTGACTGTGTCCTGCCAAGTACATGGGTTGGGGTGCTCTGGATGGTAGTGCATAGGGATACAAATCTCTAAACATCTAAACATTAACTTTTAGCTGGAAGACCTATGCAAGTTTCAAGCACTACAGTCCTCTTTAGAAGTTTGTGATGTCTGTAGAATAGAGGGAATCTTGTCACTACTTAACTTCAGCTGACTGCTAAATTCTGATTTTCAATTCAATATTAATAAAACTGCTAAAAGCCTGCACTTCTAGGAGGCCATGCTAGTGTTGAAGACAAATAAAAATGCTAAAAAAACCATGATCATAGCCCACAGTTACTGTCATAAGTCACTGTCTGAGTGAGTCACTGCTCTCAGGAAGCAGGAAGCAGGAAAACTGCTCAACTGAACTAATGCAGACTTTGCACCTAATCTTAAACAATTTCTCTTTGTTGTTAATGTCATTGTTTGGCACTTACATGTGTCTGTCATCACCCACTACATTCTCAGATGACTGATGACTATCCCTTGAGCTGGAGAAATGTGCACCTTAAAGTGCAATGTTTCTTCAAACTCTGTCAGCATATAATTGTAACAATGCCATTCAACAAAGGAAATTAAAGTCTGACACCTCAGTGAGCCCTGTTACCTGAAATTCAGATTCCTTCCATCACTTACCTTACCATACCTTCCCCCATTGCTTCCTTACCCAACGCGGTCCACCTCACTCTTGCTCTGTGGATTACAGGAGTGCCTCCTCTCCCCATCTTTGCTGTTGGCTGCCAGTCACCCATTTTTTAATCTCCAGTTGCCATGTGTCTTCTCACCTTCTGACAGTTAAGCCGTATCATCACACCACCACTACCTGTGCTGCCAGCAACGCTGATGTTCTGTGTTTTGAATTGGTGGCAGCAGGGTGCAATGCCGCTGTGGCAGCTCCTGGCTACCTGCGATCCTATCAGCCTGTACACCACAGGCTGCTGCTATCCCCCAAGTATCATCTCATCATGAAGCTAAATAGAGAGCATTGTAGCTTAAAATAGAGGAAATGGTTAACATAACACATTTAATATAGTAAGTTTTGCAAAATAGTATAAACATAGTTTATTGTTTATTGTCAGCTGATGAAGAGGTGTAGCCTATTATTCAGGAAACTCAGATACCAGTAAAATCAGCTCATGTAGGCCTAAAATTTCCCACGGTGTGCTTTCTATTGTTGCCATGGTCACATCAGCTTAGGTGGCAAGTTGATAATGCGGCAAAGAGCCGTCCATTCACAAGAGCGGCAGCCACCCTCCCTCTCCTTGCTGGCGGTGTTTGTACTGTAAACAATGGAGGCGTGCAGCGGCAAAAGTCTGTAAACACCTTTTCATGCAATGCAAGCATGCATCCATCATGCAGCCAACTAGTGATGGTGGGTTAAAAAGTGCCTCTTACCCTTGATCTACTGCTGGAGAGGGAATGGAAAGCTTTGCAAAGCTAAACATAACCAGAGAAAAACCATTGTATATTTTTCCTGTAGTATTGCTGGTTTGTTGCCTCACTCCCTGAAGAAAATACTTTGAACCTTTTTCTTTACTTGACAGTTTTACAGACAGATAAAAAGAGGTGAGACACATTGGGAAGACAGATGACATGCAACAAATGCCTCATGTAGCTACTGTGCTCTATATGTTGAAAAATATGCAGTAATTCAATGTTGATATAGGGTAGAGGAAAGCTATAATAGCTCCCAATATATATAGGAGGGGGGGGGGGGGGGGGTAACTGAGGGTTGAAATAATTGCCCTTGAAAGGAGCCAAATGTTCTTCATTCAAACAGTGAGCGTGTTGTTCGCTGAACCATGTAAAGATCCTGCTGCCATCCTAGAACTACCACACTAATAATTACATTCTGCTTTCATCAAGATCTCTCATATTTGGGGACTGTTGTGATGTGAGGCAGAGTCGACAAAAGAAAGCTGGGGCCTGCAAAGGGAGAAATAGCTGTGCTTAGACAGATTGCAGCTGTAGAAAGTTCATGCACCGCTAGACTCAATTATAAACTAGCCCAGAAAATCCTGCTTGCTGAGAAAAAAGGATGTAAATTGTGTTTACTGTAGCCTTGACGAGTAAACACCATTTAAAGGTATGCCATGTATGTTATTCATCATTCCGTCTGTAGACTATCACACACAAGCTGGTAATTTCATAATTACCTCTGAATGTTTACCAGCTTTTGATAGATTTGATCAATTTCCTAGCTAAGAATTAACACTGATTATGTAATGGATAATTGGTAGTGGCGCACTGCTCAAAAAACATTGCCTCACATCATGTTTTTGTTTCACCTTAAGAACACCTTACTGTATGTAGCATTAAGCCTAAGGGGAGCAGGTGCTCAAATCACCACTGATCCTCCCTCAGTTGACTCTGCATCGCGGAAAAATGAGAAAAGTATTAGGCAGACGTATACACACCACCATCCATCATAAATTTTTCATAGGACATGTTTCCACTAAATTAAAAAAAATGGAAGGAGTAATGATGATTTATTAGGTTTAAGATATTTTGAGTATTTAAAGGATGGAGCAACTGAGGGTATGGATTAACCTGCTGAACGGGCCTAGCAGGCACAGGCCCAAGGCTTCTGTTGAAGAGACTGTAAACATTTCTTGTAAAGTCACATCTCAGTTAAAAGTAGGGGATGTCCTGATGCTTCTTTGCTTCTGATCCTGATCATAGTATTTTAATATGATTACCTGCTAACCAAATCCAATCCAATATTTGTTTTTGCAGATTTTTCCTTCATATGATAGCTGCACAGCACACTGAGGCAACAATAACATTTCATTAAAATACAGGCAGTCTTTGATGGTTGTAGACTGTGCTGTAGCATTTAGTGTAGTTTTTTTAAGTGACCTGAAAAGGACTCTGTAAATCAAATGTATTATTATTATTATTATTATTATTATTATTATTATTATATTTGTGCAGAGGAGTGTAAGTGTGGATCTGCTGTGGCAGGGAGCTTTCAACAGAAGTCAGACAACCTTTCTTCATCCCTCCAGTGTAAACTAAATACTCAAGTTTTACAGCCTTTTACATGTCTGTGCCCAGGGGCCTATTGTCTGATAATCCGTGACAGAGGACAAAAAGAACCTGTGCTTGTTTGACCTTGTTACAAGACATGTACGGATATATGCAGTACAAAAAAAAGTCCAGTCATTTACAGTCTTTTACCCCCAACAATGTGCCTCACATAATTTCATTTGAAACAAAATAACATATTGTTTGATATCATTTATTTATTTATTATTCAAATTGTTTGTGGAAATACTTCACAAAGAAGATATGCAGCCATAATCGACTGGCATAATTATGAAACACAAAGATGGGAAAATAGGTACTATTATGTGTTATAGTTTAGGGGGCACTCTCACCCAGCGCAGTTAAAAATAATTGTATAATTGTTGAGTCTCTTGCTCAAGCACATCTCAAAAGGACAGAAACTGTTGCTGGGGAACATAAGACGTAACAGAGATTGAAGCTTTTGGTCAATAATAATAATAAAAAAATCTCACTACTTTACCACCCTGCAGCCAAGGAACTTGCAGTAAAAGACCCACTGTAACAAGACTGCTAGAGATTAAGGCAATGTGTGCCTGAAAAACAGATGAAAGGAGGGTTAATGGTGATATAAGAGAGGGAAAGATACAGGGAAGAAATGTAGAAGATGTGAAGAGTGTGGTAAATAAGGGCAGTATAGGGGATGAATAGGTGAAACATGGGGGAATCTGGATTAAACTAAAAAATAAGACTGTCTGGGTGGAGAGAGGTTAGGACTAAAAGATGAGGCCCAGGAGCAGGGGATGGAATCAGAATAACTTTGACGTACCGCCTCTACTGTATGTTCATTTTGAGGTGGTAAGTGTATTATTGGTTCCTCTTGCACTTGCACAAATATAGTAGGAGACTATATCCAATGAGCAGTAAGCCTAGCAGAATAACATCACACTGTGCCACTCTAATAGACAATATATTTACAAATAATATGGAAAACAATATAGTGAGCAGGCTACTAAAGAATGATATCAGTGTACCAGTTTTTTTGATCTATGCCTGTGGTTATGAGAAGGGAATCCATGAATGCATTTAGAATTGAATTGAACAAAACTGGAAAAAAGTGTATGAAGAAGACGATATTAACAAAGTCTATGAAACATTTCTAAAAATATTTCAATCATTATATGACAAAAAATGTCCAATAAAACAATGCAGCAGGAAACAAAATTATATGGATAGTAGGGGTGTGTGCGAATCCAAATACGCTGTTTGACAAAGTTTTTTTTTTACGAACATTTATTTCGTATAAATATTTTAAAAATTATTTGTTTTCAGGAAGAAAAAAAACCCCATGTCAAATACCAGCGTGCAGGTCGGTTACATCGCTATCTCAGTCTCTCTCCTCTGCTCCGCTGTTACGTGTATCAGCAGCTCTCAACATGGGGAGTCACATCCCCCTGCTGCATGACGTACAGTCTGTTGAGGATTATTGAGATAGAAATCCAAGCTCAATTTTTCTGAAAGCTGTAGAAGAAAAGGAAATTATCAAAATTGTCAGCAAGTGTAAGAATAATAAAAGGTCTACTGACTGCAATGGTGCTGGGAGGCCTTTGGAGCACCAACCAGAGGTCAGGTCATCAAGGCAGACGACGTTAACGCTCTTTGGGTCACCTGGCCACCTTGCCTGTTTGGTCCAGGGCGACGCCTCCGCCCCCCAGTGTCATAAAGTCCCTGGATCCCAGCTCTCAGCTCCTGCACCAGCCCAAGCAACGTCCTGTTCCTGCTGGGCCGCCGCAGCAATCCTCTGTTCCTGCTGGGCCGCCGCAGCATCCTCACCAGTGGCTCTGCGTCCCGAGTCTGCAGCAGCATCCCCAGTGGCTCCGCCTCCTGAGTCTGCAGCAGCATCTCCAGTGGCTCCACCTCCCGAGTCTGCAGCAGCATCCCCAGTGGCTTCGCCCCAAGAGTCTGCAGCAGCATCCCCACTGGCTTCGACCCCCTGAGGGGCCCAGCCTTCGCCTTCCCCGTCGGCCTGCAGCCCGGCCTCCAGAGGGGTTCCGCCCTCGCCGCCGGCTCCGTGCCCGGCCTCCTGAAGGGTCCCGCCTTCGCCGTCGGACCCCTGCCCGGCCTCCTGAAAGGTCCCGCCTTCACCACCGGCCGCCTGCCTAACCACCAGAGTGGCTCCTCATGCCTGGTCGCCCTCCAGAGCGACTTCTGCTGTCTGTCCTGCACCCCGGTCGCCCTCCAGAGCGACTTCTGCCATCTGTCCTGTGCCCCGGTCATCCTCCCAAGTGACTTCACCTGTCTGTCCTGCCTCCAGGCCGTCCCCCTCAACTTTCTGGCTCTGCCTCTGTCCAGCCCCCTGGCCGTCCACATGAACTCTTATGCTCTGCCCGTGTCAGGCCTCAGGCTGCCCACCTGAGTGCCACCTCCCTGGTTCCCAGTGTTCTGGCCACCTGTCTGTGTGCCACCTTCCTGGTTTTCCACACCCTGGCCACCTTCCTGAGCATGACCTTCTTGGTTCCCTGCATTCTGGCTACCTGCCCCTGTGCCACTTCCCCGGCTACCTGCACTTTGTCCTGGCTTTTGGGCTGTCGGTTTTGGCCTCCTCCTCCCCCCGTCTTGTGACGGCCATCCATCCTGTGTCCCTTGGTGGCATTTGTGGGACATCTGGGATCTGTCCCTTAAGGGGGGGGTTATGTCACATCCTGCCTGGCCTTCTAGTGTTTTTTGGACTCTTTGTGTTTTTGTGTTCTTTGAGGTTTCCTGGTTTGATTTCTGTTTAGTCTTTCTGCTCATATGGGTTTTTTTTGTTATATTTGGGTGGTGGGTTTGGATTGTCTTTTGTTTTAGCCTGGGATGTTGTATTCCTGGGTTTAGGTTCATGGTGGTTCTTGGACGGGTTGGTATGGGTTGTGTTTAGAGTATTGTGTGTTCTGGGTTTTGGTTTTCTGTTGTTCTGTGTTTCCCCTGTGTTCACGTCCTCCTCAACACCTTCTCTGCATTTAGACTCATTAGCCCTGCCCTGTGTTAGCCTC
This sequence comes from Thunnus thynnus, assembly GCF_963924715.1. Lineage (NCBI taxonomy): Eukaryota > Metazoa > Chordata > Actinopteri > Scombriformes > Scombridae > Thunnus > Thunnus thynnus. The sequence goes on along the minus strand of NC_089524.1, from coordinate 14,292,487 downwards.
ATCAGCTCTGCCCTGCTCCCTGTGTTTCCTCAGCCAATCGGCTCCCTGTCTGTTCACTCCCTCTCCTGAGTTCTCCACCCATCTCCCCACCTGCACCACATCTCCTCATTAGTTCAGTTTCTTTTTAAGTCCTGGTTTTCTGTTCAGTCTTTATTGGATCATTTGTTATACCTGTTCTGTCTTGTCAAGTCTGTTTGTTTTGGAGGTATGCCTGTCCTGTCAGCTGTTGTTTGGATACTCACGCCAAAATAAAGCAGTTTTCTTCAGTCCTGCTTTCTGGTCTCTGCAATTGGGTCCACTCATCCCTGCTACACTGTGACAGAAATAATCAGTTGTATAAATAACAAAAAGTATGCATTAGGAATATTTATAGATTTTTAAAAAAAGCATTTGATACCATTCATCACAATATATTAATCAATAAAATGGAAAGGTGGAAAATGGTCTCAGAGGGGTTGTGCAGGACTGGTGGAAAAGCTATATAGGAAACAGACAACAATTTGTGCAGATATGTGACTACAAATCAACATGTTTGAATATTACTTGTGGAGTCCCACAGGGGTCAATATCAGGCCCTAAACTGTTTATTTTGTATATAAATGACATATGTAAGGTATCAAGAACACAGAAATTTGTTTTATTTGCAGATGACACCAATATTTTCTGTTCTGGGGATTTGCAGCAGCTTTTGGAGGTGGTCATGACAGAAATTAATAAATTTAAAATGTGGTTTGATGCGAATAAATTATCATTACATTTGAGCTAAACTTATGTTTGGAAATCATAAATTAAACATACAAGTTCAAGTGATGATAGGCAATGTTAATATAGAAAGAGTATATGAAAATGAATTTCTGGGTGTTATATCAGACTGCAAAATCTGCTGGAAACCTCATATAAGATATCTGCGAGTAACGTTGGCAAGCAGCATTGCAGTTCTGGGAAAAACAAGGCGCATTCTGGATCATAAAGCATTGTACACTCTGTATTGTTCACTTTTATTACTGTATCTGAATTACTGTGGAGGTATGGAGCAACACCTACAAAAGCACCTTACAATCATTATGCATACTACAAAAAATAGCTATAAGGATAGTAAACAATGTAGGATATCATGAACACACTAACAAGCTGTTTTTAAAGTCTCATGCTTTGAAGTGCATGGATCTGGTGGAATTTAAGACTGCACAAACAATGTTCAAAGCAAAAAATAATTTACTTCCTGGCAACATACAAAAAATGATCTCAGAAAATGTCTCAGGTTATAACTTAAGAGGAAAATTTAATTTGAAACAACATTGTGTTCGCACCAATCTTAAAAGTAGATTTCAATTTGTGGGGTGACTTTGTGGAATGATCTGAATGAAGAAATCAGAGTAAAAATTTCACACAGTTTAAAAAGATGTACAAAAAAACAATTTTTGCAATTTACAGAAATGAGGACGGAGAATTTAATGCTCGCTAATGGTGATGTGGTTGTTATTGGCTTTCTCTTTTTCTTTTCTTTTCACATTCTTGATTTGGCAGTGTTTGATTATGTATGAAGAGGATTAACATAGAGGTATGGTAGTGTTTTTTTTTAATGTATTCATATTCATAATACAGAAAGCAAGGCTGATACTCACTGTTTTTGAACAGGTTTTGTTGGCCGTACATTTGCCATCACTTGCAGTTGTTGATGCTTTGACTTTCCCAACTTTCAGCTGCTTTCAGCTTGATAAACACAATCAAGCTCACTGTTGGTCACAGCCATATAGCACTGCCACTATCAAACTATGGCACTAAGGTCAATTTGTCTTCTTCCCAACCATGTTCTCCTCGTAGTGTGAAGGTTTGAGGTGCTGTTTGGTCTGGGGCCTCCACCTGTTGGAATCAATCAATTATGAATGTATGTTTTTTAGAAAACATCTGAGCCTGCCAATGTAGGCTGATATTTTGGAGGTTAGCACTGTCCACCAGCACTGGCCGCTCTCGCCTCAGCTCCCAGCACTGACACTGCACTGGGCTGCCCTGTGATTCTTTTTATTTTAGGATGGTGCAAACCTCCAAAATGTCCAAAAACTGCATGTCAAACGTCGGACATCAGCAACACATCCATCTGTCCAGCAGTGCGCTGTGGCCAGTGCAGCTCCTCAGTGCAGCAGCAGCAGCAGTCATGGGAAAAGAGATCTGACAAAGAAGAAAGAAAATTTCAGTGCCCTTTATTGCTATTTTCCAAACTACACATAATACAGCCTCTATGCTTAAATCAAACTGTCAACTCTTAGTCCTTTGAAATTAAACATTTAAAGCAATTATTATTATTATTATTATTATTATTATTATTATTATTATTATTATTATTATTATTATTATTATTATTTTCATGAATCTGATTGGTTAGGCAAGCTGTCAGTCTGGGTGGGCCTGCGCATATCCAGGCCCATCCGTAGATCCACCTCTGCTTAGGAGAGTAATCTTGTTTGTCAAATTAAAACTTTTTTTTCTATCAAGCTGACATGGTTACTGCCATAAGAATCCTGTTCACTGATCTACTCTGAGCATCTTTCCAAGACAGGATTTAATGTCAGGCTTTTCCTTTTTAATTTGATCTACTTAATCTCCTATTTAACCCCTTCTATTTTTACTAAATAGCAAAGCATAACTGTTTTACTATTTTTAGTGACAAATGATTGACACTGCGTAGATGTAAAACCACCCACATGTCTTAAAATGCATCCTACCTGATTTGATTTGACACACAATCCATTGTTGCAATGCGTGACCTTTTTAAAGTGCTCAACCGGTTTGTAATTCTGTGTAAGAACATTGATGGAGCTGTCATTCAAAGTTCTCTAGCATCCTAGTGTGTAGTGGTACTACTACCGTATGTACTGTATTCATTGCCAACATTAAATAATAGCCACCTCATTTCACTAAAAAAACATAGCCATCACTGCAGTATGTTCCAGCTGCCATTAGTTCTTGCATTACTGCCTCTACTAATTATCTACGTTTCCTACAGAACAAGTCATCTGCAATCTGCCTCCTGCTTCATTTTGAGTTGGCTACTATGATGTAACAACTAAAGATGTGTTAATGTGCAGCAATTTGAAATAAAAAACATCAACAACAATTACAGTCCTCTCAGACAGTCAAACCATGACAATATTTAGAGTGGTAATTATCTCTCACTGAAGACTAAACTGTGTTGTGTCTAGCCATAATTCATGTTAGGATATTACTCATTAAAATGAAGAGCTTTGGCACAAATAAACAAAAAAATGGAAACAAAGAATGGCAAGATACTTAAAGCTGGGTTAGAGATTGACATGGCTGATGATTAAAATACTGCAGATTATTGGCATCAGATTGATGGGGGATCTACTGTGATAAAAGTCATAAAAGTGATGAATGCCACCTATTTTCATGCTTTACCATTTTTGCAATACAGGGAATTGAACCCTGAACATGTATTTATTCAGCCTCATAGCACAATTAGTTTCATGGTAGGTCACATAAATATCCAAATGCATCTAAATGGACTAAAAAAACCCAATTATTTAAATAAATGAATATAGATAATGTGACCAGACTGAAATTTAGTTGGTTTGATTTATCATTCAATCACCACAATACACAAAGTGGTATTTTGGAAATAGTGTAAATTCCTTCACTATTCAGATTCTCCCAGAAGCAGCTGATAATGCAAATGGCCATCCCCATCAGAAATGTTATTCTCTCTGCAACCCACCAGCTGTTCATCCTTACATTTCTGTCTTTTTTCTTGGAAGCAAAGAAGTCAATTAAAATGAAAAAAACACTTCTTTTTGGCTCTAAAATGTATTGAAATGATGGCAAAAATCTTCTGAGATAATAAAAAACAGTGTGAGAAATGTTACTCAATACGAGGCGGGATTATATTCATGTTAATGTTAAATTAAAAATTTTAAAACATTTCTGCTGGAACTCTGGTCTTAATCAAAGTGAAATGAAAGCTGGTTACATCACATCTCATAACATAACATAACATCTACATTTTTAACCAAAACATTACAGTGTCATGCATGTTGATCTATGAAATTGGCATAAAAAGGACATAAGGTAAAAAAAAAAAAATAAAATAAAGGGGAAAAAATGCTTATTGTGATATAATGGAAGTGGGGATAGGTTTAGGGATGGTACTCTGTAAAACTTGCAATAAAACCTATCCTACCATGCCTAGGGACCCGTGAACTAAATAAAACATTTCATTAGCTTCTGTTAATGGGGAGCTGCAGTGGGACTTTCCAACAAAAGTAATAAGGAGAGCATAGCATCTGTGTGTTTTTTTTTAAATTATGATTTATTTTTTGGCATATTTTTTCTGTTAATGTTTGTTTTTATTTAGTTTATTTAAATATACAGGACACAATTTGCACAAATAGCATTTGGCAGAGATGGATTTGGTGGGAATGTATGCCAGCGCGCCATGTTTCACTTCTTGATCATCAGAGGTTCCTATCTGATGATGTGCTTTCAGAACAAAGATGTTGCCCATATAAATAATGCAATAATGAAATGAAGCTTTAGATTAAAAGGTGCAATATGTAAGAATCAGAAATTCGTTCTCTTTAATGACACTGGTGGCCATTAAGTGAGTTGCAGTCAGCATCCTGTGGCTTGCACTCATGCGCTGCTTGCACTCCGTCAGCGTGAGAGACCAGCAGTGCTAACATCGGCCAATTCACTAACTTAGACCATGCCATTTGTGTAGAGTTTAAGGAGTAGTTTATTTTGGATTGCAAGGAGATTCAGGAAAGAATAGGATAATGGTCGATAGCGATGGGATGTTAGGGGTAGAGGAGAGAGGGGGAGGGTCAGTCACTGGGAGAGGTCGAAGAGAGCCTGACGTTGGTCGATGTCATGTACTGAGGGATGAAAGGATGAAAGAGGGTCGATCATATGGGGAGGGGGGGAGTTGAGTCGAGGCTGGAGTGTCTAGGAACCCGGGGATGAAGACTCAGGGTGGGGGCACGTCTCGATGAGCAAAGCAGAGATGGAGGTACCGACCCTAACGTGCATGTCTTTGGTGGTGGGAGGAAACCGGAGTGCCTGGCGGAAACCCACGCGAACACGGGGAGCACATGCAAACTCACCACAGAAAGGACCTGGGGCGGCTGGAATTCGTAACCCAGGACCTTCTTGCCGTGAGGCTACAGTGCTAACCACTGAGCCACCATGTTGCCCACTGAGAGGAGAAAAGAAGAGAATGGGGTTTTTTAGGACGGGGGTTGAGAGAACTGAAATGAAGGGGGGAGGAAGTGGTTAGACACGCCTATATAGGTGCACGCAGGTGTTAGTGAGAGGGAGTGGGGTGTGGTCTTGTTCCTGAACATATAATAACAACTTCATTTCACTCACTGAGACCACGCCATTTGTGTAGAGTTTAAAGAGTAGTTTATTTTGGATTGCAAGGAGATTCAGGAAAGAATAGGATTATGGTCGATAGCGATGGGATGTTAGGGGTAGAGGAGAGAGGGGGAGGGTCGGTCACTGGGGGAGGTCGAAGGGAGCCTGACGTTAGTTGATGTCATGTACTGAGGGATGGTAGGGTTGAGGGGAGGGATGAAAGAGAGTCAATCGGATGGGGGGTGGGTACGTCTCGATGAGCAAAGCTGCTTCATGATCCCTCAAAATACTTCATTGGACTAAATGGGCTCTTTGGATATTGTGGAGGTGGCTATGGATATAACTGTGGTACGCTTGGGAAGACCAATGGCCGAGGATTTTAATTGTATGGTCTGGGATTCCTTGGCCGGATGCAGTTGAAGCGGCTCCCACACGGAAGGAGTGACTGGAGTATATATCGGGTGAAATCCCTGACTTGGAGAGAACTTGACGTAGGTGGTGATGGAACCAGAAGCATGTGGCGACTCTGCCGGATTCAGTGGTGAAGAGTGGGTCTTGGGGTGAAGCATGGTGGTAATCTATGGTTAATGTAAATTAGGATGGGTTTGAATGGGCTCAGGTATGAGTTTAAACAGAAAAGAAAAATGGGATGAGAGAGACTAAGCTGATCGGTTTTGCTTCGTTTGAGGTTAAATCTGAGGATGTTCGATGAGTGGATGGAAATGTCGGAGAGACTGGCATGTTGTGATGGGTCATCATTGGACGAGATTAGGGTCGTCCAATGATGGTCATCATTGGACGAGATTAGGGTGAGATTAGGGTCAGTCTGCGTATGAACTTCATGACATCCAATGATTGGGAGTGTCTGAATGGATGAGGATGACCTTTGTGAACCACTCGTGCCCCCAAAGAAGTGCTGCAACGACGATGGAATACAGCTCGTAAAGGGTCGAGGAGGGAGAGAGTGAGGACAGTTCCGATGGCCAATCTGAGGCGAACCATCTACCGCCATAGTAACCACCAAAACTGATGGAGGGAGCAGCATCGGTGTATAGCTGAATGTCTTTGCACTGGGTCACATGTTCATTGTAGAAAAAGGAAATGCCATACCATGAAGAAAGGAAGTCCAGCCACATATGGAGCTCCATTTTACAAGCAGCGTCCAGGGTGACAAAATCATGGAGGGAAGGAATGGCAGCAGATATGGACAATAAGTGGGAAAGGAAGGAGTGCCCTTGGGGTGGCCCAGTTCAGGTGGCCCAGGAGGGAGAGAAGCTGGTGCTTTGTACAGCAGTATTGATGTAGTCAGGAGGCGAGTGAGGTGGGGTTATGGGGGCAGGCCGGCCTGGCGTGGATGCCACCACAAAAGGAGCATGTGTGTAGGAGGCCGCAACTGGAAGCGGTGCAACCCAAGTCATTGAAATTATTACAGACCATCCTGCTGCCCTGAAAAAGGATGTGCCCTCCCTTCCTGTTGACCCCATGGGGGGGGGGGGTCGTCATCATGGCGGGGCAATGGAGCGGCCACAACACATTCGGAGGCTGGATGCGAAGGTGGCTGCATCGTTACATTATTGATGTGCAGCATACAGGTGGCGCTGGGTGGGGATTCCAGAAGTGAGCAGCCATCCGGAGTGGTGGTGGAGGTGGAGGCAGAGAGGAGCTGGAAGAGCCTGGCTTTATTGTCGGTTCGGTGAAACGGGATTGGTCTGTCCTTGAGGGCGCACTGAAGACGGGAGACTGTCCAATCCAAGATGGTAGGAGGACGAAAAGGAGCCGAAGCCGGGAGATGTGTGGTGGCCGCGCTGCGGCGGTGGGGCGAGGGTCGGGAGACCGGCCGGTTGGACGAGCTGCGTCTCGAAGAGCGGCTGTCTCCCGAAGGACGGTGATGGTGACTGCGGCCTCTGCGCTGAGGCTGTGGTGGAGGTGGAGGTGGAGGTGGTAATGGTGACCGGCCGGAGCTACTGGATGGAGAGCAGTGGACAATATTGTGCCACAGAACGCGGACAATGGAGCGCAGATGAGATGGCTGGGTGGCTGGCTGCGTCCGGACGGGAATGATCAGGGACGGAGGAGATTCGGGAACCACTGAGTCGTCGAACAGGTTGCTATCTGAAGCACTGAGAATCAGCTCGCAGTCCATGGCAGGTGAGTGATCGAAGCTTACTCATACTTGAAATGTTGTCAGTCAGAGCGCAAACAAATGATCGAGAGAACTGAGACAAACGGGAGAGGAAGTGGTTAGACACGCCTTTATAGGTGCACACAGGTATATGGCTTAGAGAGGCACAGGTGATTTAGATTAACAAGGCGCAGGTGTTCGAATTAGTGAACGGGAGTGGGGTGTGGTCTTGTTCCTGAACTTGGTTATAATAATAACAACTTCATTTAAAACCACAGTATCACAATATTGTTCACTTGCTTTGCAATAATGTTAGCTTACCTGTCCAATAGGAAAAAAGCCAGCTCAGGGTCAGATGTTAGCAGACTCCATTTCGAAGCTAACACTAGCTAGTGTTGCACTCTGTTGGCACTGTAGGGGGAAGGGAGAGAGGCAAGAGTGTGCGTGACATCCTTTGGATTTTCCCAGCAAAACCGTTTAAGTCCTTTACTTAGAAATCAGTCCACAGGCTGTTATAGGCAACTGAGAAAGTCGGGAAGGCCTCATTTTATTATTTCTTCACATTCTGTTGATAGTTTTAGTTAAGTTTTGAATGTTTTAAACTAAAATTCTTACATAATTCTTACATATTGGACCTTTAAGTGCATCATGAATTGCGGCTGCATCATGCCATCTGAGAGAAATGATACATGTTTTGACCAGTCAAGGGACATTAGCAGTCTAAGCAATGCCTAACACAATGAGAATCTAAAGGCCCCTATAAAGTAGCTGATTGCATTATGGGCTTGCTATGCAGCTGGCAGCTGCTTCCTGACAATATGATGATGGAAAACTCTCGTTGCTCCACTTCAAAATAGTCAATTAACGGAAATGAAATTGTGTGATGTCTGTTGCGGCACAGATGCTGAAGGCGAAGATGACAAACTGGGACTGCAGCAGAAACTCGCTTGCTGGTCAAAATTTACCAACGCTCACTGCTTAGGTTTTTATTAACCCATGTTAAGACTGTTTGGGGTAACACATAATGTGTGTATTAAGTGTGTATTGTTGATTAATTTTGCTTAGTAATGCATGATTATACATTATAAGTACCTGTGCTCAATGAAAATCACAACTGTTAGAATCTTAGAAGACTATATTTGCATTTATATCACTGTTCAATTTTAATAAACTGGAATTTGACAGGTGTAAATAATGTTATCCAGAGATGTAATAAATAAAAAGGGAAGCATTAGTATTGAATAGGAAGGTCAGGCACCATTTGACAATAACAGGGCTACACACATTCTCACTTGGTTCCTGCCACAACAGTTTGTTTGTTCTTCTCTACATGTTCCCCTGTCTGGGGTTGGGAGTGACACACTCAGCTGCAGCTCAGTGCAATAATAACACAATAAAAAGAGACAGCACTCTGGTGAGTGGTGCTACATGGTAAGTAATACTTTGGCCAAGCTTTAATCATTTTGTGGGAGGTATATATAGTAATGTGCAAATGTATTGAGCACTTTAGATGTTTAGATTCTTAACCATAATGCAGTACCATCAGGGAGGCATCTGATTGGTCCCAAATCTATTATGTAGCATGATAACAACCCCAAACATACAGCAGGTCATAAAGAACTATCTTGAGACACAAGAAGAACAAGGAGTCCAACAATAGATGGTATGGCCCCCATAAAGCCCTGAACTCATCATCATTGAATCAGTCTGGGATTACATTGAGACCAAAGCAACTGAGACAGCCTAAACCCACAGAAGAACTGTGGCAAGTTCTGCAACCTACCTGCCAAGTACCTTGAAAAACTGTGTGCAAGTGTCCTGAGGAGAACTGGTGCTGTTTTAAAGGCAAAGCATGGTCACACTGAATGCTGATTTGATTTAGGTTTATTCTGTTTAGTGAACTTTGTTTGAAGTTGACTGATAAATAAAAAGTATTCAACTATTCATGGCATTATGTGTGTGTGTGTGTGTATGCGTGTGTATATACACACGCATACACATACATAACTCGCTTTTCACCTGTATCTAATTCATCTGGATATTTGTTCTGTGTAATGCACAAAAGTATTCCATAAATAAATTTCACATGATTCCCATTCTGTACTGTGTGCAACATATCAGTGAGAAATCAAGTCCCATGATCCCTTGCGTGCACATGCAGGCACACATGCATTTACACACAGACACACGCTCTTGGACCTTGTCTGCAGTCTTCCTATATAGAGGGAAGTGAGAGAAGTCTAATTGGCTTCATTGCTTGCTCCCACGTTTTCATGGTCATTCAAGCGATCTTGTTTCATGACAGATAAGGGGGATGGAGCCTCACTAGATCTACGGAGACAGACAGACAAGTAAAGGGACAAACAGACAAAAGGTTCATGTCAAAATGGGAATCTGTGTGGTATGATGGAATTGGCACAGTAGGAATCCTTATATGTTGAGCTACATCCCCAAGGAATCATCCACCATTTGAAAAAAGTAATACCATATCTTACAAAATGATTGGTAGCACAACATTCAAACATATACATTTTAAAGGTTTCTAATATGCAATGGACTTTTTGACAAATATTTATATTTTTAATGAATACAGGAACTTCATGTAATGTATATTAGCCAAACTGGATACATTTCATTCATGTAAAAACAAAAAGAAACAAACCAAAAGAAGTTATCTGCATACTGTTGCGAATGTATATGTACCGAATAACAACCAGTGTCAAAAAATCTCTGACTCAATAGAGATCCAAAAGGGCTCACTTGTCTTTCTGTCCATCTGAACAGCTTAACCTGAATTAGACTGAGACCTGAGTAATGACCAAAAGCCTTTAACCCTGTCATTTTGTTTCATAGCTGTGTTGGTGTGAAGTGATTTTCTATTTTGCTCCATTAAACTAATTGCTGACTAAAACAGAGAGTGCTCGTGTCTGCCAAAGGGCCTGTGGATCCCAGGGGCTCTCTTGAGCACTGCAGCTGACATTGCGTGCTGCTCAGTGGGTCTCAGGCTCCATCTGTGCCAGCTTCTCCCACTGGGTGCCTTGTACCCAACTAACCGCCCCCCACCCCCCCACAACCCCACCCCTGTACTATATGTCTGCATCCTCCCTGACAGCCTGTTACATTGAGAAAACACATGATGGTGTGCATGGAAACACTAATACAGATGTACATGTATACAGCGACACACACATTCTATGACTTTCATAATTTGCTGATGTATAAATGAACAAACTTGTAATGAATGTTGAAATTTCTTGTATTGTCTCCTATGAAACATAATTTAATAAATTGCGACTTAAGACAGGGCATAAGGATTTCATTGATATGAATTAAGTGAACAGGACTTCATGGAGCAATAACCCAATATTAAAGAACTGGGATCAGGGCCAAAGCACTTGATTGGAACATCCTTAGTCTAGACATCTATGAAAACTAAGTTAAAGATCTCCTCCACACATGTTATAAGATAGATAAAAAGACAGACAAAAAATACTCAGGTCTGAATAATTTGTGTCTGACATGGTTTTTCCAAAAAACAGTTCAATTACCTTGTTCTAAAATAGTATCTTCTCCCTCTCCCTCAATGAAAAATCTATAATCTATGAATATGCAAATAGTCAGTAATAGTAACAAATAGTAAGTTTCATATTGGACAATGATCCAGCTAACTGTGATGTCACAAATCATTCTTTAAGGTTACACACCTTTAACTGAAACTTCAGCAGATTAATGTGAAAACAGCTTTCTACTTTCAAACTCTGCACATTCATCACACAGTGAAGGTCAAACATCCAAGAAAAAACAATAAGTTAAACACATTTTTGAGTGGAGGGAGACTTTAAATTTTGATATAATGTTAGTTTTCAGACATATGGATTACATAACCTTTTTTTTATTTCAGTGGCATGTCACAGGTTCTACAAGATTCTGTGGACATAATTTTTGTGAACATGTTATACAAGTGGTTGAAAATTCTTCAAATACACTATGTTGTTATTGTAATGGTTACAAGTGACATTCTGACATAGTAAAGGTGGCTTATATACTTCCACCTAATTGTATAAGTCTAAATATACTTTAAAGATTCATACAAATGCATGCCTAACTACAGTGCGGCTGTACATTGCACACTGATACACAGCCATGCAAGCATGTAACCAGATAATGCATATACATGCCATTGCAACACACATACACTCACATACAAACTCTTGGCTGAATACTCTACTCAGAACAATAATGCAATCATAAGTAGGCATGCAAACACTCATCAGCTGACTTCATTCACTCATTTTCACTGGCAGATTGGACTTCTCACAGTACACACTTGGACATTGAAATACATTCCTACCTTCTATGTGCACATCCATGTCTGCAAAATGTATGTGCGCACACACACACACACACACACACACACACAATGCACAACTTGCATAAGTGCGAACATACACATGTAGCCTATAAGCTGTGGCAACTGTTTCACGAGAGTCTCTGATTAAATTTGGCATAAATGTGCTTACTCCTTGGGAGTTAATTGGTATTTCCCAATCTTATTATGACTGCCTCCAATCTGTTTGTCATACAGGTACATTATAACTGAAACCTGCATAGGTTTATAAATACAGATTTTAAATTTGCAGTCTGCTGACAGCCCAAGACAGTTTTTTTTTCTTTAAATGAGTGAGTCATCTCCAACAGAGATGAAACAATGGTGTTTGCCAATTGAGCCAGATGTTCATGTTTAAACAAGGACTTACATAAGAGGCACCCCTCAATGGCAGCCGTGGGAGAGAGAGGCAAGCAAAGAGAGAGAGAAAGGGAAAAGGGAAAGGGAGAGAAAGGCAAAGGCAGAACACACTGTGTAACAGAGATGGTGGTCCTTGATCAAATAATGCAAGTAAATATTCCGTTTCATTTGATTTGAGTTAAAATGTGTGTTTCTCTGTCTCTTGTTCTTATTGGCTTCTGTAAACTAGGAAGTTTTTCCTCCAACAGCATCAACTTGTATAATATTGTTTGTTGTATTTGAAATAGTGTTTTATTTTCTTCTCTGTATATAGTCTATATTTTACAGTAAAGAATATACAGTGAATAAGATGGCATTTCATAGAGAATTGCACACACAGATCAAGAGAGGTCAATGAGAGAAATATCAAGGCAGTGTGCACTTGTGTGTAACATTGTGTGTGTAAAGATATACAGACACAAACAGAGACAGAGAAACCAGAAAGACAACACTGTGGCAATGACTACAAAAATGCCGTCAGACATCAAAATGCAGTATAACAAGCATCTAGGGGTGTAACGGTACACAAAATTCATGGTTCAGTATGTACCTTGGTTTCGGGGTCATGGTATGATTTTGGTAGAGCAGAAAAAAAGAAAGGTAGAAAATAATATGTTGGTCTTTTATTTTGAAAAATGTAAACATCTAACAATGGCTCATTGGCCGTAACTATTACTGAAACAGTTTAGTTGTTCTGCAAAAGAAAATGAAAACAAGCTTTTTTTGTTTCTTGCAGGGAGTCAGGACACCTGCTGACATCTGTTTTATGCTGATTTATGGTCTAACTGTATATAAAGTAGTTCAAACTAGGTCCACCTCAGGCAGCTACAACAGTAACATGCTGCTTACACATTAAGGCTTCAGTATTAATAATCTAACAATGCCATATATATCAGTCAGAGGTTCGGGACGAATACACGTACCGGTATACCCCTAAAAGCACTGATGTTTGCTAGACAGTTCTGCTGGTGATACTATTATGAAAATGGACCTCTCTCATGGAGCAGCAAGTGAAATTCCTAAATTGAAAAGTAAGTAGTCTCAGCTGCGTATGCTATTTTAAATGCAAATGATCAATACATTGCTGTTGAGGAGTTAAATGTTTTCTTTGTTCTCCTCCACAGTTGGCTGTATCCAACCCTAGTTTTGTGAGAGTCTTTCGACTGCTGTCCAGGGTGCTGATTCTGGAGCTGTCCTGGGTGTTCCCTGACATTCACACATTGCAATCCCACTCACTGGCACTGATGGCCAAGAGTTGACCTTGATTGATCCATCTCATCATTTGCCTCACCTCTTAAGCTAACTGTATACCTTGTTGTTCCAAATCTTGGTTGCTGGGTCTTGGACACGCCACTGCCAAGCCACCCTCTGACAAACTGGCAGACTGTCTTCTCCTTGAGCAAAGCATCATGTAACTTGAGGCCAGATTTTTTTTTAACATTGGAAGGAATAGCTAACATTGTCTTACTTTGAGGATGCACACACAGTGAGGCGCAGATAGTGTAAACTTCACCGCAAGTCCATCAAAATTAAAACAACAACTTTTCTCAGTCCATTTGGCCTGTATATAAGTACATGAGGAGGGGGAACCTACCTCAGATGTCTCGCTAATAAAGGGAAGACAGCTGTCAATAAACCATGGTGTACTGGAGTTGTGCGAATTGTGTTGTAATTGTGTTGTAATTTAGCTAAAATTACAGTCGACAGGACACCAGTCAATATTAGTTACTCTAAAGCTATGGTTTTGTCAACAGTTTCATGGTTGACACTGCCTCTGTGCAGGGGCTACTTGTGTTCCTCTAAGTCCCTTGTATTATCAAGGGTCTGATAGGAACAAGACCCTTGAGCAAACCCTGACAGGAATGAGAATACTCATGCATCTCTACTCTTTCCAGAGACACTGAGAAATGGGGGCAATATATGGCAAAACCGTCATAGGGCATGTAGTTCCAGCTCTAGACCTGGGGAGCATCAAAGTCATTCCCAAGGCCCTCTCTTTGGCACAGTAAAGGTCGACAGAGCAGCTGGGAAAGTCTGACAGCTGGGAACCTCCTCAGTCTCCAGCAGACCCCAGATGTCCCCCCCTCCTTTCCCTTGTTTTTCTTGTTTACCATCTCTATCTCTCTTCCCAGTGTGAAAAAAACTGGCAAAGCTGGGTTCCAGTTGCAAAATGGTTGTTTTTGCCAATTACATCTCTCCCTTGCACCCCCTTATCCCAGATGTAGCCAATCTTGTGTGAAGATGTCAGAGTAATGCAAATTATTTTAGCAAGTCTGGAGAGCTGGGTTGTAGGGATCTGTCACTTTTATTTGCCATTTATTTTGACTTCTTCATCAAGTGACCAACAATTTGTAACTATGCAATACAGCAATTCTGTGCCTTACACATTTCTTGTATATGCTACTAATTTGTTTTGCCAAATACATTTTAATTGAAACATACAGGAATTGTTGCCTTGACTACAGTATGTTCACTGGCAATATTATATTTCATTTCAGGAAGTGCTACAGACAGGTGACAAATTTAAGGAAAAACCAGTACAGGTCTGAATCCATTGAATCTCCCTATGGGAGATTTTGGACTGATGTGTTAGACAGTGCTCTCCACCACCATCATCAAAACACCAAATGTGGGAATATCTTTTGGAAGAATGGTGTTCATCCCTCCAGAAGAGTTCCAGAGACTTGAAGAGTCAATGCCAAGGTGCATTGAAGCTGTTCTGGCAGCACGTGGTGGCCCAACACCTTACTATGAGCGCTTTATGTTGGTTTTTCTTGAGATCTGCATCTATGGTAGGGATCAGATGCCATAACTTTGGTGAACAAAAGAGAGCACGTTCCACTCCAATTACAGCTGATCCAAGTCAGAATCCCACTTATTGTGTAATGGGGAATTTAATTTGTAAATCATGCATGTGTAACTGGTATGCATTACACACAACAGTGAACAGCATACGCTCATACATACTGAAACTTTTTAAGTTTGTGAGTTATTAAGTTTGCTTTTAAAGTTTGCTTCTATGTTGGTATGTACATTCCTTAACGCTCATGTTGATGGACAGTGATTTAGAACATCTGTTGTCCTCACAGAATTCCGACGAGGACTGTCGGCATCTGTTTGACATTAGCATTAACATTAACATTAGCTTACTGCAACGACTCAGTGAAAACTGGAGCAAACTACATCAGATGGAATTAAAAAAGTTAGGATGTTGTTAATCTAAACATATATAGTAGGATGTACAAAGCTGCAGAATGCACACTGTGTACGTAAACTTTAGCAGAATAGCTAATTAGGCCTGTTGATGATGGTAACGACATATTCCAACGGTATTGGAACGCCCAGGGAGGACATCCAGCTGATGTCCAGGTAACGTTCCAGATATCAACACAACCTTCATTTTGGAACTATTTTTGAACCATAACGGGACGTCTTGATGGGACGTTCAAACAAGTCATTAAACATCTTAGTGTTTGCTGGGAACCTGTCTGTTAAGCTGTGAACTGAGTAGTTTTGTCGGTTGGCTCAGATTTAGTCATTGTGTTGAGAGCTGAGGTGTTTCAGTACTTGAGTTGTTTTTAGTTACAAATCCTTCCATCGCTGCTCTGACACTCACTTTTTTCCTGACTGCTGAGCTCCTGCAAAATTCCTGAGCTGGAAAGCGTGTTGTGTTACTATGACAACCAGAAGCCGTGAGTTGTCATGTCAGCTGCGACTATCTGCATATTAAAGTTTTTAATATGGTGATTTTGATATTTATTGCTTATTTATTCTGTTTTGATACGTCTGAAAATGTAACATAAAAAGCATAGTTAAAGTAAATGTCGCCAATTTTTTTAAATGTGGTGAAACGTTATTAAAAACACACAACATAGATGAACATGATATAATTACTCATATGGCACTCACTTAGACAGCTCTTCAAAATGAGTGATGAGCAGGAGAGTAGGAAAACTGCCTGAAGGTCAAAAGTTACTTATGTAGCTTTAACAACACTGCATTGAAAGATAAGATACTGACAGTCTAGAAGTACTAATTTGGTAAACAATATACAAAAAACAAAACAAAAGAGTGTATGAAGTGGCACATTTTTTTGTTTCCATTAAGAGGAAACTGAAGTAATACATATTGGTACTTTATATTTGACTTATATGTTGACTTCATAGTTGCTGAAATAAACAAAATATAGCGAAATAAGTCATATTCATATATAACAACAAATTCAATTTAACTTTGCTTGTTACTGGATGATGCACCATCTATTGCAGAAGAGATCAGTCAGGTGTGATGTGATTGCATCTGATGGGTAATCTATGAAAAGGCCTTGTGTTAGGCAAGCAAGGTGGGGTGCCGTCTGGCCATGTAGGCAGCAGGAGGCCATCCAAAGTGGAGAAAATGACATCATGTTTACCCAGTCACGAAGCCCATTCTACTTTCCTACTTAGCTCTTATTTCCAATGTATCATACTGGAGGTGCAGGGATATTTTGTTTGTATTAACTTTTGTGAAACAAAAAACCAAAACTCAAGCAAAACAAAAAACAACAATAATTTAAAGTGACAATGGAGTAATGAGCCCATAGAAAAAACATCTTAGGGGATGTGTCTGTAATTTCTAAACTAATATAAAAAATGGTAATGGTAAAATCAAGAAGGACTTCAACACACTCAAACTAATCTTTTAAAGCAGTATTAATTGATTTCTTTGGCCACTAGGGACTGTGGACCGAGCTATAAAGACAGGATTGACATTTCTTTGTAAAGTTGATATAGGGAACAGAATATATGTTACATACACACATATACACATACACGTATATTGCTAACAGTTGCCTTTTTACACATCCAGCAGACACGGAACAACATTCAGAGTTGTGTATCTGACAAATGTAAATCTAATATTCACTCCTCTCCTTTCAACTCTGTTTAGGTCTCTGCCAACTGAGGGATAGTGCTATCAAACTTTACAAATATCCACTAAATAGCAGCAGTAGTTAACACTGAGCAAAGAATAATAGCAAACCACCACATTTCTGCACTGCTTCTCCATGTTGGAATGAATTGACAAAGAACTTCTGACTTCTGAGTCGACAGGCACATAAGGCCTTCTTCACTGACCAGGCCTGTTGTATGGCTCCACCTGGAGAAATGGATCTATAAAAAGGAGGAGTGGGGCAAGAATACAGAAGAAGGAGAAAAAGAGAGAGGGAACTGTGAGTGTGGCATGGCAGTCAATCATGCTAAAGCTATACACTCCCTCAATCTGTCCATCCATCTGCCTCCCTCGCCTGCCTCATCCCTCTCTCTGTCTGTCTCTCCCTTACTCTCCATGTCTCTCCTCTCAGCTCATCTTTCATCCTCACACTAGTCCCTCTCTATTCTCACTCTTTTGTTGATCTCACCTCTAACCTGCTATGGAAAGGTGTGTTATTTGTCCATAGTCATTTCAGACTGCCCACTCTGCCACCGTGCACACTAGCAGTAACATGAACTCAATCTTCTTTACATTCACAGTACCATACCCTGCCATAACATAACACAGATTGTCTGTCATGTCCGCATATCACTTCACTTCTCTCTGTACTGCTCACTAAAATTTTAACTTTTTTATATTGTATACATTTGAAATTTCTAGTATATTTTTAAATCAGTCATTATCACATTTCAACTCTACTGGGTGTGTATTCTTTGAGATTATAGTTTTCCTAAAAATTCTGTCATCCATAATTCAATGCACAGCACCGTAAATTTCACCTTATCTCAGTAAGTTCTCCACTCGCCTCACTTATCTTCACCTCACCTTTCCATTGTCCTGGCAATACCTATATTCTGTTCACCCAAAGAAAATGTATCCATCCATCTCTTCTCTCTATGCTCCCAGTGACTGTTGGATAGCCACAGTAGGAGGTTGTCAGTGCCAATCAGCTGCAGGTGGGTGGCGGTGGTGATGGGATAGGTAGATTTAACAACCCTGCAGGACCAGGTGAGCCTTGCCTATAGCCACAATACTGAGTTAGAGATCTCAGTCTGACTGATGCCAGTGATGCACTTATTGATTAGCAAAAGGTGTGGGGTAGAATAACATGATGATACAAGGTTGAAGATGGCACATCTCGCTACATGTCAACATGCACCACCAATTGTCTGTTAGGGAGAGAAGGTTTAACATTTTTTGTGGCTTGTTCAACAAACTAAGGTTCAGGACAAGATGTGTGTTTATGTTTGTAAGTTAGATAAGAAGACTTTAGCAGGAGAGCTAATGTGGGTTGTTGTTCAAATTCTTGTGTAGCAGGCTGGCTTGTCTGGCTCAGTGTGACCATCTGCTGTGCCTGATAGAAGACTGATATCACTGCTTTATGCAAGATTTGATTGGCTGTATCAAAACAAGGCCTCCATCTACGTAGAAGGATTCTGTATTCCATTAAATTAACGCAAAACTAGGGAGTGCCATAATGTGGCTCAGCAAGTTGAGCTCTTATCACTTCCTATCCAGGTCAAAGTGTCATTGAGTAAGACACTGAACCATAAGGCCGGAGATATACTTGCTTTTAACTCTGTGTTTGCATTCGCATGATGGCTGCCTCGCATATCCTGCATCTCTTTGGATTGCTGGTTGTGCATGTCCTCAGAAATTAATGCTACACGTCCGCAAGATGCAATATGCACATGAATGGTAGGGGCAGTGTAGGGACAGTATGGGGATGTGACACGGTCAGGGGTCAGTAGGCACGTCAGCAGCAACAACAATGGAGGAAAGTTTTGAAGACAAGTTAATAAACCAAGTCTGCAATTCCCTGCATGTGTATGATGTGTCATTGCTGCTGCACAGTGAAAAATATGCTTGTCACAAGTCTTTGCTTGTCAATGTCACCATGTGTATTCTTTACATCATGCAAATCCGGAAGTTTTAATATCCTTAGTTCTCTGGTGTGCCCTCTAGTGGAATCCTACTGTAACACGCGAATAGCATAGGCAAGTATGTGAACAATTCCGTTCACGACACAGCCAGCTGTCTACACGAACGCATGGTTAAAAAGCAAGTATACCTCCAGCCTAAGTTGCTCCCAATGGGCAGGCCAGTACTGTGCATTGCAGCTCTGTCACCATCCGTGTGTGAGTGAATGAAAGACTATTACTTAATAGAAAAAAACTGTTAAGCACTTTGTCCATCAATATAGAAAAGCACTATAGGTGCACTTCATTTAACTTTTTCTCGATACCTTACTTTGAGGAAGATAAACATATTTTTTCTATAAAGCCTTTTTTTATTTAACAAAATTTGCCAAACTTATCAAATGTGAAATGTTGTCTATACACATGCAGTCAAACTTTCTGCTTTCTATCGAGTAAAGAAGAGTATAAGTCTGAGCAAGCATTCGATGCTGGCTTTTGATACTTTTCATTTTGATAGTTTTTGATACTGTTAAAAGTGTTCAAGTTAAATATATGGGTTGGACCAACCCATTACCTATAGTGGAATAGGTGGCAAAGAGTGCAGAATTTAGTACAGATTAAATTAGGGGTGGTTGTGGCTCAGGAGGTAGAGTGGGTCGACGGTTTGAACCCCGGCTCCTCCAGTCTGCATGTTGAAGGTGTGTGTGAGTGTGTGTGTGAATGAGCATTTGAAACTCCTCCTAATGAGCAGGTTGGCACCCTGCATGACACCCTTTGCCATCAGTGTATG
Source organism: Thunnus thynnus (assembly GCF_963924715.1). Lineage (NCBI taxonomy): Eukaryota > Metazoa > Chordata > Actinopteri > Scombriformes > Scombridae > Thunnus > Thunnus thynnus. The sequence continues at coordinate 14,272,526 of NC_089524.1, read as the reverse complement.
AGTGTGTGTCTAAATGGGTGAATGATGGCATGTAGTGTAAAGTGCTTTGACTGGTTGGAAGACTAGAAATGCGCTATATAAATGCAGCCCATTTACAATAAGGACAAGATTCTCAGAAGAAAATCATAAGACATTTTTGGTGTTTTTTTTAAGTGTGGATACACCTCAGTTTTAAGTTGTGTTATAACTTCTTTGTGTGCTCTGAGGGGACTATGGTGTGTGGGAGACTTATGGTGATATTTCTGTGTTTTTTGCATGTGTGAGTGTGAGCATATTTATATATACAGACTATTTACACCGGCATTCAGAGGCGTGAGGGACAATACCAGCCACTCCCTTGCAAGGCAGTTTCCAATAGCAACCAAACCTACTTGCTTCATACTCATATTGGTATTATTTATATCACTGTACTTTTATCGGACCCGCATGGACATTTGCAGTGTATCATTATTTGTTTAATCGCTTTGTTATATTCACATGAATGTGTTCCACTGTAATATTGGAGGCATTAAACTGAGAGGCTCACACCCAATGACTTGCAGTGAGTAAGCAGATTGGGCTTCTGTTTAACTGACTTACTGCAGAGGGGATCAAACCTGTGATCTTTCAGCTTCTTCATTATGCTCTGCATCATATCCTACATTTTATGGCTAAATGACAAATTAAAATTATATTTGCATGCATATGAAAGCTGTGATTGTGATGCAATTAATGCAATGATGTGAACAAAGCACAGCCAAGCTACATATCATGTAATTGGTGAGTGCAGTAATGGGTCTGTCAATTTTTTGACGTTTGAATATGCACCATCACTTGTTAACAGCTAGTACTCACATTGTTGTCATATTGCATTATTGTGTTCATATAAAGATAACCAGTGACACACAAGTGACAATTTTCGCAAAATTAATAAATAAACCAATCTCAGATTGTTCCTTTGTTACAAAGCCTCCTTCATTTATGCCTCATAATTTTATAGAGTTTCTATATTGACTGTATGATTTTTTAATTACCATGACTTTGTTTGCCTCTATTATTGGATTGAAACAGATGTCTGTAATGTAAAGGTAGGAGGACAATAAAACACTCAAATCCGTATTTTGTATTGTGTAGCAATCAAAAGTGTGATCCATCTTTCCTTTTCTGTCTAGCACTTTATTTTAGAAAGAAAAATCCTGAAAGAAAGAGATTGGAGTTTTTTGACTTTGTGAGGTCTTTGCGACCCATGTGGTGTCCCTGCATGCCCTCTTCACACTTAGTAAAACCACATCACATCCATGACATGGTGAATTAATATGTTGATGCCATTAAATGCATCTCCTGGGTAAATTTTAACAATTTATTTATTTATTGGTATGAGATGTTTTAATGGAAATTTATACTCGTATGTTTTATTGCTGTTAGATGTGTGCACCGTCTTATACACTCTTATGGCTGAGTGCAGAGTGTGAGACTTTGTGTCTTCTTCCTCGCATGTGAGCATGTTCAATTGCCAGTTCCCAGCATGTTAAAAAAGGTGAAGCTGTGATTTGGCTTTCAACTTTTAAAACTCAGGAGATAAAGATGCAGATGCAGAAACCCCCATAGTTAGAGCTATGAATGGACAAAGAGCAACTGTGTATTAATTAAAAAGACAACTGTCAGGTTGATGGATGTGGGATGTGTTATGATGCATGTAACTTCATGTACAAATAATCATTGAATACTCATTCAGTTATCTCTTTCAGCCTGATGAGCTTGGAGATCGACATTGGAAAATGTGAGCTCTGTTTGTTGCAATAAAATTCTGAAAAGACAGTTGCTCTCTGTGAATTCATCTTTTTATTAAGAGGAACAATTCTGACAACAAACTGGCGATGATGATGGGATCCGAAGAACGTTTGCCAGTGAAGGGAAAACTGTGCACTGGTCTGGGACCCACTGTCAAACTCCATACCTCCCCACCATAAGGGTGAGAAGACAGAGTGCTCGAGGCTGTTGAGCTTGACGCTGGCTTGCTGACGGGATCTCCAGAGAAATGAGAACAAAAATAATTCTCACAGCGTATTCTTTGGTAAGAGGGAATAACTGCTCTATCAATCAAATGATTTGTGATAGCAAACAAATGATTGGAGAAGGATTGAGGCAGTGTGTAAATCTTGAATTGTGTTTAAAAAGACCAGGTAGAGTGAATTCTGTGATTCTTATTGAAAGAAACGACCAGATAACGTAATCCTGTGATTTAAAGGAGAGAAAACAAGGTCAGGATAGAGAAAACCGGTCTGCTTAATTGAGGTGATGACCTACTGATAATTACTGGGTAAGTCAGTCAAACACCGTATAGTGAGGATCCCAAAAGAGAAATAGGCCTAAAGAAGCTAAGACAAAAAAATGGAAAAATTAAAACAAGAAAGACAAAAAACAGGAAAATGTAGAAAAGAAATGAGAAAGAAATGTTGAAGGAACAACATTGACATAAATGAGAGAAAGATGTGTTAAGGAAACTATAGAAGAGAAAACAAACAAACAAAAAAAACAAAAACAAAAAAAAGCAAAGCCGACAGCTCATCCAGTGTGTAGAAGATGAAACCGAACAAGCAAAGTTGTCCATCTGTGTATGGAAGACAAAGTGATAAGTAGAATTAAAAGTACAATAAAAATAGAAATTTAAACTCAGGGCAAGATATTGCTGTTGATGTGCAATTAAATGCAAAACGTCCATTGTGTATTGCCACTCAGCGGCGGAGTCTCCCCTCTCAGCACAGAGGGGTGTGTGTGTGTGTGCATAGTGTACTGTGTGTGTGTGTGTAAAAACAAAATTGATTCACTGCTTTACTAAAACATTAAAAGCATTAAGACAAAGTGCAAAAGAAATACATTATAAAAGGACATTTGAATACAATTAAAACAGTTATTAAAGAGTTAAGAGAATATAATAAAATAAGCTAAAGTAGAATAAGACATAAAATATAAAAATAAAAGTTGAAATTATATGATTGTTGATTATTGAATATATATATCAACCATAGAAATACACACACACACACACACACACACACACACACATATATATATATATATATATATATATATATATATAAGTGGTAGAAGAGTGTAAAAACACTGCTGGTGTGGAGGTGAAAAAAGTCCACCCAATTTTGAGTAAAAAGGTATGGTTTTCTGTTGGACAGAGGCTTTGGCCTGAGGCAGGGGAAAACAGAAAAGAGACTGGCTGATGTTTGAGTTTCACAGTTTCAAGTAACTTCCAAGTCAGTGTCTGATGACCGTAGAGGAATATTGGTCAAAGTCAACTTTGTTTAAGTTCAGAACGGATGAAGGTCCGATCTGTTGAGTCAGAGTGCACTCTTTAATTATAATGTATGTTCGAGCTGGTCCCAATCCAGGTAACTGACATGATCCTACCACTAGACAGATAGTTCATCTGGCTGTTTCAGTGGTGATATAGATCTGGGTTCCTGGAAATCAAGCTGGGAGGTTTGCCATCTACTGGAATCGCTGGATCTTCTTCACTGGATCTTCTCATTCAATAAAAGACCTGACCAGCATTTACAAACAGGTTTATAATCTCTGTTCTGCTTTCCTTTATATTTCATCCTGTTTCTCTTATGTCTTAACATCATACTTAATCAAAACAACATCAAAGTAAGTGCTGACTGAATGCAAATACTTAACATACTGAAAATTATTTATTACTCTCTAGTTCAACTTCCAAATTCTCAAACGATATTAGAATTATTTTGTTCTAACAAAATATGCTTAGCATATATTGAAACAATACAAATATGAAAATAGGATTAAACAGTTTCAGTTTAGCCAATATTTGAGCAGGCAATAAAACCCATAATCTTATAAATTAAACATTAAACCTACAAACCTTACTTTCTCAGTGAAAGCAAAATTGTATTTTTCTGTAGAAACACAACATCCGTCTCACCAATTGAGTAAACACAATAATTTTGATAAATGCTCTTAGCAGTAACAGTAAAAAAAAAAAAAATGTAGTTTCCGTATTTCTTATCAAAAATATTGCTTGACAAATCACTTAATTATCTCTAGCAGCATGAGGACAAAAGCCAGGAAACAAAGAAAAAGGTGGAGACTGACAGTGTGTTAGCAATGAGCACCACAGTAAAAGAATCATATACCACGCTTCTGTGCATGAGTATCAGGCTTCCCAGGTCAATATGTGCAACTGGGGCATGGCACGCCACTGTGCATGTACTGATGGGACCTGCAATCCTTGAGGCCCAGGTCAAATAACCTCAGAACTGCTTGAAAAGACACACACATGTAGTGCAGTACATAAAGCAGACTAACTTACACTGTAGTACACACATTTCTTTTGAACAGAAGAAGAAGAAAAAGAAGAAGCAGAAGAAGAAGAAGAAGAAGACAAAAACGAAGAAGAAATACCTTATTAATCCCAATGGGGAAATTGATCATCTGCATTTGACTCGTCCTTTACACACATACTAGGGGCAGAATGTGACATTTGAGCTAGAGTGGTCCAGGAAAGACAAAGAATGGTTTAAATTGAGTATGAGGTTGTATTGGTCAGATGAGATGTGTGAAGCAGGAGCAGAAGTCTCAGAGGAACTAAGACAAAAAGTTTTTTTGTTTTTTTTCACTATAGTATGACTCAGTGCTACACATCTCCCTAGAGAAAAAAAGAGAGCAAAACAAAGCAGTGGAAAAATCTAAGACCATGGGTGAGGCTGTACGGAAGCACAGCAGTGGGAAAACAATGCACCTGCAACCTTAAAGCATGCATGCAAAAACAACATTGGTGTTGTAACTAACAGCTGAATCTCCAGAGTTAACAGACATGCCAACAGCCCCCTGGGTAAAAAGCAAATATGATGTCAAACAAGTCCAATTAATTGAAATTGTTCCAAAATCAGATTACAGACCAATATCCACTAAAACCAGAGGCTATATAGGGTATAACACCAGTTTTTTGACTCACTTTTGAAAGCAGGGGTTATTGTTACATGTGAAACCTCATCAGTCAGAGCACCAATATTTCATTTTAAAAAGATCAGAGATGAATTAACAGACTTGTACAAAGAACAAGTCTGGTAATATTCTCTGCAGCATTGATGGAAAACCTGGCAAGGTTAAGTCTGTCAATCATTCTGTTAGAACAGAAAACTGCTAATCTCTCTCCAGCGAGGTGGTTAAGTTATCATGCAATGTTGTTGGAAATGCCAAACATTACAGTGAAACAATGTATTGTGCTTAGCCCTGCAACTCTTCTTCCCACTGCAGAAGATGGAGAGCTCCACAATTGCGTTGCAGCAATAAATGAAGTGTGCAGCCTATAGCCAGACCTCAAAGACACACCACTTGTCAATGCAGAGTTGGAGATGTTTGCGGACAGCTCAGCATCCATAGATCAAAACACAGTGGTAAAAAGAGCAGGTTATCAGCAGTAACACAGCATGAGACACTAAAAACTGAACCACTGCCTACACACCTCTCTGCACAAGCAGCAGAACTGAAAGCATTAACAGAAGCGTGCAAATTTACTAAGGGGAAAATAGCCACTATCAACATGGGGTCATACATGACTTTCGGACATTGTGGAAAAAAGTTTCTGACTGCAATAGGGAAACCTGTGTTACAACACAAACTGGTAGCAGATTTGCTGGATGCTGTAATGTCACCCAAGCAACTGGCAATAGGCAAATGAAAGGTGCACACAAAAAACACAGACTTTGTCTCAACAGGAAATGCAAGATGCAGCAGCAAAGCGCACAGCATCCTTAACCACTTCCTCTTTACAGATACTGAACACAACTATACCTGGAACACCAAAACATAAGTGAAAAAGGCAGAAGCAAAAACCAGGATGGTATGTGATTATCTCTTTCACTTCTATGTTGACACATGGCATAGACCTCATGTCAAAAGGGGAAATGCTAACCGAAGTAAACAGATGGTGGTACACGAAAGGCTTCTCAAATTACATTGTTTGTGAAAAATGTCTAATCTGTGCAAAAACAATGCGAGCAATAATCTTAGTCATTTTGAAATCCTATTTGGCAGACCAATCAATACAGGTGTTGGACCAGCTAAAAAACAGCTCCCTGGAGCAGAGGAATGTACTGATGAAATGTTGAGATGTGTAAATTTGCCCACTGCTCTTAGTGCCATCCACACACAGGTTAAAGCAGCCCTACCTCAAGAGAGACCAGGCAACCTACACAACCTGTAACCAGGCTAGGTGGCAAGGACTGTACCATGGTCTCCTCACCACCACCTCAGCAGTAAAGATAGCAGAGAGGGCCATGTGGATGCATGTCAGCCATTGCAGCAAGGTGCCACCATTTGAGACAAGGAAGAGTAGTCAAAGGAGAGGCTGCGCTCACTGAGCTTAAAAAAAACCTCTTGAGAGTCAATGGAAACCAAATGTCAGAGAAGTGATGACTTCTCACCTGCAGTTCACAACCACAGCAGCTGAAACAACCTCACTCAGTTGCGCCCCTGAAAGAATAAGGTCACCATATCCCTTACACGTTCCACTAAAATGATCATAAAAGCACCTCAGAGCCTTATAACTGAACAGAGATGCCCCAAGCTCTGAGTGAAAGCCTGTCTAATTACCTACTGTACCTATTGATCAAGCAATGCTGCAATGCTTCAGCATTTGAGGACTGTGTCTCAAAGAAAGACATACGGACTTTTGGACTGTCCCTGGTGAAAAACTTGGATGTGACACATACAAATGAAATATGACTTACTCACAGGGGTGTGAGTAATTGTACACACCTTTGTATACAGTGGTGTATAGTGGTTTGTGTAAAGTAAGTATTGACAATTTAGACAAACCTCAAGCACTCACTTGCTTTGAAGAACACCCACACACAGGCGTAATTTCAGTAACCAAGTTTAAAGAGGGGTATTTTACTATTTGGTCTATACATCCCCACATAGAATTGACAAAGTTACTACCATTACCGTTACGACCGTCAACTTTTAAAACAGATATTTTTAAAACAGATTTATCTGCAGATAAAGCTGCAGATGGAGAAACCCTCATACGCAGAGCTATGAATGGACAAAGGGCAACTGTGTATTAATTAAAAAGACAACTGTTACGGTGACGGATATGGGATGTGTTATGACGCATGTAACTTCATGCAGGAATAATCACTGAATACTCATTCGCTCATCTCTCTCAGCCTGACAAGCTGGGAGATCCACGTTGGCAAATGTGAACTCTGTTTATTGCAATAAAATTCCGAAAAGACAGATGCTCTCTGTGAATTCATCTTTTAATAAGAGCGTTTTGTGATAATCTTGCAGGAGAATTTTTTAACTGTGCAGGGTGTATCAAGTGACGCCTACAGTGGCTCCTTAGTCAGAGAGAATAAATAAAGGGGTCAAGATAGCACACCAAGGAAGTTTATTGCCCAAAGCAATCAACAATAGCTGGCAGAGATAATAAATGTGTGCTTTCTCTAATAGAAACATAGATGATCTACTAAAATAAATACAAATATTAAAACAAATGCTTCTATAGTCTCTAAAATAGACTACACAAATCTATAAAATAGTGGATAAAAAGTAAATTAAAAAATAACCCATTAGAGAGAGTGTGAAATCATACACATGCTCCTTACCATTTAGACATCAACTTTGTCCAAGGCAGCTTGCCTGGTTAGTGGTTTTAGACATTTGCATTAGCAGGTTTATGACAGGAGGTAACACTTGTGATATTATGAACAGTAATGACCTACCTCCTGCAGACAAATAAAAAATGGTCCGGGTTGGTTTTAGCTGACTTTGAAGGGAATATTTAGAAATTAGGCATTCATAGCTGCAACACAAACATTTGATTCCACCCACTCACAATGTGGGAAGACAAAATAAGTGCAGGAGAACGACGGTGGAGAGGTGTCAGGGAAGAGGCTGGGCAGTGTGAGTGTGTGTAGGATGAACAGACACTAACAGGTAGACATACAAAATGGGCGAGTGGTGGAGTGTGTCTGGGTTGTGAGAGAGAGCAACAAATGGACAAACTTAAAATGTGTGAGGGAGGTGTAGGTTGTCACAGATGGATGACTAAAAGGAAGCAACAGAAAAGGGTGGTGGATGGGAGGCGAGTGAGAAGTGGAATGGAAGAGCAGGCATGAATGGATGGCTGGATAGAAGAAGGAAAAAAGACGGATCAAATCAAATCAAACTTTATTTATATAGTGCCTTTCATGTAAAATTGCAATACAAGGTGCTTAACAATACAATGAAAATACAACAATTCAGTGAAAATAAACAGTGATATAAGAAAATGATCATATAGGAAATCTTGTGCTCTCTGATGATATTTCCCAGTGGCAGCATATAGAGACTAAACAACACAGGTAACAGAATGGAGCCTTGAGGAACCCCACGTTATGCTAATGTTAGCTCAGTAGTGGTCACCAAGGGAGACAAAATAGTGTCTGCTACACAGATAAGTCCTAAACCAATCTAAAACTAAGCCGGGGAGGCCAACACACTTCTGTAGTCTGTTAATAAGGATGTCATGATTGACTGTATCGAAAGCAGCACTTAAGTCTAAAAGTACTAATATTTAGAATTTCTTGTCATCCATGTTCATCCTCAGGTCATTTACAACTTTAACTAGCACTCTCAGTGCTGTGGTGAAGACGAAAGCTAGATTGAAACTTCTCAAATATACAGCTGAAATTTAGGTAGTCATTTAGCTGTTTAAATAATAAATTTCTCAAGAATTTTACTTAAAAAAGAAAGGTTTGAAATTGGACTGGACCTGGAGGGATTTCACAATAGCAGTTTCCAGTGCCAGGGGGAAAATACCAGTCAAGAGGGAATGATTTATGATGCTAGCACATCATCCTCTAGACAATTAAACACAGTCTTAAAAAAGGTGATGGGGATAGGGTCAAGTGACCAGGTGGAGGGTTTTAGTTGTATCATTTCATTCCTGAGCATTTCTTTATCAACAGCAGCAAAATCATTCATAGAAGTCTTAAGCTCCATTTATACTCTCAAGTGGACGTGCACATGTACAGCTGCGGACACCACGGACGGGTAGTTGATATGTTTATACTACCCTCTGGGGTCCGCTTGGAGGATGCGTTCCACACTTGCGCAGTAGATCACCGTCTACAGGAAGACAGTGTTGTGACCGTGCGGACTGGGGCGGACCATAATGCGGACAGGTCCGCGCGGACACAACAAATTGCGGGCACGCGGATGTCTGCACAGAGCCCACGCGCACACCCTCTGATGACGAAATTTACGTCACACGGACCCTAGCGGACCCTAGTGGACCCTAGTGGACCCTCGCGGACGTGTTAACTATAATTTCAGCTTTAGGCAGAGGGAAAATATCCAAAGACAGGGGCTTACACACATTGTGTATGACATGGTTTAGATCCAACCTGATCTTGTCTCTGAAAAATGCTGAAAACTCTTCACATTTTGATGGTTGTTGAGGTGATGAAAGAGTAGCTTTTTTGGAGCTGGATTTATGAGGCTGTCAATAGTTGAGAAAAGCATTGAGGGATTATTATGATTTTTGAAATCAGCTTTGAGAAATGAACTTGTCTTGCATTTGCAATTGCTTTGTTGAAGATAGTGAGGTGTTCTTTAAAAATGTTCCAGTGGACTTTCAGCTTACTTTTTCTCCATTGATACTCAGCTTTTCTGCAGTTTTTCTTTAAGTTAATCATATCCCCAGTTCTCTGTGGTGGTTTCTGTTTAGATTTAATCTTCTTAAGTAGGGTGGTGCTGTAGTGTCAATGGTAGTCTTCAGCTTATTATTAAAATTTTGGACTAAATCATCACAAGAGAAAGTTAGGATATGTGGGTGTGTGTCATTAATATGATTTATGAAATATTCAGCAACTTCAGGGGTAAGATAACGTTTCCTAACAACACGCTCAATAACAAAGCTAGATGATGATAACAATGCAGAGAAAAAGATACAATAGTGGTCTGAGATTGACAAGTCACTTACAGAGGATACATCAACCCTTTAATCACGAGTAATAATTAGATCCAACATGTGACCATGGTTGTGAGTCAGCCCATCAACATGTTGAATAAAATCCATAGAGCTCAACACATTTAGGAACTCTGGCTTTAGAGTTGGCCGCATCATCCACATGTAGATTAAAATCACCTAGGACCATAATGTTGTCATAATTGGTACTGACAATAGACAACATTTCAGTGAAGTTATGTGAAAAGATAAGACACTGTTTTGGGAGTCTATATATTGTTAAAACAAGCATAGAGGGTTGGGATTTTAACTGTATAGCATGATGTTCAAAGGAAGAAAAAATCACCAATAGGGATATTTCTACAGTTTAGGGCATCAGCAAATATAGAGGCAGGCCCACCACCTTTTTTTTTAACCATGCCTTGTAGAATGCTTGAACCTATAGCATGGAGGGGACATCTCAATAAGAACAGTAAGTCCATCGCTATTTAACCAGGTTTCTGTTGAAAACATGCAGTCAAGTTTATGTTCAGATGTGAGTTTGTTAATAACAAAAGTCTTATTGCTTAGTGATCGCACACTGAGAAGTTTCATAATCATTTTTTTTTCCATCCAGTCTTTCTTAGTGCAGGATGTGGAGCATTTAATGGGATGGAGATCAGATTACTTGCTGTTATACCACAAGTAGTTCAGTTTAACTTGGTGAATCTTGTGTTGGCTATTGCAAACGTTAACTTGGATGAAATTTGACTGGACACAAACAGCTTGATTGTTTAGGGAGTATCTGTTTAGTAGTCAAGGCACCTTGTAGTGACCATAACAAACTGTAGTAACCACACAAGGTAACTGATTCAATTGACTTTGTTCTATTGACATGGGTGATGTGATTACCTTGTGGGGACATGGACTTTCTCAGTCAACTATGATGGATGGCAAAGTTCATGTATGCAGAGAGAAAGTGTGCACCAGTGCGGTTGGGATGAAGTCCGTCTCTCTTATTCACTACGGTTTCAGAGGAGATCAAAATTGTCAGTGAAGTGGATTCCAAGGGTTGTGCACTCTGCCTTGATCCAGCTGTGGAGAGAGAGAAGTCAGGTGAAGAGTTCAAGAGTTGGAAGTGGACCAGAAATCAGGATCCTTTTAATTGTGGACAGGAGTGTAGCTAGAAGGTTGCTTTTGACTTAATGCTATCTGGCCCAACAAAGGTGGTGAGCAGCTTCCTATAGTGATCAGCAGGAGAAGTCAACCAGTATTTGGCCCACAGAGAGCTGGGGTAAATTGACGGCAGAGGTGACAGTAGAAGGTGGTAGCATCCCTTCCATGGAAGAAAATCCTGCAGACTCAAGATGTTGAACTTATTGGCCAGCGGGAGGTCCAGAGGTGGAGGAAGGGGAGACGGGTGCTGACAGTCAAGCTCACAGGGGCCTTCACTCTACCCCAGCTGATGAGAGATCATGCCTCCGCTGGGACATGACAGAGAGTAGAGGTGGCGAATGTTTTGGGCTTTGCTCTCAGGAGAAACCACAGATCCTCAGGTTGGGCTGAAACAGCCCCAGGCTCTGGAACTCCTGTGGTGATGAAGCCAAGCCATGGAAGAGTGGGATCATTGTCCATGGTTGTGTTCCGGTTACTTCAGCCAAAGGAGCCCAGTACTGCAAGGTGTTTTGCCCAGGCCATGGCAACAGTAGAAAACTCCAGGATTAGGATGCTTTTCTTCACCTTTGAGATGCTAAGGTGACCAGATCCACACTCAGCCATCACACTTGCTTATAGGGTCTGGTGGGGGGCGCTGGGGAAAGAAAAACAGCTATGGCCAGTGAAAGGAGTCTTGACAGATGGTGCTCCGCAGTCAGCCTCCCCCAGCCAGGACACTCTTAGCACTTGTTATTAAGGAGGTATCCTCCTCTCCCAGACAACCGGACCGGAAGATCAAAACCGGCAAAAACACAGAATAAAACAGTCTTATGTAAAAACTGGTGTTTCTCTGCTGCTGTTTGGCAGACACAGGCTGGCTGGAGTGGCCGGGAGCCGAGTTGCATGGTAACCACTGAGAACAGTTCTTAAAAACAACTTAAAATCCATGTCTGATGACTAAAATTCTTTATCTGGTTAAAAGATATAGGTAAAAATGACCAAAATTTAAAGAGTGTATTGTGAAAATGTGGCTAAAACTGAATAAAAACTCAATTTCTGACAGAGCTTCTGGTGGGTACACACAGACACCGCGCATGCAGTCCAGTTAAGATACAGTTTTTTTTAAGAGGAGGGGATTTTTTGAAAGGAGCACATATGCAAGCAAGAACAAAACCATTTAAAGAAGTGTGTCTCAAAGTACAAAAGTTTAGCTCAGAATATTGTTAATTATCTGTCTTGCTATTGCACTAATGAACTATGTAAAAATGCTTCTGCAGCATAACCTCCAAAGTAAGGCTGAAGCAGACAAGGACAGCCATTAAATCCAGTAAATGACAAAATGACACCCCATGATTAGCCTGGTTTGCAAAAGTGAATTTCAGGTGTCTGTTATGCAAATTTCTCCCGGCAGAGAAGTTAGCATAACTGAAATTCCTGAAATGAGAGTATTTTCTCTCCAAAAAGTGGAGAGAAACAATTATAATTTCACCTGATATACGTAGAACAGATGCTCAGAGACAAATACAGGAAATGATTTTACACTCAGATCAATAATATGACACAATATAATGCATTATCACTCTCAGGACACCAGTACATATGGTCTGTGCACATTGACCATGTGTAACTTTTGTAACTTTCATATATCCAGTTTCAAGTTTCTTTTATTACCACACGAGTAGGCTGGTGGAATTAATCACAGTACAGATGGAATAGCTATAACAATACACCACATACAATACGAGTGCAAACAAAAAGGACGCAAGTGCAAGAAGAAACATGCAGTGGCCTACACTGCTCCACATACCCTACAATACAATTAGACCAGCTTTTGTGTGTTCATCAGCTGTACAGCTTTGGGGAAGAAGCTCCAGTTAAGGCGATCTGTCCTGCCTCCTTGTGACCTGTACCTTCTGCCAGAGGGAAGACGCTGAAACAGATGGTGAGCTGGGTTGAGAGGGTCACTTGTGATCTTGATAGCTCGTGAGATGGTACATTGTGTGTATATGAAGTCCAGTGTGGGGAGTTTACAACCTATGATCTTTGATGCTCTGGTGATAATTCTATCCATTTTCTTTATTGTGTGCTTAGATGTGTTTCTGTACCAGACAGTAATCGATAGTGACAGGATGCTCTGGATCATAGCTGTGTAAAATTGGACCAGTAGACCTTTCCTGACTTTATGCTTTTTGAGTTGTCTCTGGAAATAGAGTCTCTGTTGGGCTTTTTGCATTTGATAGTTAGTGATGAGGTCCCATTTCAGGTTACTGCTGATGTGTGTGTCAAGAAACTTGAAGGAATCAGTTATTGTAACTGAATTGGTTGGCTTTCGATGAGGATAGGTGCTTTTATTTATTTATTTATTTTTATGTGTTTATATTTTATGATCTTTTCAGTGTTTTTTCCCTTTCAGAGGAAAAAAAGTGTATAAGATATTTATCTGGTTCAGAGTACAATACAATAAACTTTGTGAAGCTTAAGTTCTTGGAAGAGGCCACTTCTCTTATTGAATGCTCAACATTAAAACACTCTTCAAATGCAGAAATAACCTTATAAATATTCCTCAAATGCACATGTGAACTTATCAGTCATTATAAAATGCATTGTCCACATAGCCAATCTCCACTGCATGACTGGATCAAATTTGACATCTGTGAATTGGCTTGACATTTACAGTTGGACTGTCTGCAACAACCATGAAAATAAAGACAATAACCACTGAATTTTGATGTAAAACTAACTGCACTGTAGTACTTGCTGTCTATTTCACTCTCTGTCCTGTCACAACAGAGCCTGAGTGAATGAAGTGTTCAGTTTGCACTACCTTGATGAAAATGGACTTGACGGGGAAGAGCAGCTTGTATTTTTTTATTCATTGTCTTATTCAGTCAAACTTTCTGTTCCTGCCACCTTTCCATCATTCACACCCACATGTTTAACATTCAAAAGGTGGATTTCCTTGATTCAGTCTTCGCTGTTCAGGCAGCCCATCAAAATCAAAACAAGTGTCTTTGCAACTACCAGAAAAAGCACACACACTTAATCAAGACTTTTCCAGTTGTTTGGATGAGCTTGAAATTCTTTTTGTTAACCCAAAAACAATACATACATGTGTGAGTATCTTTCAACTTTCCAACTCTATGGTTAAAACTTATGGTTAAAAAATGAGTATGTCTCAATTTAGTCAGCTAAAACTCCTTTGCTTAGGGAAAGTTCATTATTCACTTCCATGATGAAGAAACCCTAATTGACTACTGGTAGGAGTCAACATGGTCTCATACACTTTGTATCCTGGAGTATCTACCCCCACATCCTCCCTTAGACTTTCTGTGTAAGTATAAGAATGTCACCCTACTTTCGATAGTAGGAAAGGACAATCATTATTTGCACAACTGCAAGAAGTAGCTTGACAGGGCAATGTAAACATACATTGGTAAAACGTCAAGCAAAAATATGTGTGCAGCAAGGTTGTATTTCATTGACACTGATGGAGCATTGTGGTCAACATAATATAAAAAAAGTTTTAAATCATGCATTTTTACCTTTTGCTGTCTCTAGCTGAACAGAAAACCAAACAAAGATGCTTCCCCATATTGTATTTTCCAACTAAAAAGCAATTGCAAGATGTTTAATTGCTTCCCAACACAAACCAATGGTAGAGCATTCAATATGGCAGGTATTTTAATTGGCTCTCAGTTGTAAAGTATTACTTATGCAGGAATTTTCTCTCCTTATCTGGGGATTCTTCTTTTGGGAATCATGCTGATAACAAGTATAATGACATCAAAACAGGGATTGGAAGCTTACACAATGATGTAAATGAATACTAGCACAGATGATGCAGGGACAAAAAACAAAAAGCAAAACAAAATGCATTAATGCTTTACAGTGTGCGCTCTTACACAGGTCAAACTGAATGTATAGTCTTGCACTTCTCTACCATTCTTCCTCCTGTGTCCTTTCTGCTTTTGGTAGGAATATTAGACTATGTCAAATACAGATGCGCACGGCACCAGGGTTTAAACAAAGTCCTAACTGAGTATTTAGAGTCCCAATGAAGTGAGGAGCTTTTCAGCAGGTGCCTTGTCTGCTGTGATATCTGTCAACATGCTGAAAGACTGCTATAAGGCGTCCTCTGGGATCCCTCAGGTGGAGAATGCCAAATTCTCCCTGTCAGGCTGGTATAAATATTTCCTTTGTGTTTATTGTTCATTATGCAAGGGCGTAACATGTGTTAGGTTGTGTTTTTTGCTGGTTTTTGTTTTGCTGTGTCAGTCTGTCTACTTAAGGCGATGTTGTGTAGTTACTCCACTTGTCTGGTCTGGTTGTGCTCCACTGACAAGATCAAAAGCTGGTTTGCATGTAGCCCAGTTTCATCTTGTTCTCCCTCTTTATGCAGGAGGGTGTCAGGTCTCTCTGCGAAATGGATTTAGTCAGTTTAGGGTTTACTTGCTCATATACACAGGCCATGGAAATATACTTTTTGTTTTATTCTATGTTAGAATTCATCATCCCATCCAGCAGAGCACTTATTTTAATAAAATAATATTTAGTTCTCCTGAAAAAGCTGAAAGAGGAGTAAGGGCTCTTTTACACCTGCAGTTCTGTTCATTTTATCATAACAAATGGGGGAAAAAATTATACATTGTCACCTTTTTGTTCTGGTCCAGTTCATGTTCACACTGGCTTTTTTTTTTTTTTTACAAACAAACCAAGAGCTGTAAACATCATTTATTGAACAGTTTTGGCAACCGTCATCCTGCATCATCAGTGCTACATCGACCCACATGAGGAAATAAAATGCTGGTGACTGACAGCAAGTCATGCAGTGCTTCACTGCTTCTTACACATATATTAATGTTCTCTGGTGTCACAAAGAGTTCACCAAGAAATAATATAAGAAAATTCCTGCACTCATGTTGACGCACATATGGGTTACCACAGTTACCAAATGATTTGCATATATACAGTACATCGTTTAAACACATTGCTTACTATAAAACTGCATCCTCAACATTTAGCAATAATACTATCATAAAATACTGTGGTTGTTCTGTTTGCCTTCAGACCACAAACAAACTGCACCAGTGTCTGCTTTGAAGCACTTGTTTAGTGTGCACCAGAGTTCGATTGACAGCTTTCACACCAGCCCAAACGAGTCCTTCTAAACACGGAAACTCACCAGATTTAATTTTAACCGAACAAAACAAGTTAGGTGTGTGAGCTCCCTTAAATTAATGTTAATGCGATGTCACAATACAAAGTAAACCAGTGTAAATCAGTCACCAGTGTAATAGGTACACCTGTTCAAAAATGCAATCTATTACAGTAGCCTTGCAATAACCCTATCTTTGTAAAGCTTCTGCTATTGAATTTTTTTGTGGATCCTGTGTCACTGTGGTCATTTTGAGGTAGTAGTAGTAGTAGTTACTGTCATCATTTACTTGAGGTTCTGATATTGTTAAAACTTGAATCTGGTCTAAGTATTGACTAAAATACTGTCTGAATAAAGCGAAAGTTGTACAGTTCTATGAAACCATATATAGTCTAATTTTCTGGAGCTGTCTGTTCTGATGTGTGCTGTTTGTGTTTTCATGTGTGCTTCAATTTAATTTCCTGGTGGATGATTGCCAGTATGACACTTTTTATCGAAATGTGATACTGAGGTCTAATCTAATCTTGTGTGTGTGTGTGTGTGTGTGTGTATATATATATATATATATTCATTCTGCATTTTATAACATTATCACAGCAGACATTATAGGCTGTCAGAAGTTCACACCATATTAGTTAGTCATGCTTTTGTTTGGGATATTCATGCCTTATAATGTGTCATGATTTGTTCTGACTTTGCACAGCACCATGCAGGCCAGGCACCGATATGATGACCTGTGTGAGTAAACAAACATGCTTGGCTGCACAGAGTGTTGGGATGCCTGTCTCAGGATCTGAGTACACATGATATGACCTAGCATTTAGACCTTGCCAGTGCCCCTTGGCCTGGCTACCTGCTGTGCCCTCTAAGCCACCTCTTGCTGGGAACAAGATGGATTGGGGCAGAGGAAGAGGCAATCACCATAGTGAAATTGTTTGGCTGTCAGCCATGTTGAAAGACAGGCTGTCAGCTAAGCCTGCAGACTTGACGTCAGGAGGCGCCAGGCATCACAGCATTACATCATCCTGTAACAGTACCTGGTACAGACCATGAGCAGGCAGGAAATAGAGAAACAGAGTCTTTTAAGCATATTTTTCTTAAAGGGATACTTCATGTGTTTGGTTGACTGACCAGTTAGTCGACATACTTACAGAGGGATTTAATGTCTCAGCTCAAGGCTGCATGGATATTTACCACCACAGGAGCAAATATGGTAGCGTCTTACACAAAGACCAAGCTTAATATTCAGTCCTGATTGGCTGTAAATTCTTTGCCCCTAGTTTCTCATGCATGCTGTGCCTGGACTTGTGTGCACTCTGCATGTCAGCAGTAGACCACAGGGGAATTTCTCTCTTTTCTATTTGTATGTGAGGACAGTACAAATAACAGTAAGAAATACAATACCAGTGGTCTCACTGATTCACTAAGATTCATCGTATTTGCCAGCACCTACATGGCAAGTTCTGCATCTCTGAAGAGCAAGTACAAAAATCAACATTATAAAACACACTGGTTGTATTGAGAAATTGGAATTTGTTTGAACCTTTATTCTACAGAAAGCTCAAGGACAGCAGACAAAGAGGGAGCACACAGCAAAGATGTCCAGGGAGCTGCACTGACTTAGTTACCTAAAATAAATCAGTTAGTATGAAAGAGATAACAAAAATCTGATTCTTGGAAAGAAAAAATAGGGCAACAACAGTAAATAGCACAATATCTAGACCATTTCTTAACACTGTACCCAGAGAGACAAGGAGTTGTGTTGTGTGTGCTCATTCATTTTTTTAACTTCACTAGTAGAATGTGTAATAAAATTACGTGCATGACTATGTGATGATGAGCTGCTGCCTTAGTAAATCATGTGATAATTACATGCAGATTGTGAGTGCAATTTGAATGAAAGATGCAATGCAAAACTGCCCTGCTTATGGACATATGTTAAATTTGAGCCTTTATATTTCCCAGAAGAAGAAAGAGACAGGAAGAAAGAGATCACTACATCCTCTTAGACAACTATTTTTGCTCACCAAATAATGGGGTATGTAAACCAACATCAGTGCAGTGTAATGCAATTTTATCTAATCTAATATCAGCCCATTTGCAGTGTATGTGCTGTATGTCCTGTAATCATGTCTGTTGAATCAGCTCATGGCAGTGCTTAGAGAGAACTCCAAATAGTTGAGGTGGAAGAGATGATATGGAAAAGCTATATTCTGAGGCAATTTTCACACTGGAATCAACAAACTCTTATCTTTTATGCATATTGTCTCCAGTTTATTTTGGTGCAAGGAAGTAGGTTTGGTTGCATTTAAGGGTAGGCTAGTCCAACCTGAAATAGCCTCAATATTGTAATGTGTCAAGACCTGAGCTAGGAATTGGTGAGGGAATGACTCCTACTCTTATGTTGGGCGCTATTTCCAAACTATTGTACACTTTAGTTACAGTATGCTGGTGCTATAGTACCTTTCTACTGTAACGTGAGGGTTCGATAGGTGGTAATTTGACACTCTTCATAAGAGAAAATAGCAGGATGGAGACAGGTGACTTCTTAAGCAGCACTTTTACTCTAGCTCCGCGGAGTAAAGTCATAACAACAACACTTCCTCGTCTCTAAGGCACATGTGACTAAACCAACCAATCATAGGCTAGACTGAGGCAGATCCAACTGTAATGAGGTAAAACCACAGAAGCAGATTCAATACTGTTTTAACCTTCACAGGACGCTGATGTAAATATTTGAACGTGTAAATATGTAAATAATACAGCACAGATATATAAATAATTAACTGTGAAAACATTGTAAATATATATTTTGTGAATTAACTTGAATGTATAAATTAACTTCACTTTTAAACCTTACACTACAAAGAAGTACTGTATTCATACTAGGGGCAGCTGTGGCTCAGGAGGTAGAGTGGGTTGTCCACTAATCGGAAGATTGGCGGTTTGATTCCCGGTTCCTCCAGTCCGCATGTCGAAGTGTCCTTGGGCAAGATACTAAACCCCAAATTGCTCCTGATGGCTGTTCCATCAGTGTGTGAGTGTGTGTGTGTGTGAATGATTAGATTCCACTGATGGACAGGTTGGGACCTTGTATGGTAGCCCCTGTACCCATTCAGTGTGTGAATGGGTGAATGTGGTTTGTAGTGTAAAAAGCTTTGAGTGGTCGAAAGACTAGAAAGGCGCTATACAAGAACAGTTTGTACTGTATTAGTGACAAAAGCTTTTTTTAAATCAGTCATTGAGGTTTTTTTACAAAGTGTATTTGTGGATATTTTGCAGCTGAATTAGTACAGCTGTACTTTTGTACAAACAGAGATAGCCATGTAAATGCTGAATCACTTCTCTATGAATAGAATAACCTTCATGCACTTTTCCCATGGAGTCGTATCCACTCAACAAGAGTACTGGGGAGGATGCTAACACCAACAGGAAGTCTGTTTTTAGCAGGAAGTGGACACTTTCTCATATTGATAGAGGAGTTTTGTCCCAGGTGAGCTGTGGGGAATAGGTAGATTTAGCTGACATCACAGTCCATCTGGTAGGCCGAGCCATTCACCCTTATAGCATTATATACAGAATAAGATGATTTATGCCTAAAACCTGTGTGGGTGACAGTTTGTCAGAGGGACAGGAAATTTTATTTTCAGCTCTTCAGCATCAGCATTGAGGGGTCCCTGTCGAGTACCATATATGCAGTGTCACATCGTGAGTTTTTTGTTTATTTTTCAAAATCACACATATGCTTTTTACACCTTTTTAGTATAAGTAAATATAGGTACACTTTTTTTTCTTTTTCACAATCTATATTGGTCTATATTTAAATTATAATTATTAGTAACAACATAGCTATTTTCAAGGATTTTGTCTTTGCTCATAATCCTAATGCTATAAGCACAGGGGGCCCACTAATAGGTTCTTCTCCTCTACAGAGCAGCCCTCAAAACTCTCCTTGTTCCATGTATAAAGATGAGTAACATATGTAACCATGATTTTCTGGGTAAAGAGATAATCTCTTCAGCTCAGTGCAGCTCAAAGATCCATTCCATCAAATGTGACCAGTGAGTTTTAGGTGCTAAGCCACTTAACAGGTGTTTTGTCTAATTATCTAAAACATACATTTCACATGTAGTATTTCATAAAGGGAGGCTACTATAAATAGGTTAAGCTGCATTCATACAACACAATAGACATTGTCAGCATATGAATTTAGTAATTGTTCTTTATAGCATATATTTAGTGTAATGGCATTTATTCACTGCACCAAACAACAGAACAGAATAATGTTAGGTAATTTTTAATTCCTAGGCCTGTGCTCAAAATAAACACTGACTTTGAATGTCCAAATGAATAATCAGTGCAATAATGATGTCGAGTTGGTCTGAGCTGTAAAATGCCAATGGCAAGAGAAAGACAAGGCAGTTTATTTGAAAACATCAACCTCATACTGCACTTGCTTTGGCCACTGAGACACTTCCTACAATTAAAATATATGAGTCAGCCCATTCAGAAAATAGACTCTATGAGGTGTTTGTCATTAGTGCAGAAACCTAAGTCTCTTCACCTCCCTCTGACTCCTCTCTTTTGTTCTGATGGTTGACAGGTCAAATAGAGAATCTCATTAAACAGCCTCTTGAAAGTGCCAGGACAAGTGAATCAATGATCCTCTCAGATAAATACCTTTTGTCCTGTCACAGATTCTTATTTGTAATGAATGTTGAAAAAAGTTGAAGTTGTACCTAACAATAGAGAAGACCAGCCAGACCTTCACCACTGTCTGGGCAAGCTATAAATAAATATCCTAGCTATCTGTGATAGCGTCTATTAATTGAATGACTGAATGTTGAATGTTTAAATTTAGATTTTCATCCCAGTCGTGTTGCTACTGAAAGATCCAAGGAGATGCTTACAGCAGCTGTTTGTTTGTTACAGTGGTGGGGCATGTGGCAGGCCTCAAGTCACAACAGAGACTTGCTTATTGACAATGTGGAAGCATTTCACATGCCTATTGGCTGGTAAGCAGTGAAAGTGCATTGTACTTGGAGTAAGATGGCCTCCAAGGCTCTCTTTGATGGAACAGTGGCTGAAGTTCTATGCATGGCAGTGATCAAGTTTTTGTTTTACCTTTCCTTTACCTCATTTTATTTCCTTAACTAGCACTTCTCTCTGTTCTGGCTTAATGACATTGTTAGGACAGTATGTGGTTGTTTTGAAACAGATGTAGCCATTCCATATAAAAATGGTTGGCAAAGTGCCTACATAGTCCAGATGTTGCAGTATGTATCCCACTGTACGTAGCTACTTGTGATGCGGTCCTGAATTAAAACCAGGATGGCAGGAAGAAGCCTTGCCTTTACTTACAGTAAATAAGTAATGCCTTGAAAAAATACCTACACACTCATACATTATCTTCTGTATTAGCACATCCATGAAGTTCCAGCTGTGCTATACCCCCTATACCTAAATCAGAGTGAGATTCCCTGTGAATATTTTATGGAATGTAATTGAACAGAGCTGTAGCACCACATTAAAATTAATGTCATGTTTGTGTCTGCCGCATATTTTCACCCAAATGATTGTAATGGAAATGATCATGTGCCTGAGCCTGCATATAAAGAGAGTGTGCCGCTTCGCAGCTAAGTGTCTGGGATGCTAATAGGGAGATGTTTTATGGCCTAAGACACAGAGAGGAGAGCAAGGGAGGTGTAATGGCAAAATATACTACACCATCTCTGTGGAGCAGACACATACTGGCTCAGTCTCTGCATCTATTCCACCAGTTTTGTGACTCAAACTTAGCTGAGGTGGGAATTAGGGAATAGCATAGGAATGGTCTCCAAATGTTTTAATCTGACCGCCAACATACCGTAAAAAATAAAGTGACAGTGTTAAAGGTGTTGTGGGGTCCAAAACTGAGTTATTTGTAGTGAGGTGATGATCAAACCCACTGGGTGATTCATAGAGCTAGCTAAGAATTAAATTGAAATTGAAAAAGTGGTTACAGTTCTTTACAAATCTGAATCAAACTAATTGATCATGAATCAAGCGAGTTATGAGTTTGTCTTCTCACATGAGCTGTTGCATGCTTGTCTGAGATAAGGGGCTAATGTGGTTGATGTGATGGGAAGACGTGGTCAGAAAATCAGCTATCCCAACTATCTCTACCCTCTCTCACCCACTCTTTTTCATATTTAAATCTTATATTGAGTGACAGAAACTAAAACTGTAACGAATGTCTTCCATTAAAGTATATCATATGTTTATAGGGGACATATAAACTTTTCCAGGTCTGTATTTATATCCTGGGGCTCTATAATAGTAGGATTTCATATTTTTTTCTCATTCTTTCTCATACTCGAATTGTCAGCTTCTCAAAAAAAAGCTTTCAGAGGAGGTTGAAACCTGGGCTTTTGACTTGTAGGGAGAATTTCAACATATGTTAACCTTAAGTTTTGGAACTTTGACCATGTTTAGCATAGATATCTGATATTATAACAGTATATAAATAACAAAATCACGAAAAGCATAATATGGCCCCTTTAACTTAACACATTGCAACATGGATTCAGATTGTCTTTACTGTACAACCCACTGGCTTCTTTTTAAATGCTACAACACATGACCTGACCAAAAAATTAAAAAAAAACATGAACATGTAAAAAACAATGTCAAAATATAGAGAAAAGGTAGATTTTGAATTGACATGTTAGACAGCGCTCTCCACCACCATCATCAACACACCAAATGAGGGAATTTCTTTTTGAAGAATGGTGTTCATCCCTCCAGAAGAGTTAAGAGACTTGTAGAATCAATGCCAAGGTGTATTGATGATGTTCTGGTGGCCCAACACCTTACTAAGACACTTTATGTCGGCTTTTCCTTTAATTTGTCATCTGTCTGTGTGTACTGCATGTTTGTGTGTGGCTTAAACTTAACATTAGTCAACAATTAGGTATTTATTCATCAACATTGTAACACTTGTAACATGGATCAAACATTAACAGTGTCTCTAGCCTCTAGAATATCAGAAAATAATTTTTGTGGGTAAACTGAGCTATTGACTCAACTTGCCCCAATGTCATTGGCACATTTTACCCAACAACCTCCATTTTGACAAAACTGATTCACACTGTGGCTCAGATTCACAGTTATGCTAGGTTTATGACCTTGTTTTGTAGCTGACACTGACTTAAATTAACATGTAATAATGTCCAAAATGTATCTATTTTAATTAAGATACAAGACTAATAACTTAAGTAACATGATGAATTCACTTGGCATGACAAATATCATTTTATTTGCTCTGTTTTGCTAACCACTCTCTCCATGTGCTTGAGTCCAAGATGGACTGAGTAATGTGAACTATACTTTCTTAATTTGTGGTCACATGATTACTTTTGCCTATGATTACCTAGATAAATGGGGTGGCTCATTTTACCCACTGGCTTTATTTACCCCGTCTCCCCTATAAATAAACGAATACATATTATATTGATAACAAACATGATGACTGGGAGCTCAAATAGCAGGCTATAATACTTTTATCCTTGTGATAATATTAGAGAAGAGTTGAATGTTTACACATAATGGGAAGCTTATTTTTGCAATTAATAATATCAATTTCCAACTTTAAATTTCCAAACAATGTCATACCACTAATTAATTAACAAACATAGGAAAACAACTGCCACCCACCCCAATGCACTGCACATCACCATGCTAATTGTCTTCCCTAGGAGACGGTGCCGAACTTTCTAGCAAAGTGGGGAGGCATGTTCAGCGATGACAACCATATGGCTGTTATTATTGAATGAATACACAGTAGCGCCTCATTAAACACAAACCCAACAGAGTCTTTTGTCACTGTGGCTAACAGGGGCTGCCTGTCTGGTGCATCATGGGTCCACGCCGGGTGGGTCTGTGCTACAGAAGGCCTCCCCTGGCATGATGCTCCATCAGGACAGAAGGAAGCAGATGGGGAGGCAGTGGAGTGGTGCCAAAGGCCACCCAGGGCCTGACCTAGGTACATAAATGTGGGTACAGACATGAAATGCAAATATTGAAAATTGTAATGCTTATAATGATAATAATAAAAATAATGAGTAGCACATTTATTCAGATACCATGTTATAAGTAACAAGCTCATACTACATGCAGGCACTGCTAAGGCCAGAGCTCACTTTTTGGTATAGGTTTAGTTTTTTTTGAGGACACTTGAGAGAGAGAATCATCAACAGCCATGTGCCCTTGTGAAATATCCTTGAACAAGAAGATATACAGTGCTTGTGATTGTTTATTTATTTTGCCCTGAAATTTCCTACAGTATCATTAGAACTTGACCAATGTGTAAATAATGATATCAGTTCATTCTGATCAGCTGTCATCATAAAAAATTCCATCATTTTGTGATAGATAAATCATTTTTCTGAATCTGAATCAGATTTCTATTTTATGTCTTTCCTTTTGTCCTCATACTGAGCAAATTATCTTGACATTCTCACCCGACGTGCAAAATGGACAAGCAGTCAGCGACGACAATTCAATCATTCATGAAACTTCACAATTTTGAATTGTGATGATTACAGGAATAAATAATGGACAAAATTTCACCAATTATTATGGAGCTTTACACTCAAAGTCAGTCTCCACTTTGTGCGGTTAAACCTGGATTTGGACTATGTACCTTACATTGTATCCACAGATTACTGTTTTGTGGAGGGCCAAAATTTCATAAAGGCTCCTTGTGGATGTGGCTCCTTGGTGTTAGTTTTATAGTTCTATAGTTTTAGACCTATAGCAAGCAATGCATCAGCAGCTTTCTGTCCTATGTTGTTCACTGTCTGTGCAATGAAAAGAAGCTTCCTCTAAGCAGTATAAAATGCAAAACTGGATGAATATTTGTTCACATGTTCTTACTAAAATGACTTAAAACATCTAACAGAGTAAAAAACAATGAGGAGAAAATGTGCCCTCCTCCTGTTTTTTGAGAATGTTTTCATTCATAGTGAAAACTCCTGATGTGTTGCTTTGTGTTGACTGGTAGTAGGTTTCTTTTACATGTTGAGTCAAATCTGATGCTCTTTGTTCAAGGTCTCATTAACTGAAATGCACTTTACCTGGTACTGGAAGCTCATATGTTAGTCTTACAAAGCCCAGCACTTCAGCTAGAGTGTGTGCCGCTGAGGGCAAACCTCACTGCTGATCTCTTCTTCAAAGTCGAGACAACAATTTTGTGTTTCTCCTAACCTACTGTCTCTAGTCTCCCTCTACTGTACTGTACACAGATAATACCTTTATTTACCCCTTCTCTGCCTCAAACCCCTTTTTAGCTTGGGGTTTAAGCTATATTATTGTTCAGTAAATTTAGGTGCCGAAGGCCACTCCTGATTCATTTTTGACTCTTGGGGAACTTGAACTTTTTTAATTTAGAAATGAATGGTGCATTTGAATGGCAAAACGGTTTTGGAAAAATTTAGGAAAACAACAACAAAAAAGTGTTAAACCTTTGGAATACCACTGTTTTCTCTTTGTAAAGTTTGACAGTGGCATAAAAATGCAGTTTGACATCCAATGATATAAAACTGTAAATTATGTTATAGTGTATGTTGATTTCTCATATACTAAGTGTAAAAACAGCTTGCTGATAAGTCATAGTAAATACTGTGTAGTACATCACTATGTAGTATTTACTTTAGGACAAAGATTTTATATTATGTACATCCAGAATCCAGTCATTTAACGACAGTTTTAACTGTTCAAGTCGTGCCAACATGTTAAGTGTGCACCCTTCTACCTGAAGGTGAGTAACAGAGGAAATAGAATTTTTAACCTTGCCTTTGTGAGACAAAAGGCTAGAAATCTGGCAGTACTACACGTCTGAGTCTAGTTTTGACTTTCAGGTTCAGCTGTTTCCTACAGTGCCAAAATTAGATCTCTCCTCTTCCTAGCTGATCTATAAAAAGTAATCTATAGCTTTACATCAGAGCACCTTAAATATCATGACCTCCCCTTTTCCAATATAAACTAGAACACCCTGAGCTATTTTCAGTTGGAGCAAAATTCTGCAGCCAGACTTTTAAACACCATTTCCCTTATAAGTTACCAGCACTGGCTCCCATCAATCAATCCATTTAGGAATTGATTTTAAGAGCTGTTACTGTTCAAAAGCCCTTAAACAGAGCCCATAGGCTGAAATCCTTAAACAGTGTCCACCAAGCTGTTCCTGCATCCAGACTTTAAACTTAAGCTGACTGGTTATTCACTGTCAGAGGTTTTTTTCTTTGGAATAGTAAGCCTAAGAAAGTTAGTGCCTGAGGATTCAGAGTCTGACTTCAGAAATGTCTTTTTCATGATAAATTTTTTGCACATTCAGTCCATGACCAGTAAAACATCCAGAAATTGCCTTAAGTAATCAATCTTCCTCAACATTATATTGCACATTAATTATTATCTCAGTTATTATTATTATAATTGCACATTACTTTGTAGACCTGCAGTATGTAAAGCAGTTGATTAATTATCATGCCTACTTATTCCAGCTCAACCACCAAGGATGGTTTGTGTATTCCACACGTACCTGACCCATTAAAATCATAACTCAACAGGAGTAATAATTAAGGATGTGTTTCAAATGCATCTAGGTTAAATGACCAGGCAACATAGCACAGTAATCAAAGTGCCTTCTTTAAATTGCTAGCACTCACACAGTAGTTAACTGTGGTGCCCACATACCTCAGGACAGGAACATGCACAGACATTTTGAGGGGCTGTTGCTCTAACCTGAGAAAAGGCAACTGGTGTAACGGTGTAAAATATGGTCATTTAACTAACAACAAACCAATTTAAATTTGTAAATTGTTTTCAGTCGCAAAGATTAATGAAATTAAAAAAAACTGCACACTGTTAGTGTAAGTTTAGAAATTATTGCAGATATAGTTTCTTGTGACTAGTTTAAGCAGCAATATGATTTTGTGTCTTGAGTTTAACACTGCCATCTATCAATCTGATTGTAAAGGATATGTACCAGTATGGTGATCACACTCGACATGGCACAATGGTCCTTCATTTAGTTACTTGTTATAGACAGCAAAAGCTATGTAAAGCATTCAAATTTTGAGGAAACATTTTTGAAACCAAAAAAAAAACTATAATATTCAAACTTCAAACAAACTCTTTGAACTCAGATGGTTATGATTTGATATTGTATACATCATGTAAAGCTACATCTGCTTGTTGGTTGAAAATTCATCACAACCTGAATGAAGCATGTTCAAGAACATAGCTAGCAGCTCATGTCACAAGCTAGAAAGAAGCTGATGTGGGCGTTTGGTCTGCCAAGGCATGCTAATGTGGCGTTAGTTGGTCTGGTTTTCACATGACACATAGCTTCATATTGACTGTAAACGATATTTAATCTAGCATGATTCAGCAGTCAAAACCATCAGATCCCTGTATCTCTACAGAACGCACACTTTTTTTTACCACGTTACCATGTATTTATTGATTTTCTATGTCTAACAGACTTATTTTACCAATACTGAAGACATAACATGAACCCTTAATGTAATGTTCGTAACTGAGGAGGTATATAGTCTGCTGCCTATATGTTAGCCAGCTAGCTAGCTAAGATTGGTTCATGAGATAGCACAATATAAGACAATATTGTGCGACGCAATGCACATGTGATAAGCTGCGCATTGTGCAGAAGCAAATGTGGTGATCCCATTGGTTATACCATTTGTCGTTAATCATTTCCACAACTTCAAGAGACTCACCCGGAGCCCTCACACAACAGCAACAATACCAAGTTTGGATCCATCCATCCATCTATATGTTCTGCAGAGGCAACTTTAGCAATTATGGGCTACTCATATTTATGCAGCCACAACAGCAAAAATAAAACGCTTATTTATTTATTTATTTATTTAACTCCAGAGGGGCAGCTCAGCCAAAGAGGGCAAATGGGCTGTACCTTTCTTGATCATATCCATGTGCAGTAGCTATTTCTAATTGGCAAAAGTCTGACTCAATAAAATACTCAGAACATTTTCAACATTTCATTTTTTTAATGGGCAGTTTTCTGTGGCAAAAGTTGTTATTCGCAATGTGTTTGAGATTTAAAAAAAATATATTTTGTTATGCATCACAAGATTTAATATCAGAAGTTGAACTGAATAAGTAAGTCCATAAAAATCACATTCTCATAAGGTCTTTGCCAAATCAGAAGTAACACTACACTGTGAATTAACTTGTGCAGTTTTGATTTTACCAACAAATTTGAGCTATATTACATGATTGAAAAGCTACATTATGTTGAACATCATCTGGGAACTATCCAAATGTGTTAATGGTTGTCTTGTATTCAAAATGCTTCTTAATATCTATTTTGACATTCAGCTGTTCTCAATCACAGCTATGATGATTAACTTACTCAGGTGTTCATGACTCGATTATAAATAATTTAAAATAATTTAAAATGTTTCATTACATTAGACTCTATGGTTTAGCAGACTTAGGATGCAATCACATGTAGATGTCGTGTTCTTTGGCCTAAACCATCACAAAAAAAGTGATATTAATTTGAATTTGGATCCTTGGGATTCACACTCTCCAATTACTTACATACCAGGAGCCATACGTGTTAAATTATGTGTTAGTACATAAATACATGCACTGCTTTCCACATGGATATTGTAATTTATAAAGAAGAATGTGCAATAAGATTGTTTACCTCCAGTCATTCTTCACACCAAGATATGAGCAGAAGTAGGAGCAGAGTTGTTTTATTTTGCCTGGAGCGAGAAGCTCCTGTTTTAAAAGTCTGAGTGTCTGACTTCTGTCTCACTCCATAATCCTTCTGATAGCACTCCATGCCATGAACCCATCTTGTGAAGCACTTTGTAAAAGTGCTATATACAGTAAATAAAGATTTATTTACTTAACATATTTCCAAATGTGACAGGCACAATTATTGGAACAAGTCAATGTCCATCTTTTTAAAACCTATGGTGACCAGATGTCCTGGTTCGCCCAGGACTGTCCCGGTTTCAAGCTGGGTGTCCCGAGTCCTGACAAATATCTGTGAAACACTAAAATGTCCCGTTTTTAAACATTGACTACCACATTGTCCTGGTTTACACCACAATTAAAGTAATTTTTATAATATTACCCTTATTTTCCATGCTTGCATAGACGTTTATCATGTTCTTCTGTCCCACCTATTACCAAACCCAATATAAAAACGCTATAAATAACAAATAACAATGCACCACGTGTCTGAATTCAACACTGATTTGTCTGTATGTGTCAATCAATCAATAGTTGTTGTCAAGACTGTTGCTAGCCTATGATGCTTGTGGCTCTTTCTGACAGGACCTGTCAGTATGCTAACAGTTAGCTATGAGGCCGAAGAGAAAGTCTGTCTTTTCTGAAGAGCTCCAGGAGGCTCACTTCTTCCTTTGTAAAGTACCCGGCAAGGAAAATGCTGCACACACTGCAAGAGTACATTTTCGGTCGCACATGGTGGAAATCCTGATATAAAAGTTAAATATTAAGACGGCCATACATAAGCAGTAGTTTCCCTGAGAGCTGAGAGCTCCAGAAAAGAAACTGACTAAGAGAAAAGTCTACAAAGTGTAAAATACCCGGCATTCTTCTCAAAGGAAACTTTCTTTAAAGGCTCTTTTTTGGTTTTTGTTATTAACAAGGTGCAATTGTCATTTAATGTTTTGACATTTTAATCTTTGTAAACTCGAGACCAGCTTGTGGCATAGCGTTGTGAAGATATAAGTTAAAGTTATTTTTATGTTATAGCCACATAGGCCACAAAGAAATTTGTGCCTTGTTTTGTTTAAAAAAAAAAAAAAAGCTGGCTGAAAATATGTCACACTCAGCCATTTAGTCAGTCTGCGCTTGTCCACACTGACAAACACGTTGGTGGATTTTGGGGGACAAAACATAATTTTTCATCTGCTGAGGCACTGTCCATGGTGTTGAAGGGTATGCTCAGTAGGTGTGCTAAGTGCTGAAATAATCCCCCATCCTGATGAAAACTCCTATGGTGTGTGCATAAGGGCATACACGTGCACGTGCATGAACGTGCGATACACTTAAAGGTCCCGGTTTGGGGGTTTGAAAATATGGTCACCCTATTAAAACCACTAATCCTTGTGCTTTGGGGACATTTTATTTTATACAGTAATCTGGTCTCTTTTCTAATAAACCTCACCACAGCTCTCTTGTGAGAGGGTAAAGAAGAAAAAGAAGTTTTTAACCTATTTCATTCCTTCTGTGTGAACTTGTCTAATGGTACATGCACGGACTTGAGGTGCTGAAGATTTTTATGTGAATCCCTGTGTCACATCATTTACCATCTATTTCCCCTCTAAATTGTATTGCTCATACTTTATATTCATAAGAAGTAATAATTTAAAGGACCTCATCTGCAAGTATTCCCAAGAATAGCTCTTGCTGACTTTGTACACAGTAACCCTCTGACATTGGCATTTTATTCTGAAAATGCAATATTAAAAACAAAATACATGAAATAAATTAGGCCAGTATTTTTACATTAAGTTGAATTTGAAAGTTGATTAAAATTAGTGCTTTTAGTAATTATCCTAGAAATTAAGGTTGTATGACAGTTTGCAGGAAATGTTTATTTTGTTTACCTGAGCTGCAACACACATTAGCATCTCTCCAGGAGGGGAATCCAACAGGGCAACTGCCTCCACCTCCCCACTGCATAATTTGCACCTGCATTTACATATATATATGTATATATATTTCATATGCTAACTTAAAATATGAGTCATCTGGTGCGCTGCCAAGTCAAAGTGAATGGATTTGTCACTAATTTGAATAAAATGTCACAATAGCTATTTTCACACATTTCTGTTTCAGTTCTCTTCCATAAATTCATTTTCTCTTTTAGTTTCTTTCTTATTTTACTTTCCTCAGTTTGCTTCCACACCCGCAGTTTGGTTCCCATGGTTCAGAATAAGGGGAAAAATATATATATACCATTGAGCCGGGGTCTGCTTGAGGTTTCTACCCGTTAAAGGGGAGTTTTTCCTTACCGCTGTCGCCAAGTGCTTGCTCATGGGGGAACTGTTGGGTCTCTGTAAATTAAAGAGTATGGTCTGACCTGCTCTATGTGAAAAGTGCCTTGAGATGACTTCTGTTGTGATATGGCGCTATATAAATAAAGATTGATTGATTGATTGATTGATTGTGATATTTCTGGTCTGTATCATTTGGAGTTCACACTGACTTGTTAGATGAACTTCTTAGTTGACAATTTTGGTGAGTGGATCATCAGCACTACATGCATTTGTAGGGTTTAAAACAAGTTTATTCTGTGGCAGGCAGGCAGGCAGTTTTCTCTTTATCTTATTTTTTATTTTATCTTTTTTGGTGGTCATGAAGACCTCATAATGAATTTGTTGGTTTCAAACATTTCAGTATAAATCAAGTCTGCAACTGGACCAGTAGACCAGAAGGTCTACAGTCATGACATGATGCACTCTACATTTCTGACAATTGCCGAAGTTGTTTGTTTACAATAAATAGAGGAAACACTGACTGCCACTATGGCAGAACAACTAGAAACTTCAACATCAAATACAATTTTGATTGACAAGTGGTCTCTAAGAAGACACCTAAGGCCTAAACACACTGAAAGCATCTGACATACATGTTTTGAAGGACACCTATTGTTTTAAATGGCCAAACATGCACCAAAAGTGTTATGAGGTGTGTCTAACCTTGTTTCGATATTGGAGTGTCAAATGAGGTACCAGCGACCAAAGCTGATTTTTCTGCAGCCGAAAAAGAGAGATAGCACAAGTGAGCTGAGAGTACCAGAGAGAGAGAGAAAGAGAGAGAGAGTGAAAGAGAGAGAGAGAGAGTGATTGTGGCAGTGGTCAAGTGAAGAGAGGGAGTGGCGGTACAGTGAATGAGAGAAATCAAATGTTATTTTCTGATTGTTTCATGGCGGTTACGCTGTAAAGCACAAATAAATAACCATCAAACACTCAACAGATGATTTATTGCGGAAACAGACGCCCCTATTTTAATTTTCCTCCTCTGCATTTCTCCTTTTCATTCATTCATTACGTCAAACAAATGCAGCAGTAAATACAAGGAACAACAGGATAAATCTGTGTTGGATCTGCGGTGTTGGCATTTCAGATCTGATGCCTGCAGTGCGCCATAGGAGCATCAAATGACGTGTCAATTATCGCTTTTGTTCGGGCCTCAAAGATTCTACCACAATCAAACCTGATATCACTCACATTGCTTGTTTAATTTGTGTCTGTGCCTTCTTAAGTGACACAGGTGTATTACTCCAACAGTGGCCGCACTATAATTGGAGCACTAATATCTTCAA
Source organism: Thunnus thynnus (assembly GCF_963924715.1). Classification (NCBI taxonomy): domain Eukaryota; kingdom Metazoa; phylum Chordata; class Actinopteri; order Scombriformes; family Scombridae; genus Thunnus; species Thunnus thynnus. Next base: position 14,239,877 of record NC_089524.1, on the reverse strand, counting down.
CTTGCAGAAAACTGCAGGTTCACTTACCTACAAGCTGTGAGACATTTCTCATTATCTCCTCCATGGTATGACAAGAACAGAGTGAGTCAGAGAGTGAGAGGCAAAGGACCATACTGTATTATTTCATTATTTGCACTCTGACCTCTCCAGTGAGTTGCACTCATGCATGTACTGTATGATTTACAGAAAAGCCTATTTTTACTTAAATTGTCTGCAATATGGTAAATGATAGCTCAACTCAACTGCATGTAAGTTGGAGAGCTATAGAAGCTCGGAGGAGCGTATAAATTCTGTAGGATTAATTTGCTGAATGGTGTTCAGTTTTTTTTTTTTTATTCCATTTTCTTTTGAAGACATTCACATAATTTTATATCTAACCATAACCCTAGTTGGATTATTAATTTCTTCTAATCTAAATATTTATAATATAAGGAGGTATTGTAATCTGCCTTGGCTTTCAGGCTATAGCACACGACTGGAAGGTCATCTGACTGTGGAGTGATAGAGTTAAAATGACAGTGTATGTACAACAGTCGAACACACCACTGCATACAAATGGGTTATACGCACTGCAGCTTCAGAGATGTAAATAGAGGCAATCAACTGGAAAAAGAAATGGAGATGGTTTTCCATAAGGCAATGCAACCAATAATGTGATGTTTTAGAGCAACTGTGGATCACACATTGGTGGCTGCTGTGTGAAGAATTCCAGATGAGTTTGTGAGCTAATCAAACTTTGGAGCAGAGGCGGTTCTAGGGTCAGTGGAGATCCGGGGCTTAGCCCAGAAATCTCTGAATGAGTCTGGGGTCATGTTTTGATCGATAAATATTGCAATATCAAAAAGTGATATACAGATAAATGATTATTCAATCATAATTATCATTCAAACACAGAGTAAACGTTCAAAAATAGCTTTTGCCACCCTTATACGAAACCAATGGAAACTAAGCTGACTGAATTGACACTTTATTTAACTCCACTGATTTGAGATGGTATATTTTATGGAAATCAACACGATAGGCAAACGTTTAATCAGCAACTGGCAAATTTTATGGCAAACATAACAGTGTCCCATCCAGTTTTAAACAAATACTCCAGCCACTGTATATTTAAAATAAGACTTAATAAGTGATTTGTTTTCATCAGCTGCCACTGAATGAATAAATTGGGCACATCTGCAGGGCTCTGTCATCAAGGAGCACTCGCTGTTGTTTGGGATCCAGGGGAGGGGGCATGTCAGACGATCTGCTGGTTGGGCTGAGACCGGGCAGGAGAACTATTCATTATCATCATTACAAGACAAGGGGCAAGACAATATCTGTTATGTTATTCGACTTTCGGAGACATTTTGTTTAGGCTTTATGGAAACAAAACAACCACGCATGTGCACATAAAAAGCACTGCCAACTGCACACTGATTCACACCGAAGCAGCACATTTAACCAGATTTTGGTTAAACTACTGTATGGGCATTTTGATTACTGAGCATACGAATGGATAGTTGAGAAGTTGATTATGCTGCAGGCTTGGTTTGAGAACTTTTTGTGGATGTTTTGATGTTTTTCCACTGTGAAAACATATTATTAATAAACACTGTAACTGACTTGAATTCAAACTGACCACACCTGTGTAAAACTACTTGGGAAACTAATTTTTATCAATCACTTAATTTCAGAATCAAATAATCACTCATAATTTCAAATGCATTTTTTCAGGAAAATGCATTTCACACTTTTGCATAAATGTCAGTTTTAAACTATTAACAACAAATTTTGAGGTAGAAATTTAGTACATGTGTATTGCAGGTTGCCAGTCATATAAGAACCTCACATATAATAATACAGACATGACTTTTTGTTAGTGTCTCCTGAGTGATGAGGAAATAACATACATTACCAAAATGATGTTTAACACAAGCTCATGACTAAAAGCATGGCAGCAACACTGAAAGACAACTGTGTTGGGTTCCTATTACAAAAATGTTAGACAACAATGTCTGCACCCTGTACAGCACTGTGCAGTTCTGTATAAAAAAACAAAAAAAACCCATCATCACCACAAAGCATATGTTACGTCACCTTGACTGGTAGCAGGTGAACTTGATATATGATCTTTGAACAAGAGGTCAGCTTTCACTTCTGGCATAATTCATATTCTCTGATGCAAAACAACCTTCTGTGTTGCACAGTACACAGGCAGGCGAGGTACAAAGCATAAATATTCATGAGAAAGTGTCGACAAGGTATTAAAGAGGCCATATTATACCCCTTTTCCACAAGTTAAAACAGTTCCCTGGGGTCTTAATAAAATGTATCTGACATGCTTTGGTCAAAATACCACAAGAATCAAGCACCACAGCAGCCTTCTCATCCTGTCTAAACAGCCCTGTTCAGAACAGCTGGTTTGAGTGCCTGTCCCACCCACCTCACCCTCCTCTTCTGCGGGTGTGCCGGCTACCATGGCAACTGTTGAGTGAACCCAGCAGAAACATGGCTGCCGGAGAAAACATAGTGGTGCAGCAAACATACCAAACACCTCATGTTACTTGTATGAGTTTGACTGTGGGATCATTTATGTTCATTTGCCTGCAGCCAGCCAGCAACAGCAGGCATCAACTGGTCCTCACCAGCGCAGTGATGTTACTGATGGTTGCTGTGAATTAATTGCAACAAACCAATCAAATGGATGCCGAAATAACTACATCATGATGCTGAATGGTAAAAAGTCTGAATCCATGCTTTGTAAGGTCTGTACACAAGACAACAAGCAAACAACTTTTAAAATGCCTGTCTTCTGAATGGAGTTCAGACTGATCAAGACTATGCTAACATTGTAGCTGCTCCATCCACACTCAAAATAATGTCATCTAAAGGCATAAATACAGCAGTGACTTTATTGTTTATACACATATATATCTACATACTGGTTAACTTTAAAATTATATAAACTCACCGACATTTAAGATTTATTATTGATGACACCAGCTGAGGTGTTGTGTGACTCCGGTGTTAGCTTAGCTCCTGCTAGATTGAGAAGCGAGTTTGAAGATAAATCCACTTAATCCCAAGAGTTTAAAAAATAAACTTCTCCCACCAACTTCTCAGTGAACTGCTCTGGATCAGAGCAGAATCGTGTGTTTATTTCTCCAGAAGATGGGACAGCAGCAGCAACGCAGGACTCCCCGGCTCTGCTCCCCGGCTCTCTCCTTCAGAGCTGGCCAGTGCTCAGCAACTGTCTATCAGCTAGCAGCAGCTCTGTCCCGCAGTCCAGCCCTGCCACATGCACAAATTTTTCGCCCTTAGCTTAGCTTAGTTTAGCTGGGTCCTAGCTTGCAAGAAAAACATGGCAGACCTCAGGAAATTTAGTGGGTGGAGACTGAGATAGAGGCATGGATGGGGGTTGGTACAATTTCAATGAAACCCCAAGTGACATAAGAGGGGGCATCAAATCTGAATGGCTTGTTGAATCACAAAAGTACAGAATAAGCCAGCCCACACTAAACTGACTGAGTTATCTTATTTGTTAGTGGGCACATCAGAGACCCAAGTATATACACACATGCACTCAAAAAGTGATTTTTTCATAATATGGCTCCTTTAAAGGTTACCTTCAGTCAAACTTGCAACTGACATCTAAATTTACCTTTTGGAGAACAGTTAAAATAAAAATAGCCAAATGAAGACAGACTCGCCAAATGAAGGACAGGGGATGCATACTTGCATGTAAACACTTAATATACAGTATATGCATCAACTTAGATTGACAGTAAGGCAGGTAGTAGTACAGAAAACAATACAGTATTGATAGATAGATAGATAGATAGATAGATAGATAGATAGATAGATAGATAGATAGATAGGAAAAAAGCCAGATAGAAAGGAAATTGGACATGAAAAAGAATGAATTATTAAAAACATGAGCTGATGACACAGTGCTTCCTTTTCTGCATGCTGACCTTCAAAGAGTGGTCGCAGACTGGCTTGGATCAGGCCATGCAGCGCAAAACCCCTCTGGATCCCCTAATGATCTAGCTAATCAGGCTAAGAAATGTTTTTAAATAAGCCCTTTAATTTATTCAAATATTCAATGCACATTCCTCATTTCATTTGAAATAATGAAAGACAAGGAGAGAGGGGCAGAGACGGGGGCGGGGGGATGGAGACAGTTTGGAGGGAGTGAGAGAGAGTAGCTAAAGAAAAGAGGAAGAGAATGAATCAGAGAGAACAAAATGTAATTTGTCAGGCTATTCAGACATCCAATGCCTGAAATGAGAATTAACAGAGAACGTAGAAGACTGCTCTTTAATTGGACAAGGCCACTCTTGACATTTTCAAGCCAAACTTCAGCAACGACGATGGGAGAGAATGTGTCATAACTACAAATTATTCTCTCTGCCACCAGTGCTGATGAGCAGATTTGCAGATTTTTAATTCTTTCACTATATTTGCATTATCTTTTATCTTGACTGTGCTGTCCTTTAAAGTAATGCTGACAAGACTCAATGATGAGTATAGAAATACAACCCCAGAGACCATCTTTATTGCACTTCGGCATTTGAACTCAGGTAGCACCATTTATTTTTACAGATTCCTGAAAATGTGAGTCTTGGTACTTGCTGTGTAGTTTAATAGGAAAATTGATGAGAATACAAGTTGCATTTGTGAAAAGAAGGAACCCCTCCCAATATTAAGGAAGCCAACACAAACAAATCAGTGGCAACCACTGAGTAAAGCTTTTTTTCACAAATATTTTTTGTTTTCTGATTTTGAAGGCTTGGAGTATGATGCTTGGCCATAATGACATTCCTATTACAGTATTTTGTGTATGCACCCAATTAAAATATACACATTTGCATGGCTCCATGGAACAAACAACAAACAACTGGAGAACTGGATTTCAGCTGCAGTTGATGCACAGTGCTCACAAGCACACTACATTGCATGTTTTGGCAGCTTTCAGAATCCTCTGTTTGAGTGAGTCTAAAACTTCTGCCCAACTGTAAACCTTCAGCTCTTATTTGAACCCAATAAACTAGGTTTTCACCGTAAGGTAGTCAGTTTGAAAATCCTGGCTGTCTCGAGTAATCTTGCCAAATCTGTGTGGGTTACATAGACGAGAGAGTCTTTGAGCAAGGCACTGCACACCCGACTAATGAAAGGGAGCTAAGATTGCCAACAGTAGAAAAATGTAGTTGTATTAGGCAGCCCTAATGTACAGTATAAAATGTATGCGTGAGATGCAGTGCAATGGTGAAAAACACAATGCAAGTTCAGCAAAATACAGGAAAAAATCAAGGTTCATACTGTAGAAAATAATGACTTGTAATCCACATGGCTCCATCACTACATTTTTTCACCTACACACAGAGAGATTGTCAGTTAGTCAGGGGAGGAACATTTCCTGCTGACTAAGAGGACCTGAAACCCAAATAATGGGTCTCATTTGGGGTTTACTAGCTTGCCAAATTAACTACTGGCTGGATCCACTAAAAGTGAGCAGCTCAGCCTCAATTTTTTTTTCAAAGGCTGAAGTTTGGCATGCTAACAATGATTTTTTCAAACTCATAATACACTTTTTTGTCATTGTTTACAATGTGTCTGGGGTATTTTTGTCTTTGTTTGGTTTGGTTTATTATTTAAAAAATGAATCTTACTAATGCCAAATAATCATGTGGATCATGTCTGAGTATTGTGGACATGTATGTGTCATTTTCAGTACCTATGTGTCACAGACACAGGCACAATCCATTGTCAGTGTTAAACATAAACAAAAAAAAACCCCCACAACTTTAGGCCACAATGGTTAACTGTCAACGACAATGCATGCCATGAAAATGGAGTGTGACTTGATGCTGAAACTACAGTCTGAACTCTGTAGCACCCCTCAACCATAACAGACCAAACACAGTCATGTCAGGTCCAGGGAGAGGACATGAGTGTCCCAACACTGAACTATCGAACTGAGTAGCAGAAGGTGGGAACACGGTAACTCTGCATGGCTCATCTCACATCCACCATCCTCAACAATGTTGGAGTCGCTGGGAGAAAACTGCTGGACTGCCAATGAATACACTAAAGCAGTCAATGGTAAAAGCAGCTTGGAAAGGTCAGAGATGCATACACATGCACACAGGCTCAATATGACATTGAACTAAGGAAAGCCCTTGTCATATTGCAGACGTTGCCAGGCTCAGTGCAGGGGATCATCTACAATGAAACACCTTTACAGGTCAGCAGTCCCATTACTTGGCCCAAATGTAGAGGGGGGATTTCACCTCATGAAATAAGTAAAGCAAACGCACACATTTTTTTTTTTCAATTTGTGGTCCGCTATGATTTGTTGATACATTGTTAAACTTATATGTCCTCTTTTGGTAATTATTGAGGATGAGAGAAATTACATTTCCCAGAAGAAACAGTAAAACAGGGGCACACTGAGAAACCTGGCAGAAACCTGCAACCGTCGGTCAACCTGATTGGTTAACCTGATAGGTTAACTGATGCAAGTTAATGAAAGGAAAAGATTCATAGAACTGCAACTTGGCTGAATAGTTATAGCAAACAAATATAACTCTTGTTCTTATTGATCCAACAATCTTTTGAGACACAATGTACTGTGCTTGCTGTATTTATTTGAATATATAAAAATATTAGAGCCTGTTAGCATTAGCTTAACCAAATTCAGTACCAAAAAACAAAAGTTGTTTTCATTTTTGTTTGTCTATATTTCTCTCTTGCTTGGACCTTGCTTACTGTTTATAAACGGCGATGAAAAGTTTCTTATTTCAGCAACTTTCTTGGGTGTAGACACAAAATAAAGTCAGTCAATTTAAAGTCTTCTCTTTTAGACAAATCTGGGTAAAAAATGTAAAATGTTAAGCATAGGCTATCTAAACTGTTCAACTGGATCACTTAGGATTAGGTGCCTAGCTCCAGGGAGAGTGTCACTTCCTCAACCTGGATTTGCCGCACAGAGGCCCTGTTTACACCTGGCATTAACATCCATCTCGGGTGATTCGATCACAAGTGGACAGCTCAGTAATACAGGTGTGAACACAACCAAGACGCATTGAGGATGCATTGAGATCCGATCACTCAGACCACATTCAGAGGTGGTCTGGGCTGCATGTGACCACAATCATTTAGCAGTGTAAATGCAATGCATGCTGGGCTACATTGAAGGACCGCCTACTCAACTGATGTCCTCCTTTATCCTGCAGACTAGGCATGGGAATTGCATTACTGCCTCCTGGTCCAAAGCTGTGTTCAGCTTGTTTGATAACAGAAAATAACTTTGTGTGTAACAGCTGACCTATTGGATGTGTAGAAGAACACAGAACATTAATTACCATTAGATCCTGACCGATCCTGTAAGCGCGTAAGAGATTTCAATAATCAATGAAGTTATGCTGCTGTGCCTCGTGCGTAAATGCGCACAGCATCTCTCAATGGGAAGACGCAGCTGTGGGAAGATCGCTGCATATTACTATATTTGTTATACATATATGTGTATATGTTAAGACACGGTGCTAGGGCAAATCAATAGGACAGGCATTTGATGTTCATGAGGGGGCACACGATGCACTGTAAATTTGTTTATCCTGTTATCAAACAAGTTGAACACAGCTTTGGACGGAGTGTACACAGACGCCCAGTCCTCTCGCCGGTTAAAAACAAACAAATTTGGTCCTCGCAAACAGAAATGATGTACGTGTTTATTTGCATATAGAGCGGGGAAGTGAGATCCAATCACAAGTGGTCACTCAAATTAATGCCAGGTGTAAACAAGGCCAGAGATCCAGACCAAAACAGAGATCCAAAACCAAAATACCCTTGAGAGTCACTTCACCAACCCTTTATGGTAGCAACATTGTTATAAAAATTATATATTTGATGTGGCAATATATACAATAGAACAATATTTACCTTATACTATGTTTACTATGTGTACTTTTTTCTCCTCAATAACCCTTTTGTGAGGGGGACTGTCCAGGACTTGAGGTGGATGCATGGACTTTCCTTTCAGGTGGTGTCCCAGGTCTTCAGTGTGCCCAAATCTAAAGTCCACAGGGTCATTCATAACATCAAGAGAGCCATTTGTTTTCCAAGTGCAGGAGAGCTGGATGCAGTTAGGCTTGGGTTTGGCTAGCAATCAGGAAGTGCAGTCTTCAACAAAGCTGTTGATCAAACTCCCCTCACAGCACCAGATAGACTGTTTGAATTACAAAGGATTCTTCTCCATCCATACGCAAGTCATTTGTGATTCAAAAGGAAGGCTTCTTGACATATTTGTTGGCTACCCAGGGTGGGTCCATGACACATGCATTTTTAAAAACAGCTCATTTTAGATGGCTAGACAATATTCTCCCACAGGATACTTTCTACTTTGTTATAATGGCTATCCCTTCTTGCACACTCCAGTCTGCCTCATCACTCCTTACAAAGAGCCCTTAAATGGCCAAGTGCAGGAACATTTCAATTATTATCATTCCAAGGGGTGTTCAATAATAGAAAGAGCCTTTGGGAAGTCTACCCTTTTCAGAGCCATTGAGGTTAAACATACATTTGCACCCCTTGTTATTGCATCATGTGCTTTTTTACACAATGTGTGCATAGAAAATGGAGGCATGCTGGAGCAAGATGTAGATGTGGCATAGGACACCCTCGACCCACAATTCCACGTGAGCCTCTTGCACGGAACAAGAGGTCAGGGAATGCCACAAGGGACAGACTTGCTGCTCTGCTCTCTGGTCATGTGAAAGCCCCATAGTAAGGATGCTGCCTGAACTCATATCCTGTTAATAGTTTACAAACACTTTGAGAAAAATTACTCTTTTGCCCGGAAGAACATTTAACATGCTGCATTTTCTTGTGTGATTCACCTAGTGATGCTTTTTTATTTTTATACTAGTATATTGTTTAATAAAAGTTTTTGTACAAAGGTTTGTGCCTCCTGAATTTAAATTAATAAGTTTGTATGTCTCAGGAATGTAATTATTTAATATGTGGAAATATACAATATGATGACAAAATAGCTTATCTAGGAGAATCTGCTATTAATGCTCACAAAAAAGACTTCATTAAATCTGTTTGAACCAGAAATAGCTTTATCATCCCATTATTATTATTATTTACAATCCATTACAATTGCTTTCTGGCCTGCCAGTCCAGCATGAACAAAACAAAAACACAGTACACATTAAACTGAACTGGCCAGAATAAATATTTATGGTTTGGCAGTTTGTCAATCAATTTTTCAAAAAGGCCTGCTCATTTTGGGATTCCTTCTTGAGGAAATCCAGTACTGGATGGGTTCCAGTATTGGGTTGGAATATTGGGTTGGGTTATTGCTTTCCTGCTAAACTCACCATAAGTAATGTTGTTGCATCAGTATTTGCAACAAAAGATTCCACCAAAACAGGAGGCTCAATTGAAGGTCTGGCACCCAAAACTTTATGCATATCTGCATAAAACTGCCAGGTGGCAGCTGTGACCTCTCCATTTTCTGTTCCCGAGCTAGCCTTGGGAATTTTCAACCTGTGCAATAAAAATCACACACACACACACACACACACACACACACACACACACACAATTAAATTTAGTAATGACGACACCATTACTTTAGAACAGAAGGAAGATGTTTTACATATAATTACTTTTTTTTAAATTAACTGTTAACCAGCAGCTCTTTCCCTAAAGACAACATTGCCCTCTGATTACCTTATATTTCATTTTTAAATTCACCCATTTTTTTGGAGACCTATTCTGGGGTCATCTTGCCCTCAAGGCTCAGTTGTTTGATCAGTGTTCTGTAACAGATAACAAACAGTGATGAAGATAAGTTACATCATGGTTAAGAGAATAATCACAGATATTTATACATTGGCAAGTAAATACAGCAGTCAGGTCACTCACTCCCACAGCTGTTTGGTGGCATATTTCTTCTTTGTAAAATGTTCCTCGCTTTCTGCTCAGAATTTTATTAGTTACCTGGTTTGTATAGTACTATGGTACTATACATTTTATATTAAAGCTTGCTACCATTGCCTGATAATGGTGCCGCAGCCACTAATTACACATCATACATGTATTATGGGAGTAAGGTAAAAAGAAAATAGAATTACCGTAGTTTTATTTTTTTTTTTTCCTTTTTTTCATGTATTAAAAGACCCAAAATAAACACTGTAAGCAGAATATTTGGTTATTTAAACAGCATTTGTACAGGAATGATTCTGTCCCGAGCTTTTTGATCCATATGAGCGGTTGCTCACTGTAACCGTGGTCACTATAACTGGTTTCCACTGAACTATATTGGCAAATCTGACCAAATTTGCAGTTCAGGATTAGAGGATAGATTAATCTATTGAAATAACCAGGAAGCATGTTTACACATCGGTTATTTCAGCTGTAGCCCTGCATTGATATCAGATGAGCGGGAGACGTGCTGCTGGATTATTTTTCAAGTTTCATACACAGGACATGGAAATAACTGTACTGTCACACTCTACCCTATGCGGTAACATGCAAAACGGAGGGGTAGGGCCAAGTGGTAGGGCTAAGGGATTGGGCCTTTAACGCAGGAGCAGAGGCTCGCAGACACACAGTCTTGAACCCTGGTCTTACTGTTGTCTCTCTTCTCACTACAATACTCTTTGCAATATTTAGCAGGTTCAAGCAGGTTGATGGCTGGAAATGTAATTTGCAAAGGTGAACCTTTTATGAATTATGTGCTGTTTAATGCATGAGTATTGAGAATATTGGTGTGAATCCTTATAAGCCTGAGGTAAAGAAACTGGTCTGTCACCATAAAGTCACTAGTTTGAATCCCAAGACCAGCTAAGTAAAAGAGGCACACTTTCCATCAAGAATACTATTGTAAAGGTGCCCTTGTGCAAAAACATTTGATCACTTTTTTAGACACTGGAACTCAGTGGCCAACAGCAGAGGAAAGAGGGGAACAGTGATGTAAAAAATACAGCAGGCCCTTTATGGCATAAATAAAGGCAAAAATAATATATTGCCATATATTTTACTGCGACAGTGTACCAGTGTACTGTGTGCAGCAAGCTATATATGTGTAGCTATATGGTGGGTTTTAACAGGCAATGATGGCATGTAAATGACACTGAATAAAAGTGTAATCTCATAATTAAATGACATATCAGGCACATTGCTTACTGTACAACAGATGAGGTATTCTAAATTGTGAAGTATCTCTTTTTAAAAAAGACTGATGAGCAATATCTTTCAGGTCAGTAATGGCTCCTGATATACTTTGTTCCTAACTCATTAAGACTGAGCCTTGGATTCTTGGCCTCCACAAGCCAGTTGTCTGTTACAGTCTTAGCTGAGTATTACATAACTGCTCGTCTAAACATGAAGCGTGGGGTGACAATGCTTGCCTCTTGGTCAAAACTCCTGCTGGTTAATTGAATTAGAGCTGTCAACATACACGCATGCCTGATACTCTCTCTCTCTCTCCATCTCTTTGCAGTGAACCAAGCCTCTCTTTTCCTCTCCCACATAAAGCTATCTATACAAGTCCTACCAAAGTCTCTCTCCTCCAGCTTCAAAGTTGCTGGAAGTTTCAGCACTTTATTTACATAAATCATAAAAAATCCCAATTCCCTAACAAATAAAAGCTCCAGCTGATATACAATAACATGATTTGAATTGTGGCCATGTCACAGAAGCTTAAAAGTGGGTGTCTGACACCCACTTCTGCACAGAAGGTTTTGTGTTTTATGCTTCAAGCAAAAGAAATCATTGTTTCCTATAGAAGAACTCAATACTTGGCATAGGGAGTTGATTTTCATATGATTTCACTTGGAATACTTCAAAGGGGGGATGTGTTTTCATTAAGCGTGAAGCCTGCACAACTTGTGCATTCCAAGTTACAGCATAATCTAGTTTGCTGGAACATAAACAATTGAAATAAGAAAAATGTATATATTGAACAGCTTTCTGTTCAAGGTTTCAATTTTAAAAAACAACTAAATCTTAACTCATGCAATGCGAGTATGAATGTGTTGCAGGTCCCAGATGGCAGGGCAAGCAACCAGACATAAATGTCCTGTTAAACAGGAGAAATTATGTGAGAGAAGTGTTTGTTGTTGTCAGACAGGACGCTCTCGGAAGAATTTATTAACAACATATTCCATATCCATGTCTTATATCTCCATTTTCACAGAATAGCTCAAAGCATTAAGAACCTGACCACTATTCTACCTCTAACAGGAAGATACTCTGTTTAACTCATGTATCTTCATACCAAATAAGTTCACATGTGCACCTTAAAACATGTACACAATAAAAACTGACTTTTAACTTCAGTCATACTTCTGTCAGTGATGTTACCTATTGTGCATAGCATTTTATCATCATCAGTAATCTACACACACATCAACACTTCTTTAATTTACTCTGTTACCAGTTTTAGCATGAAATCTATCTAATTACAAAGAGAAATATATACTGACCACTGCCTGAGAGAACCTAACAACCATATTTCAACACATTGCAGTAACACATATAACCCATTACAATAGCATATAAAACAAATTACAGTAATTAACAGGAGCTTCTTACAGTGCCAAAAGCAGAGACAGAGGTGGGAATTCACTGCATAAACACTGCATACTGTCTGTCGCCATATTAATGTTAGCTTCATGCTAGCCCTCCATTGACATTAGTGTGGGCTACACTACAGTTTATTACAGCATTTATAATAAGCAGATAAAAGCTATGTTAGACTTTTATCTAATGTCATTACAGTTCATTTTTCAAACATTCACTGGGCTGTTACATTAAACTAACCTGTTTAACAGAAGAGATGATGACAGAGAGCTTGTTGTTGTCAGGACACTCTTGGCGTAATGAGAAACTAGCAGTGCCTTGGCAAAGGTACTCCCTGCGTTACAAACACTCTGCTACTGCCTTCTACTAGCCTAGACAGGATACAACACCAATCCATTTAAAATAGATAAACAGAATTCTTTTACCAAAAGTAAAGTTAATTTTCCACCGTAATGAGAGAATAAGAGAGAAGAGAGAAAAAGACAAACCAAAAATGGCCTTTGTGGTCCTGGTACTCTTAACCAGTACTGTGCTTTGGGGACATCATCATCATCATTGAGCCATACTCACGGGCAAATGATTTACAAGGTAAAGAAGATTTTGGTACAGGGTGCTCACTTTATTGCCACCTGCCTCTGGACACACTTTGTAAATGGGACTGTCATTTACTTTTTGTTCTACTTGTTCCCAGTAGGACCTAAGATTTCCTGGCCCTCCTCTCTCACTCAAGTTGTGAATTAAGACTGTCACCGGGCTGCAGTCCTTTTACATGATGGTCATAGTACCTCTTGCCTTGTGCACTGGACTGCTGACTGTTCTCAGCTGCAATTCAGTGGGCATCTTTCATTCTCACTGCCCATTTTTCAGCATAGCCTTGTGGCGTTTCACTCTCCTTGTCAGCGGGCAGGCCAAAAGAGCAGATCCACTGGGAGACAGGGATGGCACCCAAACATGAGATAGTGAGGAGAGAAACCCATCACCTCATGTGTAGTGCAGTTATGTGCATGCACAACCTTGTTCTTTTCTTCCTCCTCTAGTGTTCGCAGCATTTGAAGTAATCCCTCGTCTGGGTTTACCTGTGGATGATACGAAGTTGTTCTGGGGTGACAAACCCCGGCCAGCTGCGGCAGGGTCTTAAACAGGGCATTTTCAAATTCACAGCCTTGGTCATGGTGCAGTCTGGCTGGGAACCCAAAATGAGGGATGAAGTCACTGAAAATTCTTCTACCTCATGTGTAGTGCAGTTATGGGCATGCACAACCTTGTTCTTTTCTTCCTCCTCTAGTGTTCACAGCATTTGAAGTAATCCCTTGTCAGGGTTTACCTGTGGATGATACGAAGTTGTTCTGGGGTGACAAACCCCGGCCAGCTGCGGCAGGGTCTTAAACAGGGCATTTTCAAATTCACAGCCTTGGTCATGGTGCAGTCCGGCTGGGAACCCAAAATGAGGGATGAAGTCACTGAAAATTCTCTCTGCAGCTGTTCTTACTGACTTATTTCACGTTGGATACACTTGGGTGAATCATGTGAAGTGGTCCAAGATCAGATATATCAAGATATATTCGTACCCACCCCTGCTCTGCTCCAAATTCATGTTGTCTATTGACACCAACTCTAGAGGCACACTGGTCATGATGCTCTCCATGGGTGCTCCTACATGGTTCACTGGTTTCTTTTGTTTGATACAGGGGGCATTTTCTGGTAACATAGGCCTCAGTGTCCTTTTTCATGTAGGGCCAATAGAAACAATCTCTTGCCAGGCCGATAACTCTCTCTGACCCCAAATGACCCATGTCATCATGGAGATGCTTCAGTACAAGAGGCTGATACTCAACAGGTAAGACAAGCTGTTGTCGCCCACTAGTAGGGCTAATTTCCATGTGAAATTTTGCACATTCATGCATGAGTCTTTTCACAGAACCACTTGCTCCTTTTCTATCCTCGTATGTCAGTACTTGACTCTTTAAGCTTGATAAGCTTACTGATGGCCATACCTTCCCTCTGAACAAATGCCTGTCACATAGGGGCTACACTCCACTTTTACAGTTATATTTAACATGCGAAACTCCATTCAGAAATCTGTCACTTTTGGGAAAGATACGTACTCAAGTAAATTCTGCAATTAAATGAGAATCATGTAGATAATTGGGCTTAACACAACAGATTTAGCTGATGACAAATTCTGCTGGATTTATTAAGGTTACCACACTTTTTGAGAGATGAATTCTACATGCAACCTTTGAAGAGTAAATGTAACTTTGCAGTTTTTTAAATTAACTTCTTCAACAGAAATATGCAAAATTGATTGATTTAAGAGAAAATAATAGTAGAGGTCTATAGCAAATGAATACAATATCTGATAAATTTGTACACATTACAGCAAAACAGGGGGCTGAGAGGTTTGGCTGTGTGGTCAGTAAACTTCAACTTGATGCAAAGGCAGCTGCTAATGCCCTCTGACCATAGCAATTGCACTCCATTTGTTGGTTGAGCAGTGGCTCGTGTCTTTCTATGTTGAAATTTAATTGGTTTGAGAATGCTTAGTAGTTTTCTTAGTTTAAATTCGGCCTTAATAAATGTTTTGGCATGCTGATAGCTCATTAATGGGTATTTCTAAACATGCTGATTTTGTTGCCAAGCTAGTCGATCTCAGTCACTTCTCACCACTGTACCACACCTGCTGAGCTCTTTGTGGAGGGCATCCATAGAGGAAAGTTCCAGGCGCTGATTTTGTGATTTGCTGCCTTAGTAAATCATATACACAGATTGCAAACACAAATAAAATGAAGGGCACATGAAGCAAGTAAATCTGAGCTGATCACAAATGCAAAGATATTTCTTGTAAATTTGTAACTTAAAATTCAAATAAATGTTAATACTTCCCTTGTAAATATCTTACTGTCACCTCATAATTTTCTATATATTCTTTCATGGAGTAGAACCCTCCCCTTCATGCTTATATGGAAAACCCGGCATTATGGGCGAGCACCGGGGAGCCATGCCCACCCATTCAGGAATTTGGCCCTACCAGGAGAAATCAGTATTATTGCCGTTAATGCATGGGCTTACCAGGGCTCAAGTGCCGGGCCTGATGACATGAAAGGGCCTACAAGGCTCTGGGGAAAAAAAAAAAAAAAAATTCACAGGAAGAAAATAAAAAACCTCCTGCCACGTTTATACATGTTTTTGTCTGTTTGTGGTGTCTGGATTCAGAGCGAAGTGAGTCACCTGTCCTTGTGTTTAATATATCTGCTCTGGAAGTGCAGTGTTTGTTGTTGTTGCTTGCTGTTCATTTGTTGCCTTTACACTTTTAGTTTCACTCAAGCGGCAACCTCTGGGGCTGTAAAATGAAGCCAATGCAGAAGTGCCAAAAACTGCAGTTCCTTGAATGGCCACTTGAGGCTGGCTCCAAAAGCGAGTCATTCTCCATAGACCACAGTGTTAAAATGCCCAACTTTACAGCAGAAATAAACATGTTTACAGCCTGGTACAAAAAACGGTTTTGGTCTCTACAGCTAATTTCCCCTTTCAAGACAACTGTACGGGGGGTGATTTTTTTTATAAGTCACCCATTTAAGTTTTATTAAGCCGTAAAGTTATGCATAATGAAGGACATGGCTGCTTTGAGTGACAGGTCCACAAGCCGCTAGGTGGCTTGTTTCAGCCATTCGGCCCGCCTCTTTACCCATTTTTGATTGGCTGGGAGTTAGGCAGCGTCATGCACTGCCAAGATGGCGATGGCTGGAGCGGCTCGCTTTGAGCTTCAAAACCGCTCCTCAGAAACCAACGGGTGACGTTGCGGTAACTAAGTCCATATTTTTATACAGTCTATGGTTTCACTCTATTTTAATCTTTTATCGTGGCCATTTAGACTTTATCGCACTTGAACTTATTTGGCAAAAGGCTCGCTTTCATCTGTTAGTGTGTGTGTTTGTGTGTCAGTGGAGGCTGGTCCATAGAGGTAGATGAGGTTGCTCCTCCTCTATTTTTTGAGAGGCAAGAGGGAGATCAAAATATAAAAAAGAATATTTGGCTGAAATAAACCATTACCAAATATTTTTTCTCTCTTCTGTGGAAAAAACCCATTATACTAATCTATGATTGGCCAAGACATGTAAAATGACGCTCCAAGGGAGGACGTCCTCCCTAACCAATCAACAACCAGAATGCAATATTGACATTGCGTCGCTCCAATGATAGTTTCCAGATTTCATCTTCAGTTCTCTCCACTGTAAGGCAGAGTAGCAGCAGTAGATAATGAGCAGTAGATAGCTCCTTGTGTTAGCAAATGCAACAGTTTGCTTATTGTAGTAGCCTGAAGGACTCTTCATACATCCGTGGAAGGACTGTTAAGGATTGTTGTTAAGCTAATGGGAGAATGGATCTGGACTGTGCGTCGCAGCAGCAGCAGGACTCTGCCGGGGAGGCTGGAGAGAGAACAACCAGGAGAGTTAGCTTGTTTGTCGTTGTTTGCTAATGATATCAGACTGGTTAACTAGCAGCCACAAAGTTCTGTGAACTAACAAACAAGATGACCAACAGC
The DNA here is from genome assembly GCF_963924715.1 of Thunnus thynnus. Classification (NCBI taxonomy): domain Eukaryota; kingdom Metazoa; phylum Chordata; class Actinopteri; order Scombriformes; family Scombridae; genus Thunnus; species Thunnus thynnus. The sequence goes on along the minus strand of NC_089524.1, from coordinate 14,222,755 downwards.
CACAAATGGACGTTATGACATGGATACTTCATCTCCATGAAAGAAAGAAGACATCAGATAACGTGAGTCAGATACATCTCTCTCTGTCTCTTTGGTTGCTAATTTCATCTCTGGTTAAATGTCTCTTTGTGGCTGTTGTGTGAATTTATCTCCTTAACAAGAATGCAGCAGAGATCATATAATGTGCTGTGGGTAGTTTGCTTGTTGAAGTTAAAGTTAGCTGTCTGGACTCACTCATTCATTTGGAATTGATCCCATCTTTAATTGAGTGGTTTTTCAGTGAACCTACACTTTTAGCTCTGTGAATGTTTTTAGTGTTCAATCTTTCTTGTATTCAGCACTGATCTGTACCTGTATCAGATTATAAGCTTTGTGGTACTTTATATATTTCTGTATACTAAGAAAATACACAGGTAAAATGACACATCCTGAACCACTCCATGGCTAAAATGAGCACTTCTTTGTTTAGAAACAATATGTATATGCTAAATGTCTTTAAATAAGCAGCCTTTTCACCTCCAATTTCATCGGGTGGGGGACAATGATATAGTATCATGCGGTTTGTTGTAAGATTCCATGTTGATTTTCCTCCTGTCCTCCCCAGTTTTTTGAGTCATCAGCCGCCACTGGTGTGTATAAGCGTGCATATGTGTCCCTTTTGGTGACACAATTTCTGTATGTAGGCTATAAGTATGGGCTAAAGATTATATGATTTGTATTTGGTGCTGCAACAGTAATAAAAGTAAACTGCAGTCATGATTGATTGTTGATGCATTATTGTATTAAAATTAAGCATGGTTGATATTTTTGTAGGTTGGACGGGGCAATAATTGAGTCGGTGAGGGGTATGGATAAAAACCAAATGCCCTGCCGGGACTGCTGGGGCCATGCCCCTAGTATGTATTTGCCTAGTATGCTCATAATCGTTCAAATAATTAACCTTTTATCTCAGTTTGTTTCATCTAAGTTATGTATGTAAAACCACCTGTAATAAAGTTGAGGGGAGATTAAAGTTGTTAAAATTTAATTTGATCTGAAAAGAAATGTGTAAATTTAATTTCATCTGCCTTTTACATTGTAGTCCCTTTCTTTGGATAATGAGTTTATGTAATTACTTAAGCATAAATATATATTCTGGGAAATCCACTCAGTATTGCTACAATTGCTCTCAAGCTATGGTGCAGAAACACTTAAGATAGAGTATCATGAAACCAGTCACTAAGTATTTCCCTCCCTCGGTCTTCTCCAATACTTGCCTTTGTCATTGTTGCATAGTACATTAAGTGCAGATACTTGTTATTCTCATGCATATTCATATCTACATATGGCCATATTTAGTAAGCCATATTTAGCAAGCAACTGATAATGTAACAGCTGGGACCACACTCTCATACCTGCCACTTATTCAGTACAATACATTTGGCATGTCTTGTCATCTGCATATTGATAGTGAATGTCTGTCTTCTATTATAATGCTTATTATAGGACGAATGGGAGGGGGACATCAGGAAACAGCCTACACCTGAGCAGATTTGGGTCTCGGTTTACTTAAGAAGCTTCTTTTTTTTGTGTGTTTGGTTTGTCATAACTAATTTCCATTTTAGTTATGTACAGTACAGTAAACCTATTTTTATTTGTTACTCATGTGTGGACTCTCCTCCTTTGTCCAGCCTTGAGCTGGGTTGTAGAAAATTTGGGCCTCATCTGGGATTATCACTTTGGCAAGGTAAAATTTAGCCTTAGGGGTACTTTAGCCTGCTTTGATTTGTGAAAGGGGTTGCTTAAACTTTAAACCACGTTTGGTATGGTTAGTTGGGAGGAAGGACTGGGAGGAAAATCTACTTTGATTACTACCGGCAGACAGAGAGGGACATCACACAGACATTTTCAGTTATAATCAGATGAGAAACTTGAAATGCCTATTTAATGTGTAGTAAAACTTTACATTCTCAGTCAATTACTGTTTGAGATGTTACATTTACTTCTAAATTTACCCTTCTCCCTCTTGATTTTTCTTTCCTAGTTTAAACTAACAAATCCTATTTTCTCCCCTGTACCCACATCTCTCTTTGTTTCCCTCACTCTGCAGACTTTGTGTTTACAGTCCATTGAATGCAGGTTCAACAGGAGACAGCAGCTTGCCGCAGCTGATGAACAGTGCAGCACCAGACAACCAACCTACCTTCTGTTGCAACGAGTGCCCTGCCTCTTATGGGCTGTCCAACACGGTGCTACCAACTCCCCAAACAGCCGGCTATGAGGCAAAACCACACACACACACACACATACACACACACATACACAAACCATGATTTATACTCATTCACACATATAGGTGTGGAGGTTCCTTTTTTAATACTTTTTAATGAAAAGAAATTTACTTCAATGATAAATCCTGATGAGTGTATGTGAGCATGACATGTCTGCACAATATACAAACATTAAAACTGGCTATAGTTTATAAAAATAAAACTGTACACACAAACACACATGCATGCATACACACACTTACACAATTGCTGTCACTTCAGCACCAATGCACCCATTTGTCTGCAGGGTAGTGTAGCACATTCCAGCTCTGCGTGGTAGAATACTTTTGCATTCCATTAATTTGCATGTTAGATACAAGCACCTGTCCATTTGTGTATCATCATATCAGGGCCATTGTACGGCAGGGGGAAGGCACGAAACACTATTCAGGACAGATTATTCCACTTTTCATGTTATGTAATGTCTAGTATAGTCTCATGTATAGAAAACAATCGAGAACCGTCAGATCCAAAAATGAGCATTTATTTAAATGCAAAATGTAACAAAAACTGAAACAAGGTAGACACCGGGTACATATATATACCATTTTTAAAGTGATTCAAGCTATCTTAAAATGGACCTTATCTCCCACCATTTTCCATCAGATCAATAGAATTCTCATCCACTGCTCCATAAAATCTACTTACATCTTGATTGTCATGATGACTCCTCAGAACAGTCCTACACTACCACCAGATTGGGTTGTACCGGTACTGTATAGTTATTCCTAACTTCTAAGTAACTAGCTAGCTAGTTTCAATTGACAAAATCAGATTGCACCATTAAAACTTAAGAAATGTAAATCAGTTGCTAGGAAACATCTGTAGCACTGTCCACTAAGGAGCAACCAACTACCGTATTCTCTCTAATAGTGGCTGGGGCCTTTATTCTTAATTCCCTCTGTTTGATAAATATATTTGCTCATATTTTAGTATGAAGCCTGTTTTCTGATCTGCTTCTGTTTTCTCTGTTAAATTTTTGTTACTGCATTATGCTATTAATAAAATTAAAAGCCTTAATTTCCCGACTTTTACTGTGAAACATCACACAAACATTTCAATATAACTTGTGTGAAGTATGACCGGTCAAGTACGGGAGGGGAAATCTGGCCAGTGTCAGTTAAAAACTAAATAAATCTGAGGTAACGTTACGCTGGATATAAACATTCATAGCCAGTTAACAGCACAGTCAAATATCAAATATCAATCAGCTGTCTCTCTAGTTCCAAGCTAACTTTCTTCCTCCCACCTCCAGCTAGCCGTGCTCTACCCTTGTCAGCTAACAGCAGCTCGTGCTTCTGTTTTTTCCATTATCTGATTCTTTCAGGTCAGTGTCAAAACGTCTTGCAGCTTTCGCTCCTTAATTTTACTCCACATATTGCAAAACTCTCTTTGGATTTGACGTCAAACCTCCGTCTGGTGGGTGCCATGTTCGCTCTCTACAGTGTTGTGGCATGGGTGTTATGGAAAATTTAGGCACTGACACTTGCACAGGTCCTATATGGTACTTCAAATATAGCTACCGCCATCTTGTGGCACTTGTTCATTACTACAAACCACAGTCACATTGTAACAGGCACCAAGAGGAGGGGGGCAGACGTTTCTTTTCATTTGATGACGTTAAAAGTAAAGTTAGGCTTTGCTGTCGGTTTCCCAACTCATTTTAAAAAAAGACGAGAGAAAAAGATGGACAGGGGGCTAGAGAGTGAATGAAGAGATGGAGTTGGTAAAAAAGCTGTGAATCAGATCAATAAAAAAATATCTAATTGTTTCACAGTGGTTACTCTGTAGAGCACAAATAAACACATCCACACCACCATACAACCCTGCAGCAGTGAGCAGCAACACCTAATTTGGTCTGAATACAGCCTTAAGCCATCCTTGTTTTTTCCCTCCCCAGCCTGTATTTGGGGCAGGCTTTTATTTGTTTGTGTCGACCACACCCCTGGCCATTATTGGAGACCCAGCTTTTAATTGAATACCAGCCACTATTAGAGAAAATACGGTATGTAAACAGGAAGTGAGATCACAAGTGATTTTTTTTGTTTATGTGAGGTTAAGTTCTAATGTTGGTTCAGGTTAGAGGGAAGCGCCCGGATCCTATGACCCATTGTAGGGTTGGTCTGGGTGGCTTCCCGTCTTTTTGTTAATTTTGGTCAGCTCATCAGCCCTCTGTTAGCATTGTTTGATTGGTGTTTATTTGTGGTCACATTTATTGCTTAGAAATAAATATAATGTTTTTTACTGCTATTCCTTGACTCTTTTAAGTTATATTGAACCTCCTTTGTAAAGAGCTTTTCTGGGGGTCGTAACACTCTTCATTCTAAACAGGATCAGATATTAGCAAGCTAATGTTAGCTTTGTCAGTTTGTTCATTCACTTAGCTCACTCTGCACAGTTCCACCTGGCAGTTAGTAGGTGTAAATATTTCTACATATCTACACATCTTATTATCTACAAAAAAAACTAGTTTGTGTGGTACGCCCAGTTTTAATTTTTTAATGCGTAAATCTCCACTTATCAAATGCTTACCTCATAACTTGGCAAAGTTTGAACTTAAGAACAGCTAGTGCAGCCGGCTCCTGGAGGTCAGCAATCATCCTCAAAGTACCTTGGTTTCATTGATGCTACCTTGGCCTTTGTTTCACCACTTCCATTTTCACTCTTTCCCTTGTTATCACACTTGTTTTGTGATTGGACAAAGAATTGCTATTGCTGTTTTTTCACAGTAATCAGACTTTAGTGGTTCTTTTCAATCCCAAATGAAGGGAACCTCACTCTCCCTTTGTCAGATATGACTTTCCCTTCCACTTCAGATGAGGGGCCAGCACTTTGCCCCAGGCCTGTCAAGTGTGCACTCTACTTCACCAGTAGAACTGTACTGCAAAAAAAGGAAATTTATGTCACTTTGTGTGGTATTCAAGTTTGCAAGTCAAATTGTGCTTACAATAAAATTGGTTTCAGGTATACTCATTAAAAAGCGAAACTGCACAAGTTTTCAGAGTTAAATATATATATACCATTGTATACTGTACATTGTCAGTGTATTATCTATATGTAATATATTCATGATCAGTCTTAAAAATAATGATGACATCTTCCAACACTATCTTTTTCACTCAGAAACATAACAGTTATGGATGTGCTGCAATGCAGAAGTGTTTTCCACAGCTGTTTTGCAGTTTTTTTCTTGCATTTTCTAATTTCCTAAATTTTCTTCCAAAGCGAGCTATTATCGATTACACTGGTGCTAGTAACTATAGTGGAATCATGGAACAGAACAAAAGTTTACTTTCGGGACATGGGAAAGTTTCAGAGACTCATCACAGCCTTAGCTGCTAGCCTAGCCTAGCCCAGCCTAGCATACAAGCTTCTCTGACCAGCAAAAGATGATGTAAATGCTATGTCTCCAAACCCAGCAAAGTCAGCTGAGTGTGAGTGTTTGAGGGAAAGGATTATGCAGCTTGAAAAGAAGATTGAAACCCTGCATCAAACACGTGAGAGTGAGAAATTCATTGACTCTGTAGCAGCTAATATCCAAGGTACAAAGCTAACCAATGCTAACGGACAGACACAGACTTTTATACACGAGACTACATCAAACATAGAGCATCCCGACACAGATTTGGCTGATGCAGTCCCCTGGATGTGTCCTAACACCACTGGATTAGCTACGGAGGATCCCAAACCAGTCTTCCCTAATGATGCTGCTTACTGGCACAGCACAGGACCTAGACTGAAAACATCAACTCTAGCCAGGACTTAGTCTGACGTTGTCCGCTACAGAGGCAAATCCAGCAGGAAATCAAATAGGAGAGCACTAACACTCACTCCACCACCTAATCTCTCATTACACAAAAGGTATGATCCACTGACTCGGCATGAAATGTGTGATAATACTAACTATGTTGAACCCAGGGAAGCTAACCACACCCCTACCACTAAAGCTAATCAAAACCCAAGAAATAGCCCCAAAATAACTACTAGACCAAGGGCCAGAAGTACCATTGCTAACCATGTTGAACACAGGGAAGCTAATCCAGACCAGAAGAAAAATTTTTAACTCCCCAGCTGAGCCAGATACTATTCTGATTGGGGACTCTATATCCAGGCATGTAAAAATGTCAAAGACTGAAAATCTAAGCATGGATGACACATCTGTTGAGGAGCTAACAGGGCTGTTGCCAGTTATTCTCACTACATGTCCAAACAATATGAAGATTATTATCCACACTGGGTCTTTTGACATTCTGGGAAAGAAAACTGGCTCTGAAATCCTGCAAAAAATATTTTTTCATGCTAGTGGAAAAACTGTGTGACTATAAATTGCAAGATGTACTCATTTCTGGACCAAGTCCAACTTTGAAGAATGGAATCAAATTTTTTACCAGACTTGTTGGCCTAAATACATGGCTGACAGCGGTGTGCCATGGGATAGTTTATGACAACTTCAATAGCTTTTGGAACTGTAAACTTGATGGGGTTCACCCAAATATCACTGGATCCAGACTACTTGGTGCCAACCTACGTCATGCCCTTGGGATGCCATGCCCAAACAAGAATGTGTGGATAAGCACAGAGGACAGTGCACACAAGCACACAGCCCCCCCCCCTCCAGAATCCCTACACCTGAAATTAGCTGAAATTAATGTCAGATCATTGGCTAACAAATCCTTTTTGGTTAATGATCTGATAATTGAAAAGAATCTGCATTGTATGATATTAGTTAAGACCTGGCTAAACAGCACTACTGGTATAGCAACACTGATAGAGGCTTGTCCTCCAAAGGATACCTTTTATCAATCAGTCAGACAAAACAGGAAAGGAGGAGGGATTGCAGCCTTGGGTTGTGGTCCTACGCACTGATAAATTCTGAAAATTCCAATAAATAAGTATACATGGGTTCATTTATTATAAATAAATGAATAGTCTCAAATTGCCGCCAATGACATAAAAACATAAAAATCAAGATCAAATGGTTTTTATTTTCCATCTTATGTCACATTAATTATGGCATTCTATACCTGTTTTTATGTTCATTTTATGTCTATTTTTATGATTGTAATTTCTTTATTGTAAAGGACTTTGAGCTGCATTCTTGTATGAAAGGTGCTATAGAAATAAATGTCTTTATTATGATTATCATTATTATTATTATTATTATTATTATTATTACTATAAGGGGTAGCAGGACCAAAAACTTTCAGTTACACACATACCTCCAAGAAGGCCACCTAGCTGTGAAGTCAATTTGACATAGTGGCCAAACTGTGTAATTACAACTTCCGGGATCATCATGTGATGCACATTGGCCCAAAAAGTATTTTTGCAGCACACATTCAATGAGAAAGGAAAGTAGCAGAAAGCAAAATGGCGAATACATTTTTTTAATAGCCACAACCCCTGTGAAATTACCTGCTTTATACATCTGAATTTGATCTATTTGGTCCAAAAACATTCGCAAAATCTGGAAGAGCTGCACGATTAAATTGTTTTATCCCCATTCAAGTAAGCGGAGAGCCAACTGGAAGTTAACTGGCTCAGCTGGCAGAAGTCTCTAGCGAGCAACATCCAGGTAATTTCTTACAGCAGGAAGCCTAATTTTTGGCTTCATGCACCACTGAGCAACTTTCATAGGAATGAACAGGGCGCCATCTTTGAGTCTGCTATCCAGTTCATCCAGTATGAGACAAAAAGTTGCTAAAGATTAGTAGGAGCATAACAAACACCAGATATACATAACTAACTCAATTGATAAAGACCATTTTTCCAGAAATACAAAACAAATGATTCAGGGGTGTTATCTCCAATTTCTCATTGTCTTTTTCACAGACATTTTGACGTGTCCACAACCACAGGTGTAATTAATAACATAAACAATGGTTGCATTTGATTTAGGTTCATGGATTTCATAACCCTGGTATTGCCTGTGCTGGCTCACTGCATGGCTTATTGTTGAAGCACCTCAATGGAATGGAGCCATTAATGTTATTAATTGCACTTCCGCTATGACCAGTCAAAATGTTGGTTGTGAAGCAGGTCTACTAATGTGCCTTGATGGATGTGCCATCCAAAAACAGCCTCGTTCATAAAATCAAGCACATGCCTTCAACAGAAACCTCTGTGAATTACTGCTTAGGTAGAATTCCAGTTTTCAGGGGCTAAGGGGTGTTAAATTAACGCCCTCTCTGCTAGGCATTTACACAGGAATGATGAGCTCTTACAACTGCTTTATCTCCACTGTGAGTAGTTACCCATGTTGTAATTTAGTGTGGTGAATTAATTCCTCTGTTGAGAAGCAATGTACTTGGATCTGGTTGAGTGTTAAGTAATTGTGTCTGTTTAGTATGCCAGGAAATCCACATTTTTCCTTTCACACAAGGCAGAGGGTGCAGGATAAGGTACGGTGTGTCTTTTGCCGTGCGTTCATTTTCTGGAATTTATGTAATTGCATACTGTGTTTATATATTTCTTTATGTGGCTTAGTGTGGATTATTTATATTGAGTAGGTTTTTCTGTCAAGCCCTTTAGGACAAGGTTGTCATATATAAATAAATTAACAAAATCTCTAATTAGATTTATGACACTGTCTTCACCAGAAAAACAAAGAAGGTTTTTGTTCTTTAGTTAAAACTATCAATTTAGAGCCTTACAGTTTACATTTTTCTGAAAAATGGCTTATTGTGCTTGTGTGAATAATGCCTGTCCTCTTTCATCAACAAAAGCAGGAGTGGTGTGACATTTTTACACCCCCACAAAAAGCCTCAGTGCACAGTCACACCAGAAAATAGCAGGGAGGAACTTGAAACTTGGGGACATAGTGACTATAAGCTGGTCTGAATTAGCCTCTCCATTCCTCAAAGATCAGCTCTATCAAGACAGTTAGCAACTGGTTAATGTCTTGAACTTGTCTGTCAGCATTTACCAAAGTTAAATTCTCAATGTAGGTGTCATGCAGATTTACGTTGCCTAACCCACCGAATATTGATTGTGGAAATTACACTAAAATTAATTTATTTCGGTCTAAAAAGGTGCTATTATAAAGCCTCATTTGACCAAGCTCTTTGGTTGGGTTGAGTGGCACTGGGCTCAGATGTTCCCAGTTGCACTAGCCAGTCCTCAGCAGTTAAGTTGTTACCATACTGTAATCCCCAACAAGATCATCAGCACATCAATTGAAAAAAAAAATATACATAATAACTTTAATTGTTGAGTTACATAATAACTCAACAAATAAAACTGTCCATCATTTGCTCTCTGATGCTGTTTTTCCACTCATGTACAGCAACCCTGGTACATAGAGAAGCAGATTTTTGTGGAATATGTACAGTACATATTCACTGTACTGTAAGGCCAAACATGCAAGCCAGCTATTCGTATACCTCCTGCACACCAGAGTCAACACCAAGAATCCCCACACTCTCTAAAACTGCCTCTACAGAGCAGCAAATGCTCATATTCAAATTTAGATATTCATATACTTGCCTCCATAACAGTGGCATCAGCAGCACTAGTGACTCTTTGCTCATTTTAGTAGCGATTCATTCAGGAAACTAATTTTTAAAGTGTTCACAAATGAAAAAAACATAGAGGTCCTGAAATGAATAACACCTGATGCAGTCAGGCAATTCCCACTGCAGGCGAAGAATCTGCAGGCTGTAATGAGATGAGAATCAGTCCAGTATACCAGTTCTCAGAACCTGAATGGATCACTGAACAGTAGTACTGCTCCGCCAAGCTGAGCCAAGTTTGAGTTTTCAGTACATGGGTCATGTGCCACAAATACTGAGCGCAGTCAGTCGGTCAAAGCCCTGAAGGGAAAATCATATTGTCACCACCCACATTGTTAAATGTAAGCTAAAATATGTCACAGCAAGTCAAACACTGTATACAGTCAATTTGTCTACAATGGATTAAGGCTGTAATTACTTCCATTGTGATTATGGCAGTGTGTGGTTTGCTTGAAATGTATAGAAGCCCTGAGTGGGCAGAGGAAGGTTGCTAGCTGGGATAAGCTGCTGTTGGATTCACTGGGAGGCTGGTTTAACTGATGTATAGTACATATTGTACCATTACCGAATTTGTATCAAACTTGACACTACATTTACATAAAAAAACAAAAAAAAGATTTCTTTCTTACTGTTTTACATGAGTGTATTCAAGTGTTTTAAAGCACTGTGACAAAGTGAGTGAGACCACACCATTTGTCCCTGTTACACTAGCATTGCTTTCACATACTATAATGGGTTTTGTTTGTGTTTAGCATTGTGTTACCTTTATTTATATCTGTATTTCTGGTTTATTCAAGACAGACTAATATTGAGTTCACCTATTGTTTATTAATTTAAGTCCTGAGTTTCTTGAGTTATAGATTAGCTTGCTGTGATACCATACTTACCATGCTTTCCAGGAGACAAAAGGGGAGTCACCAAATGACATACCTGGAAGCTGCCCAGTACAACTACAGTCTGATCGCTGGCCAATGAGCAGCTCCACTGGAGCAGTTGGGGTTACGGGACTTGCTCAAGGGCACCTCAGTGGGGGTAATGAGGGAGGGGCAAGCGCTGCTTCTTCACTTTCACCACCCAGATTTATCCTGCTGGTCTGGGGGATTAAACCAGCAACCCTCCAGGCACAAGTTTGCTGCCACACGTTTATTGTATTTAGTTAATGTTTGGTTTAGTATTCATGTGATTTGTGCTTATTTTGGCTTGTGATGAGGACTATGCTTAGGATGAAGTGTTTCTGTAACAAACTGTCTTTTATAGGTGGGAGACTGAAACAACCCCACAAGAAAGATGGCTCTGCCTAGATAGATTGGACTATTTAAGAGGAGAGATGTTCATTTAAGGGAGAACAGAAATGAGAGGATGTCAGTGTAGCTGTGTGCATGTGAGCATGCCTGAGTTTGAGTTATCCTGAGTCAAGCCACTTAAGTTTGATTTGTTTTTCATTTCGTCTTTTGAGACATTTGTTTTTTGTTGGTTGGGATTAAACACCTTTTTTTTTAGTCATTCAACAAGTCTCTGAGTTTGCATCCTATCACCTTTCTTGACACTCTGGCTAAGCTCTCTCACAAACATGCTGCTTCATGCTTCCTTGAATACATTTTTATTGCATTTTACTTTTCATATGGTCTTGATATTCTATAACCCAACACATTCAAGCAGATGCCAGGAATCAATTCTCACTGTCTTGTCAGTGAGTTTCTGCCTATTCTGGTTTGGTCTCTTATACTGAATGGACTTACATCCAACCTGGCCCTGATACAACAGTTTATCCTAATTTGTAAGCTATTTCAAGGTTGCATTTGTGTCAAAAAAATGTTTGCCAATGCCAAAGTACTGAAACCACAGACAGTAAAAAATAATGGACGTAGCCACTGTGACATCACCATTGGTTTGTGGACTTCCATTTTGAAGCCTTGAGTTTGCATTTTGGCTGTCTCCATCTTGGATTTTTGGAGCCAGAAGTGACCATATTGGGACGAGAGGGTCGAGCTGACCCTAACAGTAGCGGCTAACTGTTAGCTTGATTAGCATGGTGCATTTGCAGGCTATGGTTAACTGTGATAATGCCACTGCTATTGCTAATTTTTGCTAGTGTATCATAGACTTAATACTATTAAAACAAAATGTACTTACCAGAAAAAAATTTAACATCCCACTCCTTAGAGGGTATTTTAGTACAACCGCTGAGCATGACTTTTTTAGGCAACCAAAATGTTACAATTAATTTTCATGAACTGAAAAACATGGATGTATAAAGGGAGCTGGATACAGGAACATTGCTGGGCTTTGAAGTAAATTTGACATAGTGCCAAACCATGTAATTATAATGTCACATGATGCAGACTGGCCCAAAAAGACTCTTTCCCATAGACTTACATTGTGAAAGAAATGTCTGTAAATCAGTGGATACATTTTTTTGAGCATCACAACCCCTGCAAAATGATTCATTTCAATATCAGAATTTCATCCATTCGGTCCAATCACATTTTGAAAATCAAGTTAGCCGGAGGGCCAAACCGGAAGTTAACCATCTCAGCTGGAGGAAGTCTCTAGTGAGCATGCTCCATGAATAGGTGAGTTATGTAAAAATTCTCCATACAGTTGTCATTAATGGGGAAATTAGCTATGGAGACCAAAACTGTTTTTTGTACCAGGGTGTAAACATCTTTATTTCTGCTGTAAAGTTGGGCATTTTAATATGGGGGTCTATGGGGATTGTCTTGTGTTTGGAGCCAGTCTCAAGTGGCCATTCAAGGAATGTTTTTGGCACTTCCGCATTGGCTTAATTTTTCAGCCCCAGAGGTTGCCGCTTGACTGAAACTGATGTCAATATGAGCTTACTTTGGTAGCCACTCTATTGAAGTAATGTTACTGTGCATATGTGTGCTTATACATGTACATAAATAAAGCTTTTGAAGCATTACCAATTGCATGACATTGTGATTTGAACTCCATATCGTGCCAGTATTTCCATGCTGTAGCCATTGAGCAGTACTTGGCATTTGGTGGTATTAGTTGCCCTTTAATGCTCCTGTTTGTCACTGCAATGACCCTTATTCAGCCAGTTTGATCCCAGCTGGTCCCCTGTTGATGTATATGCAATCACAATGACAGGCTTGCTGAGGTGAATGCCTGCCTGTCCACTCCTTTCAGCCTGCGGATTCATTTGTGGATGCTCAGATCCCCTGTGGTTGCTGGCTATTCCAGCCAAGGTTCATGGTGGCTCTAAAGAACAGTCAGCCTGGCACAATTCACTTTCATTAAAACATCAGCTGAACACACAGCTGGAACATGCGGCCGGTGTCTCTCAGCATCCTATTCATCTCACTGGCTCTTTGTTGTTTCAAGCCAAAGCTTCGAAATTGCACACTACTGTTAATGAGGCGATGAAGCACATGGTTGTTTTGTGAAAATGTAATGAGGAAATGACTCTAACAATAGGATGGTGCCTATACATCACTTTAGGAGCACAAATTCCTCTCTTCTCTCTACAAATAACATTCTCTCTGGGAATAATGGGTCCATTGTGTGTGCTCTCACTTTGCAATGCTTCTTTGTTTCAGCCAACATAGAAGTCACAGCATGGACATTGTTGAGGAGCATCCAATTATACTAGGCTAATGGGAAACACTTCAAATACTGAACTGCTTATAAGACCTTTGTAAACATTGAGTTCATTATGAAATAATGAGTTCATGTGGGATTAATGAATAGTTTATTATCTATCATATTATGGTTCATCAGTTCTATCTTTATATCTTAATAGCTGATCAGTGCATCATAAGTATTCATTAATCACATATTCATAGAAAAGTTTAGCAAAAAACATCGCCTTACGTGTTACGTGTTTTTGCATTTCAAGCATGGGTTTAAATGCAAGACATGTGTTGTGAAATATATCCTGCATTTAAATATTACATGCCACAAAATACCAGACAACAGTCAAGAGCTCACTTTGTAACAGACAGAATACATTCACAAAAGTTGATAAATTAATGCAATGACATGCAGAAAACTGAAAACAAAATTTAATTTCAACACAAATATAACAAATATTTTGTTCTACTTCAACAACTACAGCTCATACGAGTTTTGATGCAGGGATCCTGACAAAGCGGCAGCTGTAAATGCAGTGATGACAGTGTGGTGTTCAAAATCTCATTAGTAGGTAAACATTAGAAACCAATTAAGCTTATAATGTGAGCAGAATACTCCAGAATCATGTTTCAGCAGTTCAGAACTATCTATGAAAGATACTCTATATGGAAAACTACTTTGTAAAATGGAGTAGGCTGCACAGGACCTTGTGTAGAATAGAATAAGCTTGAATTCATTGATCAACAGCATTATCACAGAGCTCAGACAAGAGATGTAAAACCTTGGGCATGAGACATGAGGCATTCTTGAACATCCAAGTTGCCATGTTGGGAGACCATGTTGGTAATTTCAGTGCAACTGTGTGCTCTGATTTACTGTGGTCCAACTTTTGCTGTTGTCCAATAAAGCAGAGAAATGATAATTATATCAATTTCTTACAATCAAAAATGGAAAACTTAAGTGAAAGCACTTTTAGGGTGTTCTGTAAAAAGCTGTTGAGTTTCAGCTTTTTCTAAAAAGTAGAGAGCTTTTGAATGAGGCCCTTCATATAATTTAGTTATTCGCTGGGTTATTTTGGCCCACCGCTTCCCTCACAGGGCCACTGAGGCTATATTGTGGGCAGAACAATGTGATGACAGGGCTGTCCTTTGGGAACATCTAATTAGTTCCACTAGGGGAGCAAAGCAGCACCGCACCGTGCCCTGATATTTAGCTTGTGCATTCAGCGGAAAGATAGCCTCAGGGCCCACTTTAATTGCAAAAATGCCACCAGAATGTGTGTCTGCAACTTCACCTGTCCCTGATCATGAGACCACAAGGGAGTGCCCTTCTGCATGTGCGTCAACACACATAGCATCAGTGTGCATTGATCTATGCAAGTATGTGAACCTTCATCTGTATAAATATGCACCTGTGAGTGTGTGGATATGCCCGTGTCAGCCTCTGTCTCATCCACTCGCACTAATCAGTATTTGCTTATTGATTCCCACAACCCACTTGAACAGAAGCGTGGGTTGATTCGACTTGAACATGATTCAGCTTGTTCAAGGGGTGCTTCAGGTATTACTGTTTTTTCAACATGTGCTCTTTGAGAGGATTTCAAACCAAGCTTTTTTTCCACCACAATTGTGTCAGTATTAAAAAGGCAATATGTATTTATAATAAACAGCCTTCTTCGATAGAATACTGCACTGAAAACATCATTACAGGTAGATAACAGGTAGATAACTGATCTTATTTTATATCAGTTATCTACTTTCATCAGAATCCAATTAGAGTCAGGATAAAATGGTCTAATTATAAATTCACGCCTGCACCACTTTGAAAGTACTCAGAATTCTCCCAGTGGATTTAAAACTTATTTATGCTCTAGGTGGCATTAAATTAAGTCAAATGCCTTGCAGATAATATATAGATGGTAATTCATTTTCAGCAGCATATCACTGTACTATAGAAAAGCCGTAAAGACAAACACATGAATAGAAGGTATTTCAATCTTTTAAAAGGGAGAAACTTTGTCATTGCATCGTTTATCCTGCAATTTAGAAATATACTGTTGTAGTGCACAAGTTGGGGGTAATAGGAAGTCTCCAACACAAAAATGTGTTGACTGACTGTCCAAATACAAGAGCACAAACAACTCAGAAAAACCATACCTGTCAACACACCCTATTTTCATGGGAGTCTTTTTACCCTTTCTCCCACTGTGCTCCTGATTGGTAATTTCTCCTGTTAATCTCCCAATTTCATAGTGATACCTATCAAATGGGTGTTTCTCAGTTTCTGTGTGAGATATGTGTCGTGGTGCCTGGCAACCCAACCCAGAGGCAGAGGTGAGCATGCGTAAACGACCCTGCCTGCAAACTTGCCTACTTGCCCTTTTTCCCCGGGTTTCTCCCGTATTTTCACTCGCTCTCTGCTGTGCTCCCATTTTGTTGTTTCTCCCAGGAAACTCCCGTAATTTGCATGGCCCTCAATCTTTATTATAAATAATTGTCATACACACAGATCCATACGTTTTGTATGTTTGTCTCACATTCCCCAAGTTGCCAGGTCGTCTATGAAACATAATCTACACACACAATCCACACACGACATACAATTTCAACCCATCTGTCACCACAACCTGATTCAAGGGGCATGTGCACAGCTGTTCTTTGCACAGGCAGTCTTTCTCTTGTCTTCTGTGTCCTCCCTCTGCTGCTGATGTGATTCACTTCCTGCAGGTACTGCTGGTATAGAGGAGGGGCTGGTTTGTCTCAGCTGGCAGCTAAGTTTACAAGAATTTGCCAAATTTTAAGATACATGGCAAACTCAGATAAACAGTAAGGCTACAAACAGAAAGTTTTGTGTTATTAGCTTAACCAGCATGCTGTGGTTGTGTTTGGGGTCGGATGGGACACTGCAGACAAAGCAGATGAAAATATTGCTTTTCTACATGTTTATGCTGAATTTTCAAACCTAAATCTTGGCAGGTATGGAAAAGATTTAAAAGTTTTTGGTCTCCTAAACTGGATCTTTGTCAGCAACAAGTTCAAGAGACACCAGATAGACAGAGAAAAGCAAAGCAAATGCAATATAGTTGTTCCATACGTGGATGGAGTGTAAGATAAATTTAGAAGGATCTTTAAAATAACACAGCATTCATGCCTTTTTCAAACCCAGCAACACATGTATACAGAAACTTATTCACTAAGATCATGCATGTGGTCAAATGCAATAGGTCATTCACACATCATTACAGTAGCGTGATAAAACAATTCAAAAGTACAACAATTCATATTTTAAATCGTGTGATTCTAAAGACCTTTCTATGACATCTGACTTTGATGAATCATTAATCCTCAAAATCTCTCTGTGTTAACAACTTTTTGACATTTTAAGTACAGTTAAAGTTGACATAGAGTTTGGAGATGTCAAGTGACTGAGAAAGGGTAAAGGAAAGCATACTTACTCATCAATTGATTCCTCGAACAACTGATGTGGCAATGTGCCGCCATAACAAAGGAAAAGAGTTGATGTTAGATCTTTAAATGCAAGATGAGTTGTCAGTGGTGTGTGTGTGTGTGTGTGTATGTGTGTGTGTGTGTGTGTGTGTGTGTGTGTGTGTGTGCGTGTGTGTGCTGATATCAGGAGTTGAACATTCCTCCAGTACATAAATAAAAGATGTTTCCAAAGTCTTGGGAGCAGTGAATTAATGAGGAGGCAGTAACGAGGTAGACACAGCAGCCAGGTGTGGTGTTTCAAAAAAGCGTGTGTGTGTGTATATGTGTGCAAGCAAAAGAGAAAGAGAGGGAAAGAGAGATAGAGGAAGGGTTCAGGGATTAGTGAGCATTAGATTGACTTGGTCAACACCAGTTTTTGGCAAACACAGCAGAAAGAAAAATATTTTCTTATAAGAAGAAAAAAAAACCTTCACAGTTGACTCTGTCTCTCCCTAAGTATATAAACACACATATACTCACACACTCGTGCTATACACACACTCACAGTGGGAATCCTGGTGAGGAAAAGAGACAAATATGTTGAGAGACTGAATAAATGTGTGGATTAAAGAGACGGGTGTTGCAGAACTAAAGTGGTGAAACTGAGAAACAAAAGGGCTGTAAGGTAGAGAGACAGGAGAGACAAGTCAATTGAAAAGGAGACTGAACAAGACCAAATAAATTACTGAGACATTTGTTACACAGATAAAAGGAAATTGAGAAATTAAGAGGCATATTAAAGGAGAAAGGAAGTGGAGAGTTGACAGAGAAAGTGTGACCAAGGCCAGTAATTCTCAGAAATCTTGAAATGTAGCATTTTTTTTTTTAAATTTGTGCATTTAGCTGATACTGATAAGCTGAGCCCTGTACTTGAGTTACATAGATGCAAATCAGTATATAAATAAATATATGTCATTCAACCAGCCAGTGAAAATGGCTGTAATCTGATGTGCTCTCATTCTTCTGATCACTGACTGACTACTCATGCTTTAGGCTTCCATCTGCAGCTACTCAAGCTCTCCTTCAATTTATTGTTCATTTAGAAATGATAAATATGGTTCTTGTTGATAATATTACATGCCAGTGATCAAAGTATTCAGGAGCGCTGATTTAAATGAAGTTCCACCACTATACTTGATGGAGACTAATGGGCAGAGTATGTGGATGTCCAGTACACACCAAAATTCCTGATGCTTGGTTGATTTTTACAGTCCTACCAAGTACACAAAAACACCAGTTATGGTACTCTGCAATTTAAACAATTTATACTAAGGCTGTGTCCGAATACAAATACATTATCGGCAAAGCACAAATAATGTTTTTTTATGAATATTTCTTTCATACAGATATTTTTTAAATTATTCGTTTTCGGTGAGAAAAAAAACATGTCAAATACCAGCACACAGGTCGGTTAATTGCTATTTCAGTCTCCGTCCTCTACTTCACTGTTACATGTATTAGCAGGTCTCAACGAGGGGAGTCACATCCACCTGCTACATGACGCACATTTCCTTATTTGGACATCACTCCCAGAGTTTGGGGTGTTCCCCAGAGATAAAGCTGAGCTACTGACACAAGCATGAAAAGTGCAAAGCAATAATCACCTTTAAAGTTCTTCCCTACACGTTACATGCTGTGCTATCTCTGTGTTATGGGTGTATAAATAGGTAGATGTCTGTCTGCAATGAGGTGACGAGTAAAGTTTTAGCTCAGTAGTCAGTGCATCTATGATCTGGGAGACTCCGGTTTAAGACCCGGTATGGGGACCTCCTTCATAAGGTAGTTTATTCATAAGCACTTATTGTAATAATTAATTTTCTTAATTTTCTAAAATTAAAAGCGTAATAAAAACAAAAACAGGATTTTTAAGCCTCTTTCCACTTTAATAATACAAATAATTTTGCTGCCTCAACAAATACAGATACAAATACAAATACTGGGCCCGCTGCACATCCCTAATGTATACAATGCTTCCCTTATTCAAAGTGAATTGCAAAAAAATCCCAAAAGAACACACTGGGCAGTGCAATTACAGAAGAGCTCCCTCTTAGTCCTTAAAGGGGTACTTAAGTGTTTTAGTGGGTCAACATTGATTCAGCAGAGTCACAAAATATCCTGACTTTTAGTCAAACACGCTGGGTCCTACAATTTCCATAAAGCAATTAAATTGTCTGTGTCTCTCTCTCACACCCGCGTCTTTCAAATTCCACATCCACTGTCATAACAGAGGTTTTCTGTTATAAATTGAAAACTCAAGTCCAAGCTGTTAACCCTGGTGATTTTGTCAGGTTATTTTTTCACACTTAAGAAAGCTCCCTACTGAGCCACTGACAACATTATACTCTATACATTATAACTGCTTTCACAGCCTGAGTAGTATTTCCAATGACAAGTAATCTGATCTTGTGGACTGCAAATAGTGAAGTTACTGCACCAAGTATTAAATGATCTCTACTAAAACTGCCTACTTATAGCCAAAAACAAAAACATAACATTTTGGGAGGCTTTTCTGGGCTGTGAGAGTTATAACAGTGAATATCATTCAGAAATTGAGCTTAGCATAAATTCAAGCAGGAAGACTATCTATTCTATTCTCTTTCTCTCCCCGCTTCTCCTGCTCTAGTATCAGCTGATAAGGGGCGTTGCTCTGAGTTAACCAATCAGATTCTGCCACAATCTCTATCAGCCAATCATCTCTTAGCTGGCAAACTTTAAACCTGTTCTTCTCTCCGTCACTGTCAGCTGTCATTTCAGTGTGAATTGTCACGACCCTCCTCCACCCCATTCACCTCCACTTCATCACGTCAGTGCCACGTCCAAGATCACCAGAAGCCCGCTCCTCTTCTCATCATCCAGATCTCCACCCCATTCACCTCGATTTCATCGTGTCAGTGCCAGGTCTAAGATCACCAGAAGCTTGCTCCTCTTCTCATCATCCAGATCTCAGCATTCCCCTACTCATAACCGCCACCAGTGTCTAGACTCAATTGGGGGATATCCTTTTCTACTCTCGCCTTTACTTCCCCCTTATAAATATGATGACATCACAATGGGGTTTAATTGCCAAAGTCTTTTCACATTTTCATCTTATTATGCATGTTCAATAAATTATTGTCACTTATCAAATATAAGTCTCTCCTGATTGAAATGGCTTTCAATGGTACAGACATTTTGAGTCGACCTACCTTATATAGGTATTAAATGAGTAGGTGCTGATCAAAAAGGCAGTCAGTTGATCCACAGAGGTAGGAAACTTGCTGAAGGCATCTGTGGATTGGTGTGGTACAGCCAGGTCTGTAAAATATGACTCTGTAAAAGAAGAGACAGAGAGAGTGAGAGAGTCTGAGGCTGAAGAGCGGGGAAGAGATGGTGCAGGCATCTCTATGACAGCATACAGTATTAATATCAGTGTGCACTGTCAAAGTGCCCTTGAGCAAGACACTGAATCTCCTGCCTGTTCCTAGGGCTCTCCTGCTCTCTAATCCCATTCTGTACACGTCAGTACATGTGAAGCCATGTGTCCTTCAGCAAGATGCTGATGCCTCCTGCACCCTGACTCATTGTGCATCATTCTGGATTAGTGTCACCTGTAAATTTCTATCATGTAAAGAAGCTAGTGAAAGTCAGAATTCTTGAAATAAAGATGCCTTTTTCAAACCAATGTGAAATGTTTTACATGCTTAGAAAGCTGGGAGTTATGTGTAACACACACCAAATGGGTAGAGGTTAAAGACATTTTAGCAGACAGTCCACAGTCTGGGATAATATTTCATTAAAAAATATGATTGTGCACACGAAAAAGCAACACCTACACCCTCAAAATGATTGATACAACTGATAAAATAACATAAACGTATCATACCCTTGGAGGTGGGTTGGGTAATAGCATAACACATTTAAAGATTGTGTTCTTGCTCAAAAGAAAACTGAACCAACTATCAAAATGTCAAGGTATCCCTTTGAGGTGTGTTTTCCTCCCGCTTATTCCCTGCAGTTGCCAGTTTTGATTATGTTTTGCAGCATTTCGCTTTGGTATAATAGAAGCATGCCACTCTGGCATCCAAACACAATTTGATACTGATTCATTTTTAGAAGGTGTTGGCAGGGTTACATGCTGCTCTTTGTGTGGTGTTCTTCTATACAAACAGACCTCACTTGCTTCATACTTAAATGGAAAACCGGAGGGTGCTGATGCTGGACCACAGTCAATGTAGATACAGCACAGTGCAGGTGGCACGATAAAACCATAAAGTAATGCCACTATTGTATAAAAAATTGATTGAAAGGGGGGAAGTGAGGCTACAATGTAGGAGTCACATTGTCTAGTGCCTCTGTAGGGTTAACTACAAAGTCCGGAGTCAGCGGGAGGAAAGGTTGCTTTCCCACCAGGCGACATGAAATGCCTCAGAATATTTACTGGGGCCCACAGGGGAATGATCTGGCAGCTGGCACAGTCAAACAGCTCACCTGAAGGAGTCAGGTCAGGAAGAGTTCAAACCCCTCCCTCCTCAAGAGATGAGTGAGCTGTTAATGGAGGAATACCTTGGAATCATTTGGCGTTTGTTACTTGGGAAGGATTTACATTTTATTGTGGGCATTTAGACATCTAATTTTTGTTTTAATAGATACTAATGCTCTTAAGTGTTTGTTCTTGGATTACTCCAACAGCCAAATGTAAACTTTGTAATGGTCTAAGTCCACTCTGAAAATACATATTTAGAACAGTCAGCGTTGAAATTACTGAATTAGAGCAAAAGGAGAGAGAGAAATTGTAATGTTTACTTCAGTGAGATCCATACTAAAGCCACACAGTTCACCTACAGTACACACGACCACTGCTTTGATGTGTTGTGTTCATTGGCACATGGATGACCTCGAGACAAGCATAACCTTGCATGTTATTACATTTTTATAACATACAGAATAACGTCAACATGTTTGCTCCTCACCAAAGAAAAGAAGAGCTCTCCATTGTTATGCCTGGCTCGTGCAGGAGCATAACAAATGAGGGAGGTCCACACAGTAACAGCTTAAGTAAATGAATAATTTATTAAAGATAACTCAACCTAAGCACACTATGAGGTGTAAAGTCAGTAGTGAAGGATGGGTGTTGAGTGCTATGAAACTGTAAGTGCTAACCTAAACTATTTGTAACATGAACCAAGGCTAAACTAAACACAATCAAAACCCAAACAAAACCAAATTCATAAAATGAAGACCTCCACTAACAAGGCCTACGTGACATCAAAATGGAGCTTGAGAAAATGCATCAGCCATTATATTTTCACAACCTTTAATGTGATGAATGTCCAGTGTATAGGGCTGGATAAACAGTAACCAACGCATAAGTCCAGTTGCTAGCTACTCCACTGTTATGTCTAATGATTAAAATGTCACACATATTTATCTCAAGTCAGGTTTATTTGTACAGCCCAGTATCACATTTTGGGTTTCCAGAGGCTTTACAGACACCACAGCAACAGCTCATATCCAAGATTTTTAAGAAAACAGAGAAGTCTCTTCAAAAACCTTAGCACACAAGAAAAAAAAGGAAAAGAATCTCAGGAGAATTGGTTCAAAGAGGGATCATCACTTCTTTAGATGAATGGAATTGCAGTCGAAGGTGCTGGCAGAAAATGTCAAAATCACAATGACAAATGAACATAAAGTTAGAAATACAAAGTAAAATTATAATCAAACAATTGGGTTATAATATTTACAATAACAGCAAATTCAATAGTAAGAAGTCAAATAAAATAAGTCACAGATGTCCATTGAAATAAATCCATGAATAAGCTAAATATCAGTTCTTCACATTGTTCCAAGCCTGAGGTATCAGTTATGTGTAGCAGGCGTAGTGGAAAGATTAGTGAAGCAGCAGCTTGAGGGAAATGTAATGGGACTGATCATGTCACTGCTAGCAGCTTGGTGGGTTACTGTGGTTTATCAGTGACCCACAGCCCTCACCTACAGTACAAAAAACTAATTTCAAGTGGCTCTGTATCTTTGTAATTGCAGACACAGCCATTTCATCTTCATGTTTTTCTGACCACTTTATCTTTTTTTTTTTTCTCACAACAATGTTGTTTAAACTATTTATTTTACTGATTCATTTATATTCTCTTTGGGCTTATAGTATGTGCTTAATATTTTTGTGTTCCGCTGCTTATTTTTGTTGCTTCTGCAACAGCAAATATCTAATTTAACCATAAAGATCATCAATCATCTAATCAAACCTAAACAGTGATGCTGATGATCTTCACTGGTTATATGGCCCTAATCCAGATGCTGGGTGTGCTAGTTGCTAGGCTAATTGTCAGCCAGATGTCGATCTGTCAGTAAATAATTCCAATCAGAGTTTTTTAGGCTTGCTGATAGAAATTATTTACTTGGTTGTCCCAGATGGAATGAAATAATTAGTCACCAGATTCCTAATGTTGTCTAAAGAGGGCTCTACACCCACTTTGATTTAATTAATCCCACAGATTTATTTGATTTGATCTGTATTTCATATTCCATGTACATCTGCTGATGACACCCCGATGAACCTTAAAGTCCAGCTGAAATTAAATTGCTTTTTTTTGTCTGCTACAGCATACATATTTGCTCTGTCACAGGAAAAAAAATCTGACATCAAAAGGGAGAAATTTATATTTTAAATTCGCCCTAGTTTTGGATTAATTTGATGAAATACTGTTGTCTCTGTTCTTTACTTGTAGCACCAGCACAGCCTGCCAGCTGCTGTCAATCAAACACAGACAAAAAGGAGCATTTATGTTACTTCCCCAAAGATCTTTTTTCCCTAATTTTAATAATACAAAAATATTATATTATATTATTAAAAAAAAACATGTTGACATAGCATATTATTTTTGACTGCAAAGAGTTTTAATTAAATGTGATTTCAGTTGGACTTTAAGGCAGTAAAGGTATTTGTAAATGTGTAGTTTGTGTGATTGTCTTCAATTTATCATTGTCTATGACCAAAGACAACCTGTTATCACAGTTAAGGAATTTGCATTTTCTATAAAAAAAAAACAAACAACTAACATAACTAGGAAAATCATTTTATACACATCAAGTACATTTTACATTTCCTGTTTGTTTGAAAAATATAGCAGAATATCTGAGTCGTTAGTACTGTATGAGCAGCAACAACACAATAAAGATTTAAAACAATCACAGTTAAGTCAGACTAGATAGAGTAGGTAGTATATATCACACACCCTAGTACTGATTGTACTGCATATAATACAATGTTCATAACTTTAACCGCATTCCCAACATTGTTACTAGGCTGTCGATCTTTTCATCGAAGCCACTTGAATGCAGACCCCTGCTGTTTGCTCATAAACCATGCCCGCTTCAATATTACTGTTCACCAGTTCAGCTCTTTTGAAAGGCACACATCATCAATATTACTTATTCCCTTTTGATGCGGTCCACTAAAATAATTCTACTTTGATCAGTGAAATACTGCATTATTGTATTTATGCTGCTGTTTGAAGCCTTGGGCTCACAGCCTTGTTTCTGTCAGGGCCAAAAAGTACCAGTCTGTCAAGTTAAAGAAATGCTCCAATTTCAGCCAGAGGATGTATACAGTTCACTGACTGTCTTCCCATGTGGGACAAATCAAAGGAAAGCATTTTGGTAAGGGCCACCAAGAGCCATCAGAACAGCTTTGGAACTCCATTGAAGGGATGAACGAAAATTATCCATGTAAATGAATCGATGTATCTATATATCTGTGTTAAGAATTTATTTTTACTGGGGTAAATGTGACAATCCCAACACAGATTGTAGGTCATATTGCCCATTATTACTTCCTAGCCACCCTTTCATTCAAAAAAGCAACATATAATTTGAACTTGACTTTAGGCTACCTACTTAAGATGTTGTTTCAACTCATCTGGTATAGCCAACTTCTGTCTTCATCTATCCCTAACTCCTCTGCATCCTCCACTTTCTGGTGCACCACCTGGCAGGTAGCATCAGATAGCTGGCGAGTGTGGCAGTGTGCCAATGCCAAGCGCATTCATAGAGTCAGAGTTTGATGTGTTAATGTGTTCCACTGCCAACATCAAGAGCACTGCAGGACAAGCCCAGAGAATGACAGACATAAAGAGAATGACAGGGAGAGGTTGGCAGAGAATGACAAAAACAGGGAAGCGGTAGGAAAAGAGAGAAAGAGGTCGAAGGAAAAGATATAGAGAGAGAGAGATGATGAAGTAGGAAATGAGAGGAAGGAGTTGAAAGAATGGAGTGGAAATGGAGTGGGAGAAATACAAATAAGAAATTTTGGGAGAAATGAGAGGACACACAGATAAAAGAGGAAGGGAGGGAGAATGGGATGAACGATGTATGGTGAGGGAAGTGATCCATCCACTATAACAGTGTTGTGAGCCAGATATTTTTCTTTGAAATGAGTTAAGATGAGGATGGTGATTAGGGACACACACAGGTCTTTTAGCAGCTGTTCTCTCCTAGCTCTACCAGAAAGCATTAAGACACCCTGTGCAGCAGCCTAACCTTCAGGTGCTATTCTTACAGTTACTCTAATCGACAGGCGTAGACTATATTTAGCTCATTTAAGGCTTTGCTGGCGAAGCATCCATTGAGCTCCACTCTAACCGGCTTTCTCTTCTAAACAATACTCTCATGAAAACTGGCGTGTCTTTGACAGAGATTTTAATTTACTCATCATTTGCAAGTGAATATATGGGCAGGATTATGCACTTTATGTTCAGTGGAGCTGTGTGGGAAACATCTGCTTTTTTCTCAAATGGCATTTATAACTTGTGTACTCTGCTTATTGTCATCTGCGCAGAGTTAATGGAAAAATGTATTGTGTCTATGTTTTGACAGATGCAAAGAAAAAATAAACAGGGGAGATATGAATAAATAATAAAGGCTGCTCTTAATCTTCACTTTGCAGGCCACATCAGCCTCCCATAAGCAACGGCTCTTTTGTAGCCAGACCTTCAACTTGGCACCCTCTGCCGTGTTGATTAATTCTAATTTTAAGACAATGATGAGCCTGCCACCAAATCAATGTGTCAGTGTTAATTGGAGTTTCTTGGCTTTCGTGTTAATTTGCCCCCTCCGGCTCTAATTGGGTGCTGACAGGCAATGCGTCTGTCTGTGGCTCAGAAACCAGGGTGCTTTTGGTTTATTGTTGGTTGGAAGAAGTGCCCTCAGGTGACAGTGATGGTAAAGAGTGCTTGTAAAATAAATGTTCACATCTTGCCATTGTTAGATAAAAAATACATAACTACTTAGTCGCTTTAGCTATGGTTCCTGTTTTTATATCATGACTTGGCACTGGGAGGGAACTGTTTTTAATGCCTTAAACTGATTGACAAGCTGACTGACTTATCTCCTGATTGCTAAAACATGCATGGGCAACATGAGTCATGCAGGGGACACACTTAACAAGTGCACTCTTTTTTTTTTTTTTCAAATCCCTGTTGTCTTAAAATGTGAGGGAGAGCTCTAGTTTGCATGTTGGGATGTGCAGTATTCACTAACTGATGTGGGCACTTATTTTCAAAGTCATATCACAGGAAATACCCCTCTAGAATATCAAATACACCAGGCACAATAAGAAAAAGTACCTTCTTATGTCTGATGGTTAATTTATGCTTTCTGACAGTTCTAACACACACTCCAGGAGGCACACTGTGGGAAAGGTAATTTGCTCGGCAATGTTGTTTTTAAAGGTAAAGTTGTGTTTAAGCTGTCAAATCATTGTTAAAAAAAGACCCATTTCCATCCAGAACACTCTAATTACCACCACTGCAAATAATGATTACCACAGCCTCAGTCATTTTAGTTAAGTGCATTAATGTCAAATCACCCCTTTTGAAATATAACAGAAATACAGTGAATTGAATTTAAAATTATTTAAAACTAGTTTTCTAAAGGACAATCATTGTTTGTATTTATAGAATTATTGTAAAACTATCATCTGTGTTAAAAATATTTTTAATGTTGTGATAGTAATAATATTTTCTGTCAAAATATTATGTTAAAATGCTTCTTAGGAGGATGAGAAGGACATGCAGGTGTCTGTGAGCAGGCTTTGTCATTTCTTCAGGGAAAAATGACCTCTGCTTCCTTCCATCCTCCTTCAGCAAGGCAGAACTTGTGATAATAGAGAGGAGTTGAAATTCTGCTTCCAGCTGTCCGACTGTACCTCTCGAGATAGCAACATGGTAGGATGAGGTTCTCTATCCAAAGGAGCAGAGTTTCCCTTGCCTTTCCTTTACTAAACAGTTAGGTTCCTCAAAGGCCATCTGTCCTTGTCCTTGCAGTATGGACATGCACATATAGTGGCTACAGTGATTCCAGCTGCTACTCTCTTTGGCTTTGTCTGGTTATAGTATGTATCAATTGCCCATGAAAATGTCTACACATGTCCCTGCCACTTAGGCACTTAAATAAAAGTACTGACCTCTCACACTAAGGCCCTGTCCTCCTAGAAAACAAATTACCTATCTAAAGGAACAACATCTGCTTCAAACCATGTCTTCCACTGAAAGAAATGCATTTCTCTCTATAAGGAAATGTATCTCCTCTTCCTGTCTGTCCCATGTCCCATTGTTGAGTGTGAGAGTGGCAGCTTCCCTCAAAAGACCTGAATTCTTGCTGTGAAAGTTCAGAGCAAAATTGGGATGTCTAGTTGGTATTTTGTGTGTGTCTGTGTCAGGCTTTTGTCTTATAGTGTAGTGCACTGACACCTGCCCTGTGTCAAGAGGGTGCTCCGCCACCTTCTGGGTGGGGTGTCGGACGTATCTAGGCTGACTTTATGCTTGGTGACAGTAAATCAGGATGGTGTCAAGAGTGCTGCACTCTCACCTTCTCCTGAGTAATTGACTATTGGTTACCAGTTAAACACTGAGACTTTGGTTGTGTCAGTATCTCGACAGAATGTACCATTATCAACTTTAATTCTTAACCTACAGAAAGAGCCCCACTGGAGGGATTTTTTAAATTAAATACAATGAAGATTAACGTATAGCTCTGCGAACACAAATGAAGCTCTCTAACCAACTTGATGAAGGATAGACACAATGCAGACATTGTATAAGGGAGAATTCATCATGAATGAGCACATGTTAGCAGCGTTTAAACTTTAATTTGTTTTTGGTGTATTCAAATTTCCAGTCAGACACAAGTTTAAACACATCCTTACTTAAGCATTTGACCTTTGTCGAATTCAGTGTATTTAATTTGCCCTGCATTTAATTTTGCTGCATTTATATACGGTATATTTTATAGACTGTTGTGACCTTTAATTTTTAAGCCCTTTAAGCTTTGCAGCCATCGCTCGCACAGGTGCAAACTCGAAGAAGGAACAGAACAGAAGAAACAGAAGAAATGGAAACAGAAGATATGTCATTGCAACAAGGCACCAGCTAAATGGAGACGTCCTCGGTTTACTTACATTTATATTTGCTGAAAGTACTTTTGTTGTAACTTCATAATATACAGCTTACTTAACAGTGTTAAAATAGGGATATGTTAGATAAAATACATAATCTTTGAGGACAAAGGAACCAGAGTTTTTTAAATTCAATCTCCATCCAATACTTATTATCTACCTGTATACAGGTCACCTGGACAGGTTGCCAGTCTATGACAGGATTGTCAAATATAGACAGAAAACCCTTCCCCTCCACATCCAAACCCACAATTTAGAGTCACCAGTTAACTAACCTGCATGTCTTTGTACTGTGGGAAGGAAATGAAGGACCCGGAGGAAACCCACACTGACACGGGGAGAACATGCAAACTCGCCACAGAGAGAAGAAGCTGGTTTGAACCCAGAATTTCTATGAGGTGACCGTGCTAATCATTACACCATCAGTTCATTATCAGTATTTAATTTACTTAAATTCACAAATCATTTGGATTGTAAAAGAGGTACGATTGTCGGTCATTAGAATAAAATGAGAAGAATGACATGTTGTCTATATCACTTAAGGTTAACATATACATTAAAAACAGAGCAGGGACAAAAGAGTACCTTTAAGCATGACCAGATTAACCTGCTAGGGGCCCTGGGATAAAAATGAGCTGCAAAGTGTCTGTTTAGGGGCTCTGGGGTTTATGGGGGAGCTGTGGCTCAGGGACAGTTGCCTGTTTTGCCCCGTTGGTAATCCAGTTTTGTATTCGGCAAATCTGCAAGACTTAAAACATCCTCTTTAGAACGTAATGCAAACCTGTTGAGAGCCATTCGCATAAATTGACTGATTGAGCTGTTATAACATACTGTATGTATACTGTCACAAGCAGCACACTGGTTCAACAACAATTAAAGTGAAGAATAACCTGCATTTACATTCATCAAGATGCAATTTGTTTACAGACACTAAGCTGTTTCATTAAATGATGGAAGTTAATCATTCATTGCTTCTAATCAAGTTTTCTTGGCATAAAAAAAACAGAAAAACGGGTCCAAAGAATTTAATTGTCAGTCAAGAGCAGTTTCTATTAACTTCAAGTTACCACAGCCAGTAGTTTGAATACTGATTGCATTTCCAGTGTCCACTGTATATGGCAATTACACCTTCCATATCAAGACAAACAGGTGCAGGTTTAAAGCAGCTTCCACGCAACCTTTAGAAGTGCTGATAACAGAATTATGAGACTAATCAAGAGGATCATACTTCACTCCCATCTGAACAGTGTGCAACAAATAAAATCCTATCAGCCTGACCTTTGTAAGAGTAGGCAGAGGTAGACTGTAGAAAAATTAAATTCTCAACTCCTGAATGGACGATTACAGAGGCAATAAAGCAGCTTGTTCATAAGATACAGGCAGAAATATTCAAATTTGACATTTGAATCAGGTTGTTTTACATTTTCAGAGTGTCCAGCTCCTTTGGTGTGGTGATAATGCATGGAATACTAAATGACTAACCAGAAGAGTACAGTGAAACAAGGCCAACATGTCAGCTAATTTCCCTAGTTACAAAGAGCACCAATGAACAGCACAGTGAAATGCTGCCGTTTTTAATGCTTGTTCAAAACAATGTCCTCATTACCATGGGACACAAAGGCCAAAATCCGATCTTCCCATGTTTTGGCAGAAGTGGCTGGCAAATTGTGCTCATTTCAGAGTTGGCATGCAATGAATTCAGTTCACTTGGCCTAAAAACTGTTGATTCTCCACTGCAGCTTGATATGAGTGTGTTTTCAGTTTAGTTTAAATCACAGCACCATTATATCCTGAAACAGGGGAATATACATAATTTACAGATTCCATTTAAAGCCTTGGTTGTTGTTTGACTTGTGCAGCACATCGTAACCTTGTTAAGAACAGTGCTATAGGATAGATGCTTTGTTAAAATAAATAAACTTTGAAAATAGTCAAATGGTTACTATCTTACTATCAATACATCTGATAATATCATCACCACATCTAATTACATCTGGCATCTGGATGGGTCTTGATTATTTTAAAAAGTTTCATGTGTAGTATTTCTTTAGTCTTTCAAAGTCTGCCAAGCAAGCTGTACCAAACAAGCACGGACATTTTAAATATCCTTGCGTTGCATTTTTGAATTTCATATTGAAATGCTAGGCAAAAACACAGGGATGAAAAGAATAGATTTCTTTAATTCAATGTATATCTCCTTTAATCCAACAATGTTTCTACTTTCCACTTTATATTTACCCCTCTTTCCCATCTCCCTTCCTTGGTTTCTCCCTTTTTTGTCTTCTGACTTTCTCTCGCTGTCTCTCTGTCTCTACGATGGCTCCTTTAGAGTCTGAGACAAAACCTAGACACTCCCAGGAGGCAGCAGGTCTTCCCTTTGAAGATAGAGAGATGCACCATGGGTAGTTCTCTAAACCCTGTAAACACCAGATCCGAGACTGATGCGAGGTGCGGTGAGAGTATTCATAATGTATGGCAATGCTGTAACAACATCAAAAGTAATTACCATCCGTGGTAAATTATACCCTCGCCAATATAACAATGTAATTATGGGAAGGTAGCATGGGCTTTTGTTAACTTAAGTATGGTGCATGACAAAAAGAAAGTTAATGAGTGTTTGTGTGTCTCCTGTCTGATTACAGTTGCTGACCTGAGCTTAAAATGCTATCAGGAGAGTGTCTAATTGTAATCACTGCCGGCTCATACATTATGATACATGTGTAATTATTTTCACAATCGACATATAATTTCCACCTCCACATGAAAAATGATTATCTAGCTCCATGCTTCATTTGAGCAAGAGCCTTTATAAGTAGCACCAAACCAAAATTCAGTGGCCACATGGCGAGAAATACTGTCTTGTAAAAATGTATGCATTAACAGCTACTATAGGTGTTAATAAGAGTTGGTCAAGACCAAACAGTCATTGGTTATAAGATTTTTTTTCCGAAGCTATGTTCCTTAAAGCAGCTTACTCTTACTTATAACAGTAACTTTCACAGACATCTACATGAAAGTATTCTGGGATTTGATGCACTAGTCGATGACTCAAAACAATTCCATGATAACGCAGTGGGTTATTGTGCTCGCACAGTCTGCGAGTGAAAATCATTAGTGGTGCATTGATATTAATGATTGTGTGAAATTTTAGCAGCAGCAGCACTCATAATTCGGCAGCATATAGGGGAAACACTACATGGACCAAAGAGGTGGACCAACCGATAGACTGAGCAATGTTGCTGCCCACGGAGCCACTCTGCTATCTCAATTATCAAGGCTGATTGATAAATGTAACTCAGTCCAGACACAGTTGCATTGCTTGGGAACAAGGCCAAACTTCTCACAGCAGCCTGGAGATGAGGACACCAATTTTCATTGCAACTTAAAAATAAACCATCATGTCTGTACTGTATTCATACATGAGAGCAGGTGACATGACACTCACCTATTCAGTCATTTTAAGTTATTCAGGATATATACTAGTTCTATTCATAAGCTGAAATACATATCAAATATGTATTTTATTTGTTTTTTTAAGTTCATACATATGTTGTTTTGACAATTTCCGATGTTTATCAAATAAAAACATTATTTATAATAATCTTATTATTAAGTTAATATTTATTAATATTTAATTAGAAATTAATATTAGACATTAATATTTTTACAACGTCTCTACAAATTTACCATATATGCTGATAGTGGGAGCTTTTTTTCTTATCTTAAACCATTGGTTTATCTTCTCCGCATTTGTATATATACAATCGGTTTTGAAAAATTCTGCCGCTAACAACACTATTGAAATTATTGAGTTTAAGAGTAATTACAGTGCTGTTTTTAATGGTTTATGACACTTACACCACAAAATCACCATTAATGTAAATGTATTTTAAAAACTTCAATTGATTTCTCTCAGTTAAAATCTAAAGCACAGTACTCTTGTAATAGCAACTGAATAATAGCTTTTTTGCATACATAAAAAGTGTCCGGATGTCATTTCTGAATATAAACATGAGACTG
Source organism: Thunnus thynnus (assembly GCF_963924715.1). Taxonomy (NCBI): domain Eukaryota; kingdom Metazoa; phylum Chordata; class Actinopteri; order Scombriformes; family Scombridae; genus Thunnus; species Thunnus thynnus. Next base: position 14,190,390 of record NC_089524.1, on the reverse strand, counting down.
GACACAGCAGAGACCTCAGGGAGACCGCTGGGCTCCAACATGTTTGAACACAGAGTACAGCTTAAGGCCAAACAGCAGCTATAAAAAGCTTTCCTCCCTCACCTGATGTACAGTTTCAGTACTTCCACTGCAGCCAGGGAAGCTTGAGAATGCTCACAGATTTTTATAAGCTTAGATTGGGGCTCTGTGTGTACATACACTGGTTGAGCTCTGTGTCTATATGTTGTATGAAGTGCAGTGGAGCAAAGAGGCTGCATCTCCCTGAGGTGTGAGTTAAGGCCTGACAGCTAAAGAGGGGGAAATGACTTAAAGCACCTGGATACAATGTCAATATTGGAAAAATTAAACATGGGCCAAAAGTAACATATTTTTAACCATGGGATATGACCAGTACAGTGTCTGTTGATGCATGCTTCAGTTTGTCCATTTCAGTCATTTAACTCTTTCTTATAACCTTTAACAGATCTTATTTTCATAAGTAACCTAATACTTAATAATCAGACTCAGCATTTGCGATATTATGGAAATATTGTCCATGATATGAATCTATATTTAACGAGTTTCACAGAGCCCACTCATTTGTCATGCCAAGTAATAAAAAATAAAAGTTTGATAACAATCTGAAGTTCAGGACTCGCAGAATGGTGGCACAGCATGGCACAGCAGTAATTAAATTGAAGGTTGTTTTGAGAAATATAGGAAAATGAATGTCATAGTCCTTTAATAAGCATGCAGATGAACTCTAGAAAAGCTGACTTACAACATAATTACATTTTGTAATTAGGGATGGGCTTCTGCCCAGAAGCATTGGACACGCTGCTTCAAGACAGATACCCTCTGTAATAAAGGGTGGGCTGATGGATATTTTGGTGAAGATACTTAAGAAGTAATTCGAGATTGAATAATACATATTGTAATAAAGAGAAAAGGAGAGATAAACATCTAAATTTTAACAACGACATGAGTTTAAGTAATTATGCCTGTTGTCAGATGAGAACAAAAAAAGAATAGTGTGATGTCATAGTGGAGGAATTTGAGGTGGAAAATTGGTCATCAAAATGTTGGACTTCAACAAAGGACACCACTGTTCATTTCCAGTCTCCTATCGATAGTCAACATTATAATTTCTTTTAACCATGACCATTCCCTAACCGTGGTTATTACTGTAACCATGACAGTGAAAGTCCCTTAACCTTAACGAAGTAAGTTTAACTCAAACCACAATCCTTCCCTAACTCTAACCAAGTTGTTTTGATGCCTAAACCTAATTATAGCGGTGTAAGATCAATGTCATCCTGTCAATAGTGGCGTCAGATCAGAAAGCCCTTGCATGTGTCATTCTAGAGGGCATGGACCAACAACATTTTTTGTCATTGAACTTCGAAGACTTGTTGGACATATCAGTTCCTTCAGAAAGTGACCCTCTAATCCTTTTCTTTTGTATGTGTCCAGGAATTTGTGTCAAGGACACAAATTCTGGCAACATCTACTTAATGCTGCTAATCTTGTGCCCAGCCTTAGATGGGCATGTCTATTAGAATGCCTGTTGGCTATTGATTTTTAACAGAGTGAAGGACTGTGGGTGTTTACCCATCTGATTGGATGGTGGATAGTGACCCCCTTTCACTTCCTCTGCCATGCAGATAAGACTGGCAGAGTGAAGGGGCGGGGGTGGGGGTGGGGGATGGTAAGTGAGCCTGCCAAGCAGATGTGGAGGAGTTGAAGTGGGAGAAGGAGCAGGGTGGGTGGAGGGCAAGGGTAGTCGATAGTCAGACAAACGCTACTTCAAACAGCTCTGTACTGCAGACCCGATCAATAATCAGATATATCAAGTAAACTTGTAAAGCCATAGAATGAGAGGTAGCGACAGTGGGGGGAGATTGAGAAATTCAGGGGCCTGACATAAGAATAAGAATATGAGAATAAGAATAATAAGAACAGACCATTGGCAGCAGGCAGTAAGTATTAAAATGTCCCAGACTGACAAGATCATTTCTTTAAAATCAGGTGATTAAAGTACTCGTCAAACAATGCTCACCCACATCAAACACTCATCAGATGAATCAAACCATATGTATCCTTATTAAAAGAGGAGAGTTCTGCAGAGGGTGAACAACTCAGAATGTGTGAAATGACAGATTTTATGTCACATCATAGTCACATGAACAGCACTCTTCTGTGGTGAAAATATGCAAAGACAGGAGGAACAAAAAGCTTTTAGCTCGATCATGACACAGAAGAGTCAATATGACCTTGTAAAGAGGCATACGTTTTATAAGTTCTGGCACAGTGTCTTGGAAGATAATACAACCACAGAGTTTGTAGTAATGTCAGATAATAGGTGTGGTGCCTCATCACATAAGTTGCTCATTTGGCTGAGATGTACCTGAAAATCACACCACAACAGTATGTTACTTCACATTGCATATGTTTTGTTTATCTTTAACATTACTTTGCATAATTTATGTTTTACAGTTGTTGGCAGCATGCTACTCTATATTGCTTTAGTCTTCTCTGCAGGCAGCCAATAATTAATTTTATTACAGATTAATATCAATTTACAGAGACTTGTCACTTGATTGAGTCAGTTAATCCATCACAGTGATCTCCACGTCTGACTTTATTGTAGTCAAAATGATGTTATTCTGTGATAAAGCATTTAATATGGCAATACAGATTGACACACATCAAACTGTTGCACTAGATATGCTCAGTACCCTGAATAAATGTGAAGCAGGGAATTGTTGCAAATGAGCATATATTCTCAGTTTGTATAAGAAAATAAAAAAAAAATTCCAAACTGTCAAATGTAGTACAATAGCTCAACCAAACCAAATTGTAAAAGATTTCACTGCTGCACAGAGGGAAAATTGAGATGCTATCCATTCATGAGATATCTACTGACATTTCTGCACACCCTCAGAACCAACCCTACAATAACCATAGTTCCCGTGGTACCAACCATCAGTCTCATCTCCCCACCACTCATCTCAAACACACATAATGCATCCCCATCTGACCTGTAAGCATCTGAACATCCCCCTCACTCAGCCGCAGTCTCGACTGCTCCTACACAGTCTGAGTGCTTCGCTCTGTCCGGTATGAAGGGGAGAGCCAAGTCACCTATCAGCTGTTGTGCACACAATTTGAGATGACAGGTTAAGTGGCTTACCTACCCTGTGGACCTGCTAATATGAGAAAGCAGGACCTACAGACATCTTTCATGGTGCTATGCCTTGCATATTGGGAGGGAGGTAATATGAGGTAAAAGTGAGAAGGTGGGAATGGGGAGAGAAATACAAAAGATTTTCACATGTTGTCACCCTTAAACTATAATAAGGTTGTGGAGTACACTGTAGAGATTTATATCATCATCATCATCTCACATCCAGGTTGTTCTTCTATCTAACAGAGTGAAATGTCATCAGCCAACAAGATAACTTTAACACAGGTTACATTGGCACTGTTAACCAAGTAACATTCAGCTCAGTACCCCGATATTTTTTTCTTAAAACAATCCCAACATACACATTAATATAGCAAATAACAAACATTACAGATTTCACCTTTTAAGTGTTGCTGGGTTAAAGATAGTGAAGCAAGGGAGTGTTAGACAGGAGTGAGAATTAGTCTGTGACATGTGTGCATGCCTGAAATTGGATTTTCAATCATATTGGGGGTGTATTGGGTCATATGCTGTATGTTTCAGTGGTGCAATTTCTTTGGTGGTAGTTGCCCTCAAGGGGAGGTAAGTGGCCACAGCACAGTGAGTCATGTTAGAGAAGTCAGTTGACAATATCAGGAAGATGATGAAACAAATCTACAGTGTACAGTAAGTATGTGGCAGAAAAGACCCATTCAAAAAAATGATGATTATCAGCTTTCCACCATTTTCTTTTAATGCCTGTGATAACTCTACTGCCAGTTACTTTAGCCTTGGGCTATATACTCAAAAGTAACCATATTATTGAGATGAGTGACAAGTGCTAGGCAGTGAACTGACAGGAGGATGAGCAGGAGGATGGCATGACTGGTAAAACTGTTGCTGCCTCAAGGTGAAAGGTTGCATATTGTTGTCTTAAAATGGTGAGGAAGGAGAATAAATTTTGATTTGTAGCACTGCTGTTCAAAACAGCGTTGCTCATTTCAAGTTTTGAATTTCAGAGAGAAAGTGAAATGTCAAGGTGGAGCAGAAGTTGAAGAGGAGATGTTGACACAGGTTGTCAGGATGCCCAGTTGATTTCACACCTGGATGGATATGTTTCCCTCTCCCTGGTATGAGCCAACCACACTGAACCGCACTGGTGATATCATACCCTTTCCACTGTAATAACCAAACTGAACTGAAGTGGAAGCCTCCTCTGCCCAAAGGTAGAAAAAGGTGGTCTCCTCTAGTAATCAACTCATATCTTCAGGTAATATGCTGATATAGATATAGAGTAAATGTATCACTAGCATATGCAAAATACAGTATTCTACAGCATATTAAAAAAGTATGATCTTTGACAGTACTATTAAAATGATTAATTTAGTATTGCTCTTTTTAGTATAAGACTTTCTTCTTTTAATTAAAATATATCTGGCATTCACACTTTAAAAGACACTTAAAACTTTTATTTAATTGAGACAAACTGTGGGGTGATAATGTACCAAAACAAAGTGGGTTCTTCATCTGTATCCTGTCAGACAATGATGGGATTGTTGTTTATTTTGTAATGATGTAAGAGAAAATAGAGAACATGAATATCAACCAATTTTAAGGAATCCTTTGATTATTGAATCTGCACAGTCCAGATCTGTAAATAAGCACCTGTTCCTTGAAAAACAGTCCAAATTTGCTCCAAAAGTTTGTTGAAATCTGTCAATGGATATTTGACAGCCTGCTAACTATAACAGACAGGCAAAAATGGGACAGAAAACATGTCCTCAGTGGTAGCAAATAAGGGCCATAATATTATATTATTATAATATAATATATTATTATTATATATATGCATTATGTGGTGGTGATGTTGTTACAGAAATCCTGCTTGCAAAACAAGTACAGTATGTAAGGTGGGTATATGAAAGTAAGTATGAAATTCAACTTTTAGACAATAAAAGTAAATATTAGATTAGATTCTTTGCAACAAAATCTGGTAAGTAGTAGTTAAATGTTAGTTAATGTGTCAACCATAGTGGAGGACTTTCCTATATGAAGATATTCGCTTTGACCGAGGTAAAATTAATGTATAACTGAGGCAGCAATACCTCTGCTCTTGCACTTATAGCTCAAGATCTTTAACCCTTCCCTTCTTTAAGTGCTTATAATCCTGTGGACAATGCTATACTGCATCACCATTGACCGCGGAAACTGACACTTGAGCACTTGATGGCTTACGATGCACCTCATAGCTCTTTGCTTGTGTTAGCTCTCGACCGCAGGCAAAACAGTAAAACAAACTCTCTAGCTGAGGCATTTGTCTGCAGCCCCTCCTGGATTGTGTGACAGGCAGCAGCGGTGGGGAGATTCCATCAACCTGACAGGCTGCTTCTTGCAGGAGAAGAGTTAATTGCTGTGGGACCAGAGCAGCCTTCAACATCCATCAACAAACCTCCTTCCAGCTCTGTGGGGTTGGAGGTTGGGTGAAGCACTGAGAGGGAGGGATACCAGAGAGGGCTACAGAGGGCAGATAGATGTGGGAAACATCTGATTTCCTTTGACATCTCGGGCAAATAACCTTCAAAACAAAACACTGCTGCTGAACTGCTGTCCATTGTGGGGGAGTTTGAATTTCAGCTCGAGTCACACATTCCAGCGGAAAGATCATTAAAGGCAAATTAAAGAGCAACTACTAAAATTACATCTTTGAAAGTTACACTGTGCATCCATTTTGTTAACAAATGAGCCCATCAAAGCATCTGCAACATGACATTATGATAGAATCAATTTATAGACTTATCTTCTTTTCATTTCTCCTTCGTGTTTTTTGTATATTACCGCAGCCTTTGCTAAATGCGTAGTGATTGCTTATTGTTGCATGTGAGCTTTACCATATTACGTTTTAGTAATAGCAACAATAAGCACATAATATATGTTTTTCATGCTAACCCATTGCAGTTTTTTAAAATATCTGACAGACTGGAAGCTTTAGATTTTTTTTTAGAAAAAGCTGCTTTAGTTTCTGTAGAACTGAAGCAGCAGCATTGTGAATGATAAACTTAAGAAAAGTCCATTTAAGTTCTATCTCACACAGGCTCTGCCCTCTGCTGGACTCTGTGGGTAATACTCTCCTCCAATCACACGCACGCAATCACCCACTGAAATTTGCATGTATGTAGTTGGCCAATCAGGATGCACTTACCAATTACGTTTGTCTCACACACTATATAAGCAGTGTCTCACTGCTGATCACTATCTTTTCTTCAGCTCATTGATCTTACCTCTCCGCAGATGGAGTTGCTGCCACAAGCTTGTCCCTGCCCGTCATGCCCCAGTTGAATTGCCGCCACTGGGCATCTCTTCTGCTTTGAGTGCCTCCTTCCTTCCTTCCTGAAGGCGGAAGGAGCTGCTGAATACGAAGTCACCAGTGGCGGCACTGGTTACCATCCTGAGAGTGCAGGGCCACACGGAGACAGGCTGTCCTGGTGTGCCCCCACTGGAAGAGGCCCTTGCAGCCCTCCTGATTCCCTACTCGGTGAGCTGGGGCTGTATCATCAGTCAGATTGACAACCTAGTTCTTTGTGTTGCTACTGCCGCAGAGCGAGTGATATCACTTGCCACAGTAGGCTCATGTCACGTATGGCTGAGACTCACTACCCTACAGAGGGTACAGAGCTCGCAGGCAGGGCAGAACACCACCAGCCCCTGCTGCTTCAGCTACCTTCCACAACACCTCAATGGAGACACCACAGCACCAGCCCTCAACCAAGCCCAACCCAAGCTGAAGGGAGGAGCGCAGACAAACCCCCGCTGAAGCTGGCTTACACTTGGGTAAAGTCAGCTGCACCAAATGTCAGTGGGAGGGAGCATCACATCGACACGGGCTATGTTCAGCTGGCCCCCCTGGATGTGCCCCCTCCCACCACTGTTCAATTTCATTTTCTGTGTGTTGTGCACATTTTGTTGAAAATGTTTTAATAAAAACAAATGACATTTTCCAAAGAGCCTCCCACCTCTCTGGCCCTCCGTGACGCTGGGATGATAGCGGCTCAGACTGCTTCATCCAGCTGGTCACAGAGGCTACATAATGCAGAAAGCATTTGCTCAGCTGACGTCCCTGCCTCTCTTCTCTCTGTTAGAGAAGCAGGCAGCGGGCAGCCCTATTCAGCTGTAGGCAGTGCTAGCCGAAAAAAAGTTTAGCACTGAGTGCATCCATGGGCACTATGTTAGGCACAATGTAGTGAAAAAGAAACACATCCTACCCAACAAAGTGACACTCAAAAGTAGATCTTTGTCTCGCTATGCTCGCTGGTACTGTTATTTCTCAGACCAGGCAGCGCAGTGCATTATATCCTCACACAGGAATAACTCCTTGTGCCCACACACTGACCAGAGCAAGGATGCTATATGTCTGCTTAGTGTCAGCCCTGTCCCCTGTTCACGCTGCCCTGTTCGGGACCGGCGTATACAGCTCGCCACTCAGGGTTACGTTAGTGCAGCCAGCAACATTACTTCCTCCTTAGAGAGTATTGCCCAGAGCCCGCTCACAGACTGAGGAGAGGAGACACCAAGTCTGCTCCGCTCCCCTCTGGTTATTTCTATGAGAATTATGGAGGGTTACGGACGCACTGACACAAAATCTGACACTGTGTTGAGGCAGCTGACAGTGATGCGTTCACAGACTGCTCTGTCAGCTTGGCCCTTTCAATACCGTCCCCCCCATGGGTCAGTCTTCCATTTATGGAAGAGCGGGATCCAACATTGCTTGCTACAAGGCAAAGTGGTTGGGAGTCCAATGCTGGTGTGAGGAAAGGAGACTGGATCCCCTGACATGTGCAGTGGGAGAGGTTCTCTACTCTCTACAATATCAGGTGGAAAAGGGACTGTCTCATGTCACTGTTAAAGTGTATGCAGCATCTGTTTACTCCTGTCATGAGGGTTTTAGCAACAGACCTGTCTTTGCCCATCCCTTTGTGAAATGTTTCTTGCAGGGGGTTAGGAGACAGTGGCCGGTGATGCGTGTCTTCACCCACCAGTGGGAACTGCCGGTGATACTCGAGGCCCTAGTGAGTGATCCCTATGAGCCTCCGGAGCACTCCTCACTGAAGGCGTTGTCATTCAAGACAGCTTTGCTACTTTAGCTGACCTCAGCTAAGAGAGTTAGCAAATTGTACGCCCTGTCAGCTCACCCTAGCTGTTTGCTGCTTCATGGTGACGACAGCAGTGCTACTCTCAGACCGAACCCCTCCTTTGTTCCCTAAGAACATAGAGCTCATTTAGGTCAAGAACTATTCGGATAAAGGCATTTTGTCCTCCATCCCATGGGGACGCCAGGGAGGCAAAACTGCACCTCTTATGTCCAGTACATGCATCGGCATAGTATGGTGAATGCACGGCCCCCTTACGGTGCACTGAACATCTATTTGTGTGCTATGGAGAGAGAGTGGCCTGAAAAGCCCTATCCAAGAAGCAGCTAGCTAGTTCGCTTTGTGAGTGCATCTCCCGAGCTTACAGGGTAAGGACCCCCCCCCCCCCACTGTGGTCCAGGCACATTCCACACGTGGTGCGAAAGTGTCTACAGCATTGTTCAATGCAGTGGGGTCGAGGACATATGCATGGCAGCATCCTGGTCTATGCCTTCTCCGTTCATAAGGCTCTATCTCTTGGACATGATGGGCTCCTTTTCAAGGTAAGTGCTCACAGGTGCAACTCACGACTTGTGAAAAGGGTGGTGTGAGTGTCAGTTGTGGTACACCTGACCCCTCCTAAACAATTATGCACCTGCATTCTCCTGTGATCCAAGATGACTCAGGGAATGGGGTGTGCAGGGTGTTTGGTTTATGACCTATGACCCCTGTGAGGTAAGGCCATGTTTTCACCCAGCTCATGTCCATGTTAACTGGACAGGGTTGGGCCCCCTACTGCTCCGCTTAGGTGGCTGGGATTATAAAGTATTAGGAGGGCCACAGTGACCAGCCTATAGCCAGTCAGACTCACTGAGGCAGTCTGATCCCAGCTAGAAATTTTTTGTTCAACAAACGTCATGAGAATTTTTCTAGTAATGTTCTAATAATGTTTTCAGTGGGAAGTTTTCTTTTGCTGTCCAGAACGTTCTAAAATAACGTTCTCTAAAAACATCCTAAAAATGTTTATTGATAACATTGTTAGAACATTATGCCCAAAAGTTCCCTAAAACGTTTTTAGTGGGAAGTTTTTTTTGGTTCTCAGAATGTTCTAAGATAACATTCTCTAAAAACGTCCTAAAAATGTTTGGTGACAAACCATCTTAAAATGTTTAGTGATTACATTGTTAGAAGATTATGCCCTAACATTCTCAAAACATTTTCCGAATCTTGCAGTGAGAATGTTCTTCCTTTAATATCATGTAACATTGTGGGAATGTTTTATAAAAGACCATTCCATAATATGTTACCTCAACAGCATCCTCAAAACATCCTCAGAAGAGTAGTTAAGACGTTATGTCATTTAACCTTATGGGAACATTATTTGAAATGATATACATCCTTAAAACGTTCTTGGAACATTACATTAAAACATTATTAGAACTTGTAGGTAATTTTAGCCAATGTAGTGGGAACGTTCCCTTCTAGCTAGGATGACATGTCACGGCAGGGCAAACATTCATTGGGCTTCTTTTACTGTACCCATAGAGTTCAGTAGAGGGCGGAGCCTGTGTGAGATAGAATAAAGGTTATGATATAGTAACTCTAGTCATATAAGCAGAGACGGAGCCCTCTACCTATGGACCCTGCCGCTCCCTTGCCCTCCGCTGAAGTGGTTTTGGATAGTGAACAGCAGTGAGACGCTGCTTATATAGTGTTCGAGACACGTAATTGGTAGGCACATACTGATTAGCTTAGCTTGAAGTTGAGCTATGTATTAATTACATGGAGAACAGCCTAAAGATTCAGCAAAAGGAAGATCAGCTGATGAATGGCAGAGAAGAAAATATGCAACTTAAGTTAGTAAAATGAGGTAAAGAAGGTAAGATTTATTTTTACAAATAGATACCAGCAAAGTTGATGTATTGGCAACAAGACCAGACATGAGTTGGATGCTGGGGCAGTGATGTCAAGGCGATGACCAATGCTTTAGCTGTAAGGGCCGAAAGATACATATGGACTGGGGCATAGCAGGAGAGAACTGATGACTGCAATGAATGAAAGTGAATGATGTGAGTCCGAAAATATCTTTAAGGTAGGCTGCAATAGCACACAACACAGTTAAATCTAATGTAACATAATTGACACACATTTACAGTGGCACCATCAGCTGTATGCATTATCAATTTAAGGAAGTACTAATCTCTGAGGACAAAGGAAGGAACAGTGATGAGACCTTATGTAAGAAGATAGCTTTTCTTAAATATCACAAGCTGAGGAGAACATTTGACAGAAAACATATGCATGTACGCAAGATGTTCAAGTTTTGGTACTCTGATAGAATTTTCAACACCGCAGAAAAACATCAGCTAAGACAGGTTAAGCATTAGTGTTTTTCATATCAGAGAGCTCCTCTACACTGGGAAATATCCAAGGCTCTTGAAAAATAAATGAATTTGTACATCAGAATGTTGAGGAAAGCTCTAGGTTCAAAGCATGTTTATATGGCTATTTTCTAGTCCTTACAAGTGTTCTAAGCCTTTTAAACTCCGATTGAACACCTCCAACCAGTGTAACTTGGTCTCTAGACACACTCACAAGAAGGGAAATTTTTGAAGAGATCCCTAGAAACCAATGAAACATTCAACAGAGTAAAATGGCAACATGGTTGACAGTCCGAGTATGGAGGACTTGTAATATTCACCCACAAGGGCCCAGTGATACTCAGCTGTGTTTCTATGGGGAAAAGAGGAGCAGGTCCTTGTGACTAGCAGAGGGTTGCCAATGAGAATGAGAGAGCAGGAGCAAACAAATGTCTGTGTGTCTATGTGTGCATGCTTGCATGGGTGGGTGGGTGGGTGGGTGAGAGAGTGAGAGAGAGAAAGGATACAAACCAGATCATCTGGGTGGGAGAGGCTATCATCGGATGCCACCAACCCAGTCTCATCATTTAACTCCTTATGTAGAATTTTGTCCCATTTGTGCTGAATAGCAACACACAAAAAATGCACAGTGCCACCTTTATAACCTATAAACCTGACTATTTTGTTCACACAGAAGTTAACAGTACAAAATGACAGTGGGGCAACATGGTGAGAAAGTATGGAGTCAGTTATAATGTAATGCATTCTATAAAAATACAGCTAAATAAAACTATAGAAAACCTGACTCAATGTGAATGTAAGGGAAATGTTAATGCCATATCAACGGGCTATTGAATAGCACTGCAGTATAGTTTATGGTGTAGCTAAAGCAGGAAGATATGAATAGCGGAATTCAAAATAAAAAGGAAAAATAAAGGGAAGTTGGTTTTTGCTATAACTTACTTTGTATGAACATGTTTATCAAAGCGGGTTGGAATTGTTTGGAACTGACAACTTTCTTGATGAATATTTGAGTGAAGTCATAAAATGTAGCCTCATCTGTACAAAACAAGGGTTTCCTTGAACATCACTTTTTGTCCCTACAGATATGTTGTCACTCAGCTGATCAGAAATGTGTAGAAACTAACAAACATTGACTAGCTGACAGCTAGTTGCTTTTACGAACATCCTGAGGTGATTCAGACCACAAATTGATTGTAGTGTGTGTTGTTTTTTGTTGCTGAGGCAACAAAAAGGCTTAGAGTGTGACGGAAATGGGCTCTGGGCCTATTTGTTTTACCAACTATGCTATGCTTTCAACTCATTTAGACACATAATAGCATATTGGCCCTATTCAACGATATTCTTATTTTTCTCTTAAATTGGATCACTAATTGAATAACAGCTAAATCAAAAAGCTCAGCATCTTATTTATAATCTATAATTGTTCCATGTAAATTGTTATTGGCATATTATATTAGCAATCTTTAAGAATTTTCCACTAAAGTTAAACAGAAACATGGAGGCTCATTAGTGTATCACCACCTTGGTTAATGCTGAAACCACACAAAACTGCAGAAATGTAAGTCTTTTTGAACTGCACTGGCATACATTTCTTTGACTTGGACTGTGTCCTTGATATAACATCTAACACTTTTCTTCTTCCTTTTCTAACTTTATTGCTATTTTATTCCCCTTGTGTATTATAAGTTTCTCTCTAGGTGTGAATATGGGTAGGTATGGGTATGGATGGATAGATGAATATCTTATAGTATCAGAAGTTGAATTTAAGCATTGTTAGCCCTCAAGGAAATAAACAGCTCCATTATTTACCAACTGACATATGGAACTGCTCTATCATACTGTTGTCAGATGACACATAATTGTTCATTCCAGTACAGTATGGCCTTTATTAGGGGTGTGCTCGAATACGTATACGTTATTCGGCAAAGCACAAATAGTGTTTTTGTTTTTTGTTTTTTTAACGAATATTTGTTTCATACAAATATTTCATAAATTATTTGTTTTCGGGAAGAAAAGAAAAACATGTCAAATGCCAGCGTGCAGGTCGGTTACATCGCTATCTCAGTCTCTCTCCTCTGCTCCGCTGTTATGTCTATCAGCAGGTCTTGATTAGGGGAGTCACATCAACCTGCTACATGATGCACATTCCTTATGTGGACATCACTCCCAGAGTTGGGGGTGTTCCCCAGAGATAAAGCTAAGCTACTGACACGCAAAGTGCTCCCAAGGTACTCTCCATAACCTGTTGTTCCCCTTCTCCTTTCCACAAAGTTAGGTTGTAAGAAATTGGCAATAAATGGAAAGTGCAAAGCAAGAATCGCTTTTTAAGTTCTTCCCTACACGTTACATGCTGTGTTGTCTCTGTGTTATGGGTGTATAAATAGGTAGAGGTCTGTCTACAATGAGGCTATGAGTAAAGTTTTAGCTCAGTAGTCAGCACAGTTGTCTATGATCTGGGAGACTCCAGTTTGAGACCCGGTGTGGGGACCTTCTTTGTATGGTAGTTTATTCATGAACAGGATTTTTAAGCCCTTCTCCACTTTTATTCAAATACAAGTACAAATACAAATAATTTTGCTGCCTCAACAAATACAGATACAAATACTGGGCCCTCTGCACATCCCTAGCCTTTATATACTGTAGATACATTAGTTGTTGGTTGGCCCCAAAAGCTGCTGCATTATTAGGCTTTATCAAAAATCAACACAGCCCAGTGACAAAAAAGGAAAAACAAAAACTCTTTAAAATGATGAATATAGTGTTCATTCATTTGTGAAAATATGAATTGGTCACAGACAAAAAAAAGAAAACAGATAAATGGTGTTGCTTTAATATATACACATATATTCTTACACTACTAAATCTGTCCCCTTGCCTTCCTTCTCTCTGTCTCTGTTTGTGTATTCTTGCATTGTAGCTTAGATCCAACTGGAAAAGCCAAAGGAAGATTTTAACTGGTACAGACATCAAGCTGTTAGTTTCGAGACAGTTCTAATTAAACTAAAATGTTCCTTTATTTACCATGCAAAGCACTTTTCATTTAGTTCCTGCCATGACCCCTTCTGCCCAGTCTGAGGAGGTCTAAAAATAAAACTGTTTTAATCACTTTTTGTCACCTTGTGATGAGATGATTGTGACACCTCAGCAGTGATTTCATTAGAAACCTATTCAAGTAGTGGATGAGCGAGAGCTGGTAGGCAGCGGTAAAGGTGTTCTGGTTGTAATTGAATCACCTCAGAGGAGGAGAAAGAAAGAAGTAATAGTGTGGGTTCATCTGATTTTGATATTAATTAACTGATTTCTCGTCTCTTATCCAATTATCTCAGTAATGGAACATATTTTTACTTCAATTATCAACTTTTGTTACATGATGAATGCTAATTCCTTTACAATGAGCGCCGAAAGCACCTTGGTATCCTCACTTACACCCCTCCTTTCCTCCTTCTTTCTTTTCCCCGCTGAGGAGCGTTGATAAGCAGCAGACTCCTATAGCATCCATATCTTGGACCATCGCTGCTCTGCTGATGTAGACACTAAATAAACTGGTAGCTTTTAGCAGATGTAATCAGAAAGATGTAGCTGACCTGATGGAGGAAGATAGCCAGAGGCTGCTGGCAGACTGGACCACACTGCTGGCTTGCTTTCATTTCAAGGAGGAATAAAAAAGTAGCTCCTGTATCACTGAACCTGTGCTCGCACACAGTTCTCTTTCAGAGCTTCTGTTTTTTCCTTTTCTTATACATGGGAAAATTATGCATGATTTTGCTTTATTATAACTATCTCACAACGGCTGCTGAAAAACCTCAAATAACTCATGAGTCTTTCCAGTAGCAAGGTCACATCAGAACTTTCGTAGTCCACAAGTTGTATTCTAGTGATTTACAGAAAGAATAGACACACATCTTCTAAAAACACTTCCAGTGCTTTGCTGGTGCTTTACTGGACATGTCTGGTGTTAAATGCACCTTGATCACTTATGCAAGAGGAAAGTGTTTATTCATTTCTTCACATGGTCAAAGCATTTGTACTGGCAATGTCTCACTGCTCTACCCTCTAGCATACAACTATTTTCCAAAAAGAAAAAGACACATCCCTTATTAATAACTCAACACCAGCATCCAATTCGCATTCTTGTGTCTTCCAAGCAGTTAACATCAAGTGTAACTTCCTCTAGTATTGTCTTGCAAAACAAAACAAACAAAAAATGTGTTGCGTTAAAAACTGAATTTGCTTAATTTTAATAGACCAAAAAATTACAACACTTTTGCTGTTTTCTGAGCTTGTGTGACCTTATTTTCTGAGAGGCTCAAAAGATAATATTCACTACTCACTCCATTATAAGCCACTTAATATTCCATGCAAACCTGGCATTTGGTTTGATTGAGAGGCTGTCCACCAGCGCTAATTGGTCTGTAAACATTTGAGCAGACTCTCACTGAGTGTATTGGTGAATGTTAAAGGTAGCAAGCTGATTCATACAATGCCCCCCCACCCGCCAACCTCCTCTCCCCTACCACTCTCTTTCCACAGACCTGGCTCTTTAATGTATTTAATTGTCAGAGTAAAAATGTTAATTGCATTTCATTATGTATAATTTATGTAGTTTCAGCCGAGGGATTCTTTAATATCCAGCTAATTTGAATGGCATCACCGGGACCAGCTGCTGATTGTGTGGGCACGCTTAGAGTTGATCTGTCAATTAAAGCAGTGGTATAATAGACAGGTTGTGTTTTTCACACCTCTCTCCATTTTAAAAGGCATATGACAACACACAAAGTTGGTAAATGAAAACTCCATGTAGCGCGGTTTACACAATGTTTTTTGCAGTTTGGTGTCACTCTTTCTACAGCAATTTACTGTTCTATAATGTAACTATTGACCTTACTCTAAATAATGACATATATGAATTAAACTCTCTTCATGAGGTGCTTATAGAACTATTCCATTCAAATTGCCATTTCCATAATATTGAGTACAGCCCAACTAAAGACTGAATGACTCTCTCTACATTAAGCAACAGGAGAACTTGAGCCTCGGACTGAGTCTTTCTACCCTCGCTGTGCTTCAGGTCTGTCACGGTGAGAGCTTCAGCTTTTGCGCTGTCCATTTACCATGCCTGCCTGTTCAAATCTCTGCTGTGATTGCATCCTAATCAGATTTCCATTCATTCCCAACCTCTCCGGCAGTGTTATCCCACCAGTTACAATCGCCTGATCCCCACACTTACCTGTGCACTTGCCTCCCATTCTCTCATTAGCCATTTATTATATATACCAGCACCTGTTCACTAGTTCTCTGCCAGACTGTCTTTTGTGTCCCCGTAGCTACAGAATTCCATCCCCTGCACTTGTTTCCCTGTTTTCCTGCTCGTGACTCCTGGATGTTTATTACATTATGTTTTAAACCATATCTGCTCTGCCTTTAAGACCACTTGTTACCAGAAAGTCATTATCTACACAGCTAAATACTGTATGAAGATACCTTCACAGGCTACCGATGTCATCCAGCTGTGTGATAGCCACATGCATGACAAAAATACACAAATAGCTTTATTTTATTTTATGTTTTATTGAAGAAAACATACATTTCCATAATCTGACTAAAGGAGTCTCATGGAGCTGCTGGGTAGAACCTCTGATCAGTAGTGGTTCAAAATGTAAAGGTTGTTGCAAGGATGACACTGGACAATGGGGTCACTAAGGACGTTTATCCTGTTGGGAGCATAATTGGACTCAGACATTGCAACTGTCTATTATGAGCATTGTTCATTTTTGGCATGAATATCCACAGCAAAGTTTATGGAAATTTGGCTGTAAGGTTTCAAGACATTTAGATGAATTTAGGTGTCATTTTCATTTATGTTTTAGTTGATTAAACAATTTCTAGAAAAAGCATGTCAACAAAGAAAATTATTAATGTTTTTCATCTCCTCCTCTTTGTGCCTCTCTGGCTTGTTTCTGTCTGAAAACTTCAAACAACCAAATATATAAATTTCTCACAAGGCTGGAGGGCTAAGTTACTGTTGCATTGGATCTCAGGTCACAGCTGTGTAAAATGGATTAATATGTGGTCTCTGTCAGGTAGTTTCTGATCAATATTCTACATATTTACTTGAGATTGTACTCATAATTGTTACAAGATGAACAGGTAACTATGTACATGTTCCTTTAATGTTCCAAGCAGTATTACCTGGTAAATCAATACACTATTTAGCCCTTAAAACTACTGAGAGCAAGCCTTATCTTAGCAAATACATCGCTGGATGAATAATTACTCTATTTATGCATTTGCAATTTCTGTGTGTAGCCTATATTTTTGAAACAATGCGTTCAGCATTTAATGAATTTTATCTACCCAAGAAAAGGGATGGATGCCATTTATGAGTCAATCAGCTGAAAATGGGGATTTAATCACCAGTTCTTGGTTATTAAAATTAAAATATTATTAAAATATTATGGACATCTTGCCACATTTTGCCTCTGTTTCTCCCAACAGCTTACTGCCATGACAGTGACACTGGAATGCATTTTCAACTAATCTATTACTGGACATATTTAAAGTCCCCCTCCACTCAAAAATATGTTTTTCTTCTTGTTCCTTCAGTTGGATGTTTGAACTTCACTGTGCGGAATGATGTATATGCAGAGTTTGACACCAGAAGGATGTTTTCATATTCATCTGCTGAAAGTGGAAAGTTTCTCTGTGCTCACTGAAAATCCAATTTTAAGATGTGGGCCTACAAGCATGATTTGTGACATCACAAATAGTTTGGAAGCCAATCCTGGTGTAATATTTAGCTTACATAAATGTGATGTAGAAGTCTGCAGTGCACATACACAGCAAATGGACATTACTGTGAAGAAGGAGACATCTTGTGTGCAGGAATTAAACCTTTGAGATGAAATACATTTGCATATTCATAGATACTGGAATTTTTAATGAGGGAGAAGGAGTAAATGTCATTGTAAGGATTTTAACAAGATAATTTAACTTTTTTGTGGGAAAACCATATCAGACACACATTATTATTCAAAGTAGAGTATCTTATATACATCTTAAAACATGTCTGGAGAGGATCTTTAAATGTTCTAAAATGTACAGAACAACACTAGACTACTGGTAGATACAGTAGTGTAAAGCAATTTAGTTGCTTTTATTTATATAAAGTAGTCTGTATGTGCTCTCTGTAAGGGAGTCTATATGAGAGGAAGAGTCAAGCGTGCAGATAGTGAGTGAAACCATTAAAACTCTGCTACAGCTGACAGTACTGCAAGAATAAGCGAAAAATGAACAAAGCATGTTGGACTGTAGTTTGGAAGGGGGTTGGAGGGGTGTGGGAGATAGGGGTGGGGGATGGGCTCCGCTCTTCTTCCTCTTCAAAGGGGCTTGGATACTCTAAAAATATCTCCCCGGCAGCTAATCAGAGAGAGACAGGCAGTAGCAGAAGAGATGTTTGTTGTTGTTAGGCTCTTTTGGCTTAAACAAGCAGAACCATGATGCACTGGGGGAAAGGGTCTGGACACGTCTGAATGCTTTGATCAATAGGGTTCCAGTCGCTGTGAAATGCAGCCTGGCTGGAGCACCAAAGAGTTTTTATGTCCACTGATCTGATTGCGCTAAGGCAACGAGATATGGAGTGTTGGTATGCAATACATAGCACAAGATCTACAAACAAATGTAACAGAATGAAGTATGAGTGGCATTAATTGGAGAGCAGGATGAAAGCCTGTGACACTACATTCACACAACCATCAGCCTGGCTGATGAGCTGCTCAGTTACTGGGGGAGGAGCTTAAGGATCAACCATTCGTAAGTAGTTTATTGGCACTGTTAGTTCAATCATCTACAAGTTTTCCATAATTATCACTCTACCAATCAGTTATGCTCTCCATGCTGTGTCGACTGGTGTGTTGTTATCCTTTGAAGTCTACATTACAAGCTTGCAAACGTCACATCAGTTTGACAAGGCCGTCCCGTTCCAAAGGCTTACCCAAATCTGGCGATGAAATGTGACCATCTTTGCCACAATTTGATGTATACAACTGGTGTAACTTGGTGTAGCCCTCAGTATCTCACAGTCCAATGTAGGCCTTTGAGTGCTTCACAGTGAATTCAGGTGGTCATCTACTCCTCGTGTCTGGAAATATCATATGACCAAATGATAATATATTTCATTATTTTTATATTTCATGAGTCAATATTTCAAGTAAACTGGACCAATGGAAAAGCGACTGCAAAATGTAAATAATCAAAGCCAAGCATAAACTTCTCCATTAGCTTGTGCATATTATTCACAGGACATAACAGATGAAATTAAGTTTAGTGAGTACTTTTATTCTGGTCCACATTTTACAGATTGAAAAGGACTGACCAAAAGAACAATTAGTGTTCAGTGATCATTTACAGTGTTACACAGTACTTTGGCTCATCTAAAAAACACTATTGCAATTGTTTTTTATCAGCTAATTTTTCACGTTTTTTACGTCTTTACATTTCCTTTCTTTCAGTAAATGCATTTATGTATTTTGTAAATACCAGTGAATTTGATTTTGCAGATATGTTGCTGTGTCTCTTCTGTGATGAAAATGCATTTTCAAAGATTTGTGTTTTTAAAAATATATGAAAGTAAATCTGGAACCTTGGACACTTCCCTGTGGACTGAAAGTAATAGGACACATCTCCTGGAAAGCAATCACAGACCAGTGGTTAACATCAGCATGCAATGTACAGGCAGCTGACCCTTGCATGATTTCTTAATTCTGAAGTTCAATTTCCAGCTGTTGCCTCTCAGCTGCCACATGATGCAGGGTTGTCAACATGCAGTGTTTTTGGGCCAATATTTCTGAAAACAATAAAGAAAAAAGAACTAAGAAAGGCTCAAAATAAAAAATAAAAAAGAAGATCAATATAAGAGGTCAAGGCCATGGAAGAAGACACTTTCAGTGCAGAACAAGCACTGTACTCCATAGCTATCTCCTCTTATAGCCATTAGTATTATTTTCTTTTCCATGACCCTTCTTTCCCCCTCTTTCAGGCTGAAAGATGCTCCTAAATTGCTCCACTGTAAGAGCATCCTTGGGCTAGAAACAAAGGTGAGGGTGTGTATAGAAACACACAGAGAGACAAAGAGAAAGACACAGAGAGAGCACTTAATACCCTGCATCTTGAGCCAGGCGCACACTTCCTGAATCCATTAGGGCGAATGGGCTTACTGACTCTTGGAGGAAACCTAAATGTAGTCCTGACTTGTCCTTACGCTTTCAGCCTGCTTGGCCTTGGGCAGATTGCAACTGCAAGTGGATGAAAACAAGAGAAAAACCACTATGGAGCGTTACAAGCCCCTGGGTTGCCTTGCTTGGCTCCTGCATGTGTAGTGAGATAGCCAGAGGGTGACAGTGCTCAGACACTGTGGAGACACACCAGAAATCATAGCACTGTCTCAGTGATTCCATGTATTTATAGTCCAACAGCATAATAAATGGTCTTAGCATTGTAATGCTCCACACACAGCTGCAAAATACATTTATTTTGTATTTAATTTATGAGTGTTGAGCAATTGTCTAATTGTTGATAATAATTAAGATTATTTTAAACAGAATTGCCTAGATGTATGAAAGAATATACAATATGGGGCTTTTGCAGGTGCAGTAAACGAGCACAGGTGATTTTAATTATTTTTTCTGATTAGACCTCTTCTCAGGACTGTGTGGGCGGGACAAATTACAACTTTATCACTCTTATCGGTGGTTCAGTGCCTTCACATAATTCCAGCAAAGCTCCTCCCATCTTCAACTGGAGCAGAGGTCTAATCAGTCAGAATAACTGATAACTGAAAATGTGTGCAGAGCCAGTTTACATATCATATTCCCCCTGATGTAATGCAGGTTTCTCCAGAGCTGCATGCATCTACAGTCAGATAATTTCAGCTTGTTCAGTTATGTCATAATAGTTAAATAATTTAATTGAAAGTCAACAGATACAATGCTTCTGACATTTCATTTGGGTCTCCTTGTGTCCATCACTCATGAGGTCAGTGCATGTAACATTAACATACTGTAGGTAAAAGTGGTTTTAGTGGAGTTACTATACACACACACACACACACACACACACACACACACACATATATATATATATACAACCTTTTTTAATCAGGTAATCTCATTGAGATCAAGATCTCTTTTGCAAGACCTGAGAGACCTGAGTATAGTAGATGGAAAGAAAAACATAACCAGACATAACAAAATGACATATAGCATCAGACAATAACAGACATCACTAGATCTGAAGATGAAAGTTTATATTATACAATTTGGTCCTATGGAGAAGGTGGTGGAGAGCATTGTCTTACATGTTGATCTAAAATCTTCCATAAGTGTTCAACTGGGTTGAGATCTGGTGCCTGTAAAAGCCCTTGCATTTTATTCACATCATTTTCATACTCACCAAACCATTCAGTGAACCCTGGTGCACGGAAGCATCTGCATTTGATATGTTTCTCCACTCTTTAATTCAGGTTTTTTCCTTTAATTTGTCACCCGTCTGTAAAATCTATTTTTCAAGAGTGACCTGGCCAAGAGAGCAGCAAACAGACAAAGACAACTGTCACACAATACAAATGGGTACAAATACACAATATCCAGTTAATATGCAATACAAGGTCAAGGTCAAAAATCCAATTATGATGCATAAACAGGTACAATCTTCTATAATGATTTCAGTGAAAAATAAGGTGCAATCACATTGACCAAGAGTACTATTTCCTCGATTCTTTAAAATTGACTTAAATTCCCCCATAGTAATCAGATCTGACAATATCAGGTCCTTCTGTACATTATTCCAGGAAGAAGGGGCAGCACATTTAACCTATTTTGTCTAATTCTATTCTCTGGGGACCAACATCTGTAGAATATTGTGACAGTGCAGGTCATATTAATTTTGGTTTTTACACATGTATGTACAACGATAAAAAGACAATTACATCTGATTGACAAGAGCCGTGAAAAGGAGCTAGGAAAAGGAGAGATTTATATATAAAAACCAACCAATGTGAAAGTCTGCAGACATACAGAGATGGCCACTTAGCAGCTGCATACACAGTACAGTAATGTACGAGATTGCTACAGCCAGTAATAAAACGTAAAGCACAGTGGTACACAGTATCCAACTTCTTTAGGCACTGGTCAGATGCATTTATAAAGAGCAGATCGCTATTGCCCAATAAAGATAAAAAAGTTACCGAAATCAAGTGTTTCCTTGCCTGGAGGGATAAACAGGACTAATGCTAACACATGTAAAATAATTTAATTAGTATGAAAATGGTCAAATTTAAAAGCACAATTTATGGCCCAAAATTAAACTTTAGTGGCTTCAAAAAAGTCTGGATTTACACAAATCCTTGTTTTCAACCAACAGTTTAGTTTCCAAGACAGGACTGCATACTACTACTTCTGTGGGCTCACATCTGATCCACCATAAGAGGTATTTGGAGCATGAATAAGGGAGGTAAGAGTGGAAAATGGCTTGACCTACCACCTGCAGATTGAGAACAGAAACCAATCCCTCGAGGTATCGTTCTGCCTGTCTGTCTGAAGTTATCAACAGGTATTGTTTTTATGTATAGAACATTGCTGTGGCACTATGGGAATGAGGTCTTGCAAATGTTTGAGGTGAAAAGTGATCAAATTTAAACATAAGTAAAGAATCCTTGGTGGATAATGACTCAGGTGAAAAAAAAAATGCACTACAATAAACAGTGTTCCTTTAAGGCAAATCTCTGACTTAATAAAGGTTAAAAAAAAAAAAAGAAGAATCAGTTGTGAATTGGATCCAAACTGGAGCCTGGACATTCTCCCTTGCCCTAATTTCCAAATCAAATCCCCTCTTCAAGTATCTGCTGATTCATAAGCCAAGAATCCATTAGTTAAGGGCAAGTTCAGCCCCATCTAAAAATACCAGTGCAGCTACAGTGTAATGAGAATGAGTCAGAGCCAGTATTTTCAACCAGAGGCAAATTACATTCAACTCTTTGGTCAGAACAGACAGAAGCAAACACTGTCGTGGCTCATTGTAATCATCTCAATTAATTGCCAGAGTACAAGACGCCCCCCATTGGAGGGATGAGTGATTATGTCGTAAGTGGGTCTGCCCTGTGGTGCACCAGGCATCCAATCTTTCCCCATCTAATTATATGGGGAGTTATCGTGTCCCTAATGACTTTGTGTGTTGCCTACTCCTTAAGAAGCTCAAGATAAAGGCGAGGACAAAATGATGTAAAGCGCATTATCGTTGGCAATGGACTCCTGGCGGTATTACTTTAAATAGAGCTTGATTCCCTCTTTGTAGCCAGGCTCTTTTGTGAGATATGAGAACAGCGCTAATGAGTGCCCACACTCTTGATTTGGAATATGCCCAGTCTAATTTCTGAACAGGAGGAAAAAGGCAGCTTAACAAACGAAGGGGGGAAAAATCCCTTTTTCTAGTCGATTAGAGTGAGAGGAATTTGTGTATGAATGCTGACATACTGAGATTGTTAACCACGAACTAAAGTAAAGGTTCGTGGTTAACATAATATTTCATCAGAGGGAGAATCTTTTATGTGAATGACTCACCACATAAAAGATGTAAAGGTGTTAGAAATGTGAAGAGTTCCATTTCACAAAAAGGGTATTTTATGGTTACTGTTAGACTTTCAAGTCATTGTAAGATTTAAAATCAGAAATGTTTCTAAGGAAACAGTGACCACTGAATTTGAGCCGATGCCTTATCAACAAATATATGGTTTTGTTGCATGCTTTCCCTTTTTTCTTTCTTTTAAATTGTGACACATAACACAACAGGTGAAGAAAGAATAAGAAACAAGATATGGTGGAGGAGGGGATAGGAGGAGGAGAAGTGGGAGGGCATGTGCTGGGGTTTGGTGGTGGTGGAAATTGAAGGCTTTGTTTTCCTCTCCTCCTTAAGAAGATATAAGCGGCGGTCACACCATAAAGTGACATTCGCTCATCCACGTTCCTCTCTGCATTTTGTTCATCATCACACTTCCTTCCATTCAATAGGAAGTTATTGAAGAGGGAGAATAAAGCTCTCCAAGGTAATGAGCTTGCTAATGGTCAGTTAGCACACTCTTTATCTCGTTAGTTTAGCTCAATCGCAATAGGGACAGTAAGTTCATACACTTTATTCAAAAGACATTCATTATTGTTGTTGGGAAAGGATGACCGAATGGTAGCCTACTGATGATGCTGATATTCACAGCTTGTTCCAGGTACATTGGTGTCCTTTATCCTTATAAATAGCCTTTACTTCAGGCTCTTCTTTGTTGGGCTTAATTACATATTTTATATTCTCATTGTACTGGTCTGCGCATTCATCCTGGCATTGGACGGAGCATGTTATAACCATGTTCTTGTGCTTTTCTATATGGTCTTTTAGGTGGACAAGGTTACTGTTTCGAGGATGCAGTGTTTATTGAAGATTCTGCTGAGTTTGTCCGTGACACGACAATGTTATTCTGTCTGCTTGGCTTTTGTCCTCTGCTTGTCGGTCTGGTGTTTTACTAGATTTTGTTGCTGTTTTGACAAAGGCTCAGTTCTGAAAGCCACAAGCTTTTAAAGCTTTCCTGATATATTTACACTTCTCATCTTTGAAATCGGTGGTGCTAAACAGATTTCCCCTAGTGTGTGTTAGTGGCTGATACCAAACAAACAGTTTTAACAGAGTTTGTGGGGCTCCTGTAAACTTCAAAATCCTGGCTTCTGCACAGAGGAAAGCTAGTCACCTGCCTCTGCATGTAAACCTGGTGTAGGTGTCCAATTTATTGATGTGTTCAGAGAAGGCTAGCACTTCCTAGGCTTTGATCTGGAGGCAGATGTCATCTAGTATGTATCTCAACGAATGGCTATGTGCTGTTCCCTGGTAGTGGTTCAAAGCTCCCATGAAAAGTTCAAAGTTTTCTTCACTGTAAGGTGTGAATGAACTGCAGAGGATAAAATGTCTGGGACTCCTCATCACCTTTTAGAACCAATGAAACTTCTAGGATGAGTGCTGAAACATCTTCAAGATGAAACAGCTAGTCAAGTCGCTTTTGATTTAGTACTTCTGGATATGACAGACAAACAAACTAAACAGGAAAAAAGCAGAGCCTTTGTGAAGGTAATAAACACACACGGTGGAGGTTAATCTATAATTATAAGGTTCCCACATACAAGACGTGTTTTGTTTTCTGCTACATGAAGGTTTTTGTTTTTCTGAAGATAAGACATGTCTCCATGTACACAGGTTGAACTTTCAGTAGTGGTATGTTTCAAGCATGTATTAAGTGCTGTGGGTGATGCAGACTGTACAACATCTGCAGAGATGCTGCCTTTGTATCCAAAATGACAAAAGCAAATCTGTTGACACAATAACTAGATTCCTTGTGCATCACCCTGTGCTTCTTTATTTTATTGTCATCTTCACAAGCATTCAAAATAAGAATTGCTCTACTGCTGCCCTTTCAACAGTTCTTGAGACACTCAGACCTCTTACCACACACCACACACGTTTTACCTTGATGTGATGCATCTGAAGCAATGAAGTGATCAATTTAACATCGTCATCTTCAACGTCTGCCACTGGGAGATAAAAGGCGGTGTTGTCAACATTACTGCAGACTGTAGCTAATAGCCTCCAAGCATAGATGAAGCCTCGGTCTCAGTGGACTTACATGAAAGTAGTAGTTTTATCTATACTGTATTCCTGTAAACCCAAACTCTGCATGCCTGAAATACACGAGCAGAGAGCCTGACAGGTCACAGAAACTGGTCTATGACAGGACATTTTCTGGTTTGAATCCGTGTGACATTGGCTTTTTGGGGATTGTGAATTAGAAGTAAGATCAGTAATTTCTTCCTAAGTGAGGCATTCAACTAATCATGCAAAAATAAAGCTTGATTAACTGATGAACTTCAAGAAACTGTTCAATCAGGTGGAATCAAATGGAAATATCTTACTACACTGGCAGATTTTTAAGTGGAAAAGGAGAGGAAATTTTGTACAAGAAATGAACATTCATGCAGTATAAAGTTTTGCTATCCTTACACCGCCTTACTCCTCTTACCTCAGTGTCTTCTACATCCAATTTGATGCCTCCTGAATTGTTAATCAGTCAGTGGGATATTAAGAGCTGCTATACGGCTGCTCTGCCGGAGGCAACAATGTGAAACACTAAATACCAAAAAAGTAAAGTCCTAAAGATTAATTTAGGACGATATTGATTTGATGTGCAACAAATTACAATGAACTCCTTTGCATCAGCATTTTCGCAGAACTCCTTCTTCTTCTCTGCTTAGTGACATTGTAGGCTAGACCAAAGTAAATTACTGTTGGGGTTTAAACAACTATATTTTGACACCACCACCTGATATACTAGAAAACTATGTTTTCAGCCTATTTTTCAGCCAATTTCTTATAGCACATGAGCTTCAGAGGTTTTACACAATGAATAAAAACCAAATCTGTGCCTGTCTGTCTTGCTTTGCTTTCCACTGTCCCATGAGGAAAGAAAGAAAGTGAGTGATGGAGCAATACAGAATATAGCAGATTTTTTTTAAGTTTTATGCTTATATCATCACAGTGTAAAAGTTTGCATTCCTTACAGAAAAGTGGCCCACCAAAAATACTACAATAACTAGTCACAGAAATTTATAATGTAGCATGGAAGAAACTTAAAAGGTAACTGGAAATCTCTTGTGTGTCAGCAGTGCTTTTGGCTTGGCCGGGCATTCCTTTAACACAATTAGCAGTGACAGACAGGGATCATTCAGCTTGTTGCTGCCCTAAAACAGCTCTTACTAGCTGGTCAGGGTGTGTGTGCAAAGGGGTGGTGTGAACAGAATTGACAGAGATATGAGGCATATGGACATACGAGACATAGGCTACATTTGTCAACCTTTCTAGGTCTAGATATTAAATTTCAAACATTAGCCATGGCTGTTGTTATTGATATGGATAGTTGGGTGGAGCAGGTTTTATATAATTTGGGCATTAATATGAGTGACAGTAAAATTATAGATAGGATACTTTTTTTTTTAATATCTTAAATATACTTGAACAGGAGACTGAGGCCCTATCTACCCAATCATTTTAAAGAAATCCGTTTGAGTGTCAGCTAAGTATCCAAAATAAAAAAAATATTACTTTTCTGTTAAGCAGTGGAACATGAGAAGATCAATAACATTAGACGACTAAGGATTTCCTGGAAAGGTGTCACTTTGGCTTGTGAATTCACTGGGTAAAAGATGGCACTAACACCACCAGATTTAGCAGTGTGTTTCCCACTGTGACCACCTATGCTAAAAATGTGTGCACTCATGGGACTCTTGGGGCACTTAGGATAAAAGCTTTCATCAAATGGCATATGTTGAATGACATACTGTATATGCTCAATAACGGTAAAAATATCACCAAGCACTTTTCAGGATGTTTTGTTGGAACTGACTTCCTACGTAACATTAAAGTGCTCTGTTTGCAGTTGAAGGGGAATAACATATTTTGTCTTAAAATCCCATTAAGATGCAATGACAGGAGTTTACCTCATGACAAACTGTTTGTTTTGTTTTGTTATTTTTTCACACCTTAAGATTGCATGTTTGATTAACCTGCACACCTTACAATTGAGTGAAGTGAATTAAACATCTGTGTAGTCATATTCTCAGACAGAACCCCTCTATAAAATCTTACAACCCATAAATGATTTGACCAAATTCACTGTGTAGCAAATTAAACACAACTCTTTGTTGAGAACATTGACCCTACAAGGGCATAAAGAAAGAAACAGCTTATGCCTATTGCCGGCAGTCCGTCTCAGTTGAAGAACACATTATATATGCCATAAGGGCTAAATTAGGCTTGTGTGCAACAGGTCAGATGGAGCGGTGTGCACTAGCCGATACCTTATCTTGCTCTGTCAGCGGGTCTCCACTGTCCCTGGCATTAATTGTGTCTGTCCACTTGAGACCAGGATGTCACGCTAGTGTGTGCTCAGCAGCCCCCACTGCTATGTCCAACTGGAAGAGAAGAAGAAGAGAGAAACAGTTGTTGGTTTTGGGGGTTTTTGTTTTCACTGTGTAACTGTTCTCTGCCAAGAGCATATTAACCCGTGTTTTTACAATTTTTGTTGTGGTTGTTTGTGTTTGTGTTTTTGGTGGGGTATACAAATGGCAGAAACATGATGCTGAGGCTCACAAACATATTTACCACAGATTCAACACTATAAAAACATGGTCACAAATGCAAACCTGCACTGGGTCACAAATGCAAATCAAAGGATGCTGATTGTGTGTTACAATCATGGTACGACTTTTACAGTCATGGAACACGACTGAAGCAAGGGAGGAAAAGCTAAACGAAGAGAGTGAAAGGTGGACATACAAAGAGATGGTCAAAGGATAAAATTAGTGATATTTTATTTATTTTTGATTGACAGCAGCTCCAATGAGGTATACAGGCACTATAATTTTTTTTGGAATATGTTCCACATACACAGCCTGTTGCTGGAAGTAGCCACTTTGGTGCTTAATGTGTATTAATATGCTGTTAAAAACAGCATCCAGCAAATGCACTAATTATTTCTTTTTGATTAATGTTTGTAAAAAAAATGCAATGCCCCACTGTTTCAGGAAATCACTGAGCATTTATGAAAATTAAACCATATTATTATAACCAGTTTTTAAAGAGTCATGTCCTGAGTAAGAACAAGGTACCACAGTCAAGGTAGAGAGAAAGCATTGGTTTTGGTCTTTTCGCCAAAATAACTAAGAATAGAATTATGCCTTATCCTTGAATCTGCTTCCATGTGGTATGATGTATCAAGGTTCAGGTTTGGACATTGTGGGAACTATGCAACAATAACAAAGGGGGAATTTCAGCATGTTAATCTAAACAGATGTGTGTTGTTTCTCTAAGGTGTAAGAAGGTATTTGTATGATAAAGATATTAATAGGCAGAAGCGTCTCATGGCCAAGCCAACTTATATAACTGGTCACATGGATGAATTTCTGCCTGTCTGTATATCTCAGTGTGTGTATGTGAGACAGAGAGTGGGGGGGCTGTAGGAAGTCAGTGGGTAGACTCCTTGGTGGCAATGCCACGAGAGGGGGTGTAGACAGCTGGCTGGTAATTGCAGCTTGCAGTAATTAAGCCCTGAAAAATTAGCTGACAGTTCTGCCGCTTTGGTGCAGAGTGCTATCCTGCTCCCTTTAAGTTCTCCAACCCCCCAGCACTCCTAGCCACCCCTCTGCTACAGCCCCAGGGTCACTGGGAGCACATGGCGAGTCAATCTTGGCCTGGTTTTTCCTCACTACTCCATCAGGAGACGTGGAATTGCGTTTACTTTGCGGCAGACAGACAAAGAAAGCTCTAACTTCTCTGAGTGGGTCCTGGGTGACTTCCATTCATTGCTGACAACACCTCCATTCACAGAGAGAGGGATGATGCCAAACAAAGACACGTAATTATCTGTTGAATAACTCATGCCACCCATAACCTGAACACTTCACTCTTTGGATCAATACTGTGAGCTTGCCACTGTCACATGTGGTTCCCAAACATGAAATGTGTGCTGTCCACCACATAGCCTCTAAAGGCTGCATGGCTTCAGCAAAGGCAACTATTACTGGACAGTGGAAAGTTCATACTGACTTGGTATGAATGCCTGCCAAGTGTGAATGCCTCTAGCTTTTGCATGTTTAACAATTGCCAATTTTTACATAAAAATATACACATTTTGAAACGTATATTGACAAACAAAATGGCATTACATCAGTGCACCATCCACACTGATTGGAAATACCATAGATTTGAGTTTGGTCCATACCAGACACCAATGTGTCCATCTACAAGAACGGACGAATTACATTTCAACAAACAGAAACAAACTGCCTCTTAAACAGCACTGAGAAAGGGTTCTGTCTAAAAAGAATTGGGCCGGTGTTGGTAAATCTTTCACAACCATCTTCCTTTGTTATCCTTTCTTATAAAGCATAAGGGATCACACTGCATGATTTTAGATTTTTCAGATCATATTCTTCAAACAGAAACTATTCGCTACCATTTGGAAAAGCTAAAATGAAGTTAATGAACATGAGGAATATTGACATGTTTATCAGTTTAGCGTGCAAGATCCCCCTCACACCCGTGACCCCTTTCACCACATTGGTTCTTGATGACTTGTTCATTAAAATTTAAAGAGCACTGTCTGTCTGGCTGTTTCTACAGTGGGTCACGCAGGGGCAACACATTTATAAAAATCTAACGCCACTCCTTGCTTTTTTGTTGAAAAAGTAAACCTATTTTGTCTATTCCAACTTGAAGAAATTTTTGAGAAAGAAATTCTACATTGTCAGCCTGCTGGATAACTGGATAATAGTCTATAGTTGTCCACATGTCATCCAGAGATGAGTGCTGAGTCATATGGACCACCTCTGAATCGTCTTGTCTTTCAAGCTGTTGTCCTCAGCTTTGCGACACTCCAGTCTTCCAACCGTCCTCACAAAGTCAGTACATCATAGCCCTGGGGGTTGTCAAGGGCTGGGCGGTTGCACAGTCTTGCCTGTTAGCTGTATGCACTGGCCTTTTGTTTGCCAGCTTTTCCTAGTACTCAATTGAAGCAATTATTCGCTCCACTTGGCAAATTTGTCCTCCTTTCACCAACTGAGTCGACAGATGATTTAAAAGGCACCTACAGAACCTCTGAAAGCCAAAGCATTCCTGATTGGGGCTTTAATTTGTCCAATTAGGCAGCTAATGAGCTAATTTAGAGCTCAAGTGAACCTCAATAAAGATGAGCATAGCTGGCCAGGAAGGTCTGGTTACAGGACTTGACTAAAAGGAAAGGTTTCTGGATTCGTGAGATAAGATTATTTTTTACACACTTTGTCCAGAAAAAGAATATGTATATATTCTCTGTTCTGCTTTACATTTGTTTACATTTTTAAAACAAGGTTTTGCAATTGTTTTATGAGAATGGGAATGCATTGAACACATTTGTTAGGCCATTTTGGTGTGTAACACTGAATGTAAACATAACTTTTGTTTGTTTACGAGTAAATTCCACTTGTGGGATACAATAATGGAGTTGTCTATGCAAAGAAGTTTTACTTGGGTACGTAATTGATGTGACGGCCCCCTGGCTTGCTCTAGTTGTCTTGGTGTCTGTTGCTTGCATTTTGGTTTGACTGTTTTGCAGGTAATTGGTGGGTGGGGTTGTGCAATCAGTGCAACTGTGAGCACCTGGGCTCAGTGCTCCCAAGCATTATAAAAAGCTCCTTTGTTCTGTTGAGAGCAACTCTTTCATTGCACTGTGTTCCCTCTATTTTTCAGCTCTTTGCCATCCTGAAACTGCATTCTCCAAAACATCAACTCAAGTACATTCTTCAACTCGATATTCCATTGCTTCTTACCTTTTGGTTTGTTATTTATGCAACTCAAATAGTACCTGCCTAGGATGAGGGTTCTTGTGTTTTCTGTACAGGATAGCAAAAAGCCACTTCTGCCAAAAGAATGAAAGACAGCTTTTAAAAAAAGTGGTAAACAAGCTGAACAGGTTATGAGGTTATGATGGTCTAAGTATTCTCTCTTGAAATGTAAGACACATTGCACTGAGTATGTTTGGTTCAAAGAAATAGGTGTGAATTTTTTGGAGGCACCTCAATGAAATTTCAATTGGACTATTTTTGTAGTGGTAAAAGTAGGGTTGCTCTCCTGGTATATAAGAATTCCCAGTGACTCCAACTGATGTAAATTGTCTGGGCTAAGATTCAGGGATTTCTCTCCACCTTGGCCAATATATATGCAGCTAACATAGATGACCCAGCTTTCCTTATGGAATTGAAATGCTGATTACAATGATGATGGTTATAATTAACATATAGCTATTGGTGGGGATTTTAATCAGATGGCAGATAAATTATTAGATATGGATCGGGGTGACCCGTAAAGGTCTATCATACTGATCATTAATCACTACCACTTAAGATTCATCATGTGCCACAGCCAGAAATGTAATTTCTAGCAAAGCATTGGGAAAGATGGGTAAAAAAACATAACACCCAACAAGATACCGGATCCAGTCTATATCCAGGACTGCATCTGGACTCTGACTCATCTGATAAAATGAGCGTATGTGTAGGCTTTTCAGCGGGATGTGTGAAGAAACCATAGACTAAATATAATGTATAAAAGCTGTCAGCTGTGGAGTCGACTACATCCATACTTAAGATTTAGTTCTTGGGGGTCACTCCTTCTCCAACTCCTGCCTAATTTTAAAACACCAGAGAATGGTTAAAATTAAATATTCAACTATGGTTAATGGAACCCTGTCCAGTAAACTCATCTTCCACTGGATCCCCTCAGGGATGTGTGCTTTGGTTATACATTATTTACTTAATTTTATTCACTTATTTTATTGTATCCATGTTGTAAAATTTTATTAATGTTATTATTGTTAATATTATATATTTTTTTATCCCTCATCGATTTTGTCTTTTTAATCTATTTTTTACATAGTTTTTTAATCTAGTTTTTATTTCATTCTATTATTCTATTTCATTATTTTGTTATATTTTCATCTTTATTTCTCATGTACAATAATCTCATTGGGTTTTTTTTTCGGTTTTATGGTCTACACTTGTTGTCGGTCATCTGCGAATCACTTTGAATTGCACTAATATGCATGAAAGGTGCTATACAAATAAAGTTTGACTAATTATCCTCCCAAAATATTACGCTGTATGCTAAATACAGCTGATATTTTATTACATCAATTTGTTTATTTACTTACATTGATAATTGTGTTGATGCCACATGTGTATAAATTTTACAGTAAATAAAAAAAAAAAAAATACTGACTCTGATTTTTACAGTAAAGAAAAATAGACTTATATTTGTATCATGACAAAATAAGAAATGACCTGGAGGAAATAACAGTATTTAAATCAAAACGTAAAACAATTATTAACCAGCACTAAAGTAATCTGACTATAGTATCAACCAAACTGCTGCAGAGAGTGTCTCAGGCTAACCGTCCTTCACATTCTAACTGTCTCCAGGCAAACAGGCTAACAAACTGTGTCTGACTCTGGTACATGATCGGGCAGTAGATCAACATGTACGGGGTGTGTTGAAGGCAGTGAGTCTCTACAAGCTGGAATCTGTATTGGCAGTTGAATCTAGTATAAAGGTTTTTAGTCCTGAGTGGTCTCAGCGAGCGTATACAGGTATGGTAAACCCTGAGGGGAAAAGGTTTTACACAGTACTCAAGTTAGTTTTTAATACTATTTAATGTTGTAATGCTTCCATTTGATTGCTGGCAGTTTGGTAACATAAAATAAGCAGAATAGGCTGGAGAGGGTTAGGGCTTTTGTTAGTGTTGGACTTAGTGTTACACGGATGCAGAGGGTAAAAGGAATGGGACTGATTACAAAGGATGGAAGATGAAGATGGGGAGGAATGATGTCTGGAGATTTGCGGGAGGGGATGAGAGGTAATGGAGGGCACTTGAGCGCGGCTGGACTGGAGCGAGGCAAGGGTGAGATCGTGGCTGGCTGGAGAGAGGCAGAGGTGAGGAGGCAAGCAGGCAGGCAAACGGGCAGAAAGGCAGATGGGAATGTAGTGATCCTCGGGCACAGGAAAAAACAGTGAATGTCAGCAGACAAAAACACGGAACCAACTCAAGAAAATCACTAGGCATAAGTGGCCCAAGAAACTGGGAGAGTGAATGGGGGAAAGCCATGCCCACGCCAACACACAGACACAGACAAGGAGAGACAGATGAGGGAGCGCTAAAAACTTAGGAGAATGGGAGACACAAGAGACACTGGAGAATATGTTGGGAAACGGCGATGGCCTTAACACTAACAGTGTGATTACATGGCTACTAGTACTTCCTGGACACTGCAGGTACCGTTACACGTCTGGTACATATTGAACCCAGAAAAGGATCAGCACCTCGTTTGTACATTTTTGGCCAGCACTATAATACAGATGGCTCAGTTGAAGGTATCAGTCACCAAAATGACTTAAAAAATAAAAAAATAAAGCTGTAACACTATTCAAAGTCAAGCTACCAATTAATGGGACAATAATTGCTACAGTCCAGTGCATCCAAGTGACAGTAGGAAATCTTGAATAAAATAATCTTAACTCCAATTGCAAGCCTTTTTCAGAGCTTTAAACCTTCTCTTACAGTCTTCATCAGCAGGATGGAATTTGCTCATTGTCATTGATTTATGACTATAACTAAATAGAAAGGTAGAATATCATATTATACCATAACTAATATGAAGTTATTTTATACCCATGACAATTGATCAAGTTCCAACTGCCAATGAAGACCACTAAATGAGGTTGAAAGGCCCAGACAATGCTAATAAGTATCAGTCTTTCAAGACTGACCTATTGTCTGAATTGAGGTGCTTAGGATGGAGGATCTTTATGTTGTAAAGATTGTAAAGCCCCTTGAGGCAAATTTATGATTTGGTTTTCAATTTATTTATTTATATAGCACCAAACCATAACGAAAGTTATCTCAGGGCACTTTTCTCATAGAGCAGGTCTAGACCGTACTCTTTAATTTACAGAGATCCAACAGTTCCCCCATGAGCAAGCACTTGGCGACAGCAGGAAGGAAAAACTCCCCTTTAACGGGAAGAAACCACAAGCAGAACCGGAGGCTTTAGGTTGGTGGCCATCTGCTTTGACTAGTTGGGTTGAGAGAGAAAGAGGGAGGGGGAGAGGGACACAGGGAAGCATAATAACAACAATACTATCAATAACAACAATAATAATAATAGAGATGACTAGTAATAATGATAGGAATGATAGCCGGAGAAGGTGTTTAGGACTATGCTGTCATCACTCAGGCTCTGGAGTTTCCTGTGAGATGAGAAAGCACAAAAACTCTGAGGAGGAAGCCAAGTCAGTAACATGCATTAATGGTACATGAATGCATACAGATGGAGAGGAGGAGCAGAAGAAAGGAGCTCAGTGCATCATGGGAAGTCCCCCAGCAGTCTAGGCCTATAGCAGCATAACTAAGGGCTGGTCCGAGGTGAGCTTGGTCAGCCCTTTTTTTTTTTTTTTTTTTTTTTATCAAAAAGGAAAGTTTTAAGCCTACTCTTAAACATAGAGAGGGTGTCTGCCCCCCAGACCGAATCTGCAAGATGGTTCTGAAGAAGAGGAGCCTGATAGTTGAAGGCTCTGCCTCCCATTCTACTTTTCGAGACTGTAGAAACCACAAGTAAGCCTGTATTCTGGGAGCGCAGTGTTCTAGTGGGATAGTAGGGTACTATGAGCTCTTAAAGATATGATGACGCCTGACCATTTTGGAGAGTGAATATTTATACTGTAATGTACATACAATATATTATATTTCCTTACAACAGTGCTCAGTTAACTTTTTTTTCATTTTTTTCCCATCTTTCCTCTACAAGTCAAACACTTTTTTTTTTTTTACAAATACCTCTGGATACAGTAGCATAATGCACATGGCTCAAGCCTCAAAATCTTGTGGTACATTGAGTGAATTCTCAAGGCTATGTGCTGTATTTGACATCCTTTACCTTTGGGCAGGTGTTTGAACACATGAGGTTGAGGCATAATGTCAGGCCAATTTCACTGCAGTCTTGCCAAAGAAAACAATAACGTTGGAGGTGGCCTCTGCCAGCACTGCAAGGCTTTTGTCTTTGGCATCTCGTAGGCCTCTATGACAAGGTTAAACTAAAGAACATTCCCTCCCCTACGTGCCTGCTCTGCAAAATGAGAGTTGACTGGCCTGTTCATGCTACCAAAGAATTAATGCGCACAGCCTGAGCACAGAGGCAGTCTGAAAATTCATGACTCCCGCACACACACATATTCTCAGAGCCACATGTATTGTGATCCTGTTCTGGAGTAAGTGTGTGTATAAACACCACCTCAAATGCAAGGTAGGTTACACTATCTGCATATATCCATACAATGTCTCTAAAGCAGCAGCTATTTTTCCATTTTAGTTGCAAACATACATGCAACCCTTCACCTCTTATCCTACCCACTTTGCTTGCTTGGGGATGGTACAGTTCCATTGTACTATGGCCATGAAAAATAACTCCAGATGATGTGACTGTTGAGGATTCACACATTAGCTGCCAAGGAAGCTCTGACTCAATGACTCTGCAAAGCAATGAGAGTGGCAAAGACATGGCAGATGGGGCGATGCCGGCTCATTGATGTAGCTTCTGAAAACCAAATCTTCCAAAAGTTGGTAAGTAGAAAGGGAGTAGGAAAGTGGCAGAGTTGTGAGTGGCTGGCTGAAGACACCCAGTTCTCCTCTGAGAGGCCTGGGAGACTGACACTCCAGTTTAAAGGAGAGCCTTGGAGAAGACAGCCTCGAGATAAATGGTGTGTTTCCATAGAGTGAAACTCAGTGAAAGTCACAGAGAGGTACAAAGCTGAACTCAGGGGGGGAAGTGAGTAACAGAAGTTGGCAAAATTTTCTCAGTGCCTCAAAGCCATCAATCTAGACCATAAATATTAACACCTGTGAACTGAAGATTCACAATGCAGTTCACAAAAATAGATAGCAATATCATTGACACCAAAGAAAGCAAAGTGGTGAATAATTACAGGTATAATTAAGCTAGCATCACACAAAAATAGGTTTGCAATTATAATGATAACAAACATGTCCCCTTTTGAATGAGATATACTGAAAAAAAAAGAATGACCAGTATACATTCCAGGGGCTTGAAGAGGCAGCAAAAAAGTTGATGACAACATTAATTCAGCCCTCTATGACTAGCATTTAACTGTACTTATTTATTGACATATTATTCATCATGATCATATCATTCTCCTTTTTGAATGCTCTCCTATACTATCCTTGAAGAATACTGACTATTTTAGCTTTAAAGATCAAAACCTCACTAAATTAAATGTCTAGACCAACAAACAGCCCCTTAGTATCACCTTGTTGAGTGCTTCTTGAATGCATGTTTGTTCTACGTATATACAGTATATGCATGTCTATATTTAAACCCGTGATGGGTATTAATTTACAGTATTTACTTGCAGTATCTGTTAATATTCTATATAGTATGTTTTTGAATTTGTGTTATTATATATCGTACTGTCCTGAATATAAGATTTTTTTTCTGGAAATTAGGAAAAGTGGGTTTCAAAAATAATTTAAGACTGAGTAAATCCCATACACATGTTCAGAATGCAACCAATATTGACCTCTTCATTACATTTTTTTCCCCAAGAGGTTCATATTGATTACTTGGAAGCAGCGTTTGGTTTATTTATTTTATGTTTATTTGTATAGGGACAAGTGTATATAGCATGAGCCAGTGCTACATAGCCTAAGCTAGTTTTCAGTACCCATCCCTACATGGCCCTTTTAAAATACACAAAATTCGACAGTAAAATACAAACAAAATGGAAACATATCTGTTCCATGGAATCACAAACACTTCTAAATATGTTTTCTATGTGCATTGCCCATTGGGCATTAAGAAGAGATCCGGTTTAAGAAATAATTTTGTTCGGTGAAAGTCGCTTCTTAAAATAACACACATATTTATCATTTGTGTGTCCGTATACTGCAAATGCATATTTATGGTTGTGTCATTAAATATGTGTACTCATGTATGCATGCCCATGTAGCTCTGTGAAGTGTACCATTACTGTATGCAGAGAAAGTACTGGTGGGTCCATTCCCTATGCCAAGGACAAATCCCTATATACTGCTATTGGGATGCTATCGTTCCAATGCTATCTTTTCTTTCACACCAAAGGGAATACCCCAAGGCCATTTAAGTATCACACTGCAAACATCATACAGTAAAGCTTTGAAGTAGCCTACGGCTGAAACCTTGTCAATACAAATCGAGTAAGATGCTCTCTGGCATTTGCCGTTTCACTTTACCCTCAGTTTCCAACAGCTCAATATGCTTGACATGCCCTTGCAGGGAAAATATTTTGAAATCTTATATGAGATTCGAGGCTTTAAATAAATGAAACAATGTTCATACTAGGCCTGTTCACTATGGTGGTCAGTAAATACAAACTGAGAAGCAACATGCAATGACTAATTAGTGTTTATAAGCAAAAGGTCACAAGTACTTTCAAGGTTGAAATTCCTAAATTAATAATGCTGTAAGTGCAATTGCTTCTTTTTTGAAAAAAAAAAAACTTTATTTACGCCGTACAATTCAAAAATCCCATTTAATACATGAACATCTCCACATTCTCTTTACATATAAACTTCATGGAATAGAGACATCCTATGGAAAAAAAAAAGATTGATTTATTGATTTGATGGAAAAATGTCAATGAAATTGCCCTTTTTGTTTTCATAAGCAAAATAAAGGTTTCACAAATCTGAAAGTGGTTATAAATGGCGTTAAGGCTTTTGCTATGATGCCTAACACTTTTTCATAAGTGTAAATGGTAAAAAATGGAGAGTCAACCGCTATCATTATTTATGTTTCCATTTGTTCTCTTAAGCAACTGCCTGTCTTCAACTGCGTCAGGGATCAAACCAAACAGCCAATCTAAAGTCATGGTCAGTATTCAAAGTGACCAATCAAAGGAGCAGACCGTCTATTCCATCTCCACCTCCAAAGTCTCAAAAGTCAACTTGATGAGTGAGCTAGTGTTGAGCAGTTGCTAGCACGTAGGGAGGGTTGAGCTTGCATTCATCACAGCCCCATGCTCGTAGGAACACATTTGTGCACGCGGAGCAGAAATACTTCCTCATGAGGATGCTTTTCCACTCATGCATACTGTTCTGTGCACTCGCAGAGCAGAAATTCTCTTTTACAAGGATGGTTTTCTGCTCATGCCTAGTTTTTATGTGTGCAGGTTTTGAAAATAAATAATTGCCATGGGGGGGCTGTATTGGGAGTGGGGGCTGCTATCTCAGCCTGTAGCTAAGTTTACAAGAATTTGCCAAATTTTAAGATTTGTGGTAAAGATAAACAGTTACAGACTACATACAGACAGCTTTTGTTTTAGCTTGTTCATAACAATTTCACTATTAGCTTAACAAGCGCGTTGTGCTTGTATAAAACATACCGGGAGACTGTGGGCAAAGCAGTTGAAAATATTGCTTTTCTACATGCTCATGCTTTTTGAAGAGGTGGTTTGATAAAGTACTTATTAGCTTTTTACTCGCAAAGGTTTTATTGTACCTAGAGTAACGAGCGTAGCTGTCGTTGGCTCAAGTTATCTTCACCTAGTTCACTGTCTCCACCACGGCCGCTCTGCTCTGCCATTTGCTTTGTGTGTGTGTGTGTGT
Organism: Thunnus thynnus; assembly: GCF_963924715.1. Lineage (NCBI taxonomy): Eukaryota > Metazoa > Chordata > Actinopteri > Scombriformes > Scombridae > Thunnus > Thunnus thynnus. The sequence continues at coordinate 14,151,417 of NC_089524.1, read as the reverse complement.
ATGTGTGTGTCAAACACAGAATGCAGAGAAGACGACAGAGAAGCAGCATGGCCATAAATGACAGCAAAACACAGTAGAGAACTCTCTGCATAGTTTTTGTTCTTTTCATTAGGCTTAGGCGCCGCTTGACTTTGTGTAAGAACCCTCCATGCAAAATGGTGATGTACATCCCTGCGTGACCGGTGGAGGCTGCGCAGCCATCGGCCACTATTGGAGCCAGGTTCTGCCAATTCTGATGGTTCTTCTTATGTTATTTGCTCCCTGTCTAAATGGAATATACCATTATATTCCACAAGCAGTGGGCTCTCTCAATGCTCACGTCCAGTTTCTCTGGTAGTTGGAGTGAAAAGCGGATAGGCTCAGCCACAAATCCGCTCATATCTTTATTCTCAGCTTCCTTAGGAATCCCTTATATGCATATGTTCTTTCTCTGCAATCTAGATTCCAAGTCCTCACATTGGCTGAGAGTTTGGCCTACTCAAAAAGAAGGCGATAGCTCTTTCAAGCTTGGCTGTCCTGTGTTCCGAGTCACTCACTCTCTCCACCAACACAGTGGGTCTTGGCTCCAGACCAGCTGTCTTTTCCACCAGTTCTTTAATGTTAATTTCAAGTCTTGTCAAGGTAGTTTTAGTTTCAAGAGTGGCCTCCTTGTGTTCTTGCCTCACAAGTCTCTCCTGTGAGGACTGCTCTGTGTCTTTGATCTTCATAATGCCTCTCACCTGGTGTGTCTTGTTTTGTTTCCTTTTTTATCCACCTCTTTGTCTTGTCTTTAGGTTAATGTTGGCTTGATTCTACTTTCTGCTGTTGTCTCTTTTTTAAATAAATGTGCTAGTTTTATCAGGGTTTTTCAGGGAGCCGTCGTTCTCATGCTGCTACCAAAAGCAGACCAGACCAGAAGTCCACAATTGCTCTATACCAGGAATACCATGTTTAAAAATGCTGTAGGTTATTTTCTATTTTCAAGTGTGCATTTACAGCTAAAAAACAACAAAACAACTTGTTGTTATTACAATTTTATTTATGCAAGGAAAACTAAGAGTTTCCAAGACTTTTTGTCTCATCAGGCTTTCACAATACTACAGGTAAACACAATCACTTTCATTCCTACCCGATATAACCAAAATCTTTTACTATTTCTCAGTAAGTAACTTTACTGGAACAGCTGGGGGTCAAGAGCTTTGCAAGGGCTTCTTCCTGGAAACTGTAGTGAAAAAATGCAGCACCCTTATTTGTTTCAATGAGACCATTACATGGGCAAAACTGGTGCCACAGGGGGCTTCAGCATTACAGAAGCGCAGAATCATCAAGCAAACACATTTATCAAGATTCGTCTTTGTTCACAAAAAGCAGTGCAACACAAAGTGCACACTCAAAATAGAATACCTTGTAGTGTTTACACTGTACCTTGTAGCATGTAATGTATAGAATTATTAATAACCATTTACAAATACTCAAAATTATGTGATTACATAAGTAACTGACAAAGGTACATTTTACAAAAATAAGATAAAATACCATGGAGTACCCCTTTAATTTGGTCAAAATTGCATCAAATGTAGTAAACATTAATAGTAATGTGAGGCATTAAGGCTTAACGTGCTTAATTGTCTCTCCTTGCACCAGTAACAGTGAAAAAATTGCACTAAATATTAACCTGTTTAATTACCATAAACATAAAATAAACATAAATTGCATGTAACACCAAATAATCATGCCAGCTAAGTGGCTAGGCTCAACTTAACACACTATTAGCATCACAAAACACAGTCTAAGATAGAGCATTATTAGCACCTCTTAATGACTATCAGCGTCAATTAACATAAATATCAGCTGCCTTACAGTCATCTTAACAGGTTTTATAGTGTTTTCACTCACCGTTGAGTCAAAGTATGAATGAGCTTTACAGCATTTCACCTCTGCAGACCCACGAAAATCATCCAGCCTCTCATGCTGCTTTACAATCTTAAAAGTAACAGTCTGGCGGTCAGCAACTGTTTAACATCATCGAGAATTAATATTACTTCATTCAGAAGATCATTTTTAGTTCTTACCCAATGGATGACAAAAGATTCTATTTTTTCTATGTCCCAACAGCACTCGAGGTAGCCAGTGTGGGTTGTTTCATAAAACAGGAAGTTATAACAGGAAGTGGAACTAAGGCCGACCACCTGGGGCTAGTGGGGTTCATTGATTTGTTTATTTGGGGATCTTGTCATAGCCCTTCACTGCTGCCCTTTTCATGATTTTAAACTTTTACAGATGTAGTCATTTATATGAGTTAATTGAATGATATTTACTCCAAATGTTATTTTTGTATCAACACTTTTTAATAGTTCTTCGTATTATTTTCTTAGTGTATATAATCAACCTAAATTAATTATTTATTTGTTCCAAAATAAAATGAATTGTTTTTAAGGATTTTAGTGACTTTCCAATGAATTATTTACTTCTCGATTAAGATGAATTATTTTAAAGGGATAATTCTAATATGAAAGGGTGTCATTTTAGAGCCTGGGCTACACATGCATCAAGACAAAGACACATTGTGTCGCAGTAAACTTTTTCAAAGTTCTAAAATCCTGCCTCAAATAAGGAAAACCAGCTGTGCAGTGTCTTTGGGTCTGATAACAAGAATTCACTTTTTAGTTTGTTTTCCATCTTATCACCTGTGCCTGTAGCAACACGGAACATACCCCCTAGCTTTTGTTATTGCAGTGCTATCTTCAGTGTGAGTCCCAGTATTCATGATTGTATTTTAAGCTAGGAAAAAAATATAGGCTGCTCTGTGGCTGTGTGTGTCCACTAGCTGGTGTGAAGGTTACAACGTCCAAAGGTTGAGCATCATCTACTGAAAAGCTTACTGTATCATTTACAGCGGCAATATCAGTTAACTTTTGTTTCTGTCTGCGCCGGTGGCCTCCGGTCACTGAAAGCACTTTGTGAGCAACATGTTGTGATTTCTAATGTAAATACAACTGACTTGATGTGGTCTCCAGTCAGCATAGCTTGTTTTCACAGCTCACGTCTCTAAGGTGCCAACTTGTATCACGCGAACAGCACTTTTACCTTGACCTCCAACTGAGAACAAAGTCTTCCACCTTTGTGAGATTCCCCACCTCACCCTCCATGCTGAGCGAGGCACTGAATAACAATAGCTCCTTTGAGACACATGCACACTTTTTTTGTGAAAAGCTCTTTATAATCAAATAAGATGACTCAAAAACACAATCATGACTCCCTTCCAACTTTGCTCACGCACACGACAACTCACACGCAGTACACAGTCTTGCACTCCCCTGTGCCGTCACAAAAATGTTGACACTCTCTGACCCTTTCCAAGACGCGCTCTGACAAACTGTGGAGGGGAATAGGGGCAAGTTGCCTACAGCTATCACACCTCTGCCTGGCCTCATCCCAGAAAAGAGGAGGAGGGGGAGGTTGGAAGCCCCCAGGCAGGCATCGGGCCAGGCCTATACTGGCTGGTTTTGTGGCAACTCAGCCAGTAGGAGGGTGGATGACCTTCACATGGGTTCAGAGACCACAGGGCCGGTTAGCAGATGAGTAGGTAAATCAATAGGCAATATTCTGTATATGGGCTGAGCTCAAACACCAATATCAGCTTGGCAAGCTATACAGTATGTGATGCTGCCACAATGTGCAGACACTGTTAAATTAAGTCAGTGCAATTTATGTGTGAAGTAATTTTAAAGGTGCTACAGGTAGCATTTTTCAGCATTAATATATCATTGTTACATTATGATCCATATGCTGTAAACAAACCTGTGTTTGTACTGAAAGAACAGCACCTTCTTCATTAATTTAATAGTAAAGCAATCCCCCATTTGTGCCATTAAGTAATATTTCTTGACTCCATATCTTAACAAATGTGATTTTACAGTTGTATACCACCACTACTAGATCTGCCTGGGTTTAAGAGGCTTTTAATGATCAAAAGGTCATAAACCCCACAAAACCTAAATGACTTTGTTAACATTAAATTACATGCATTGTGACAAAGGGTGTAAGTATGTCACTTTTCAAAATGGCTTTTTATTTACCTCCAGGGTTATGAGCTAGAGGGAAGTACCCAGCTGTGACGGAAAGCTATACTCATACATATACAGAAATACACAGTAACACTTTCTATGAAGCCCATGTCTATAATGCTTTATAAACATACTTTAAGCAGATTAGAACTGTATTGTAATCTGCTTATAGCACTGTATAATTATAGTTATCAGCACTCATAAATATTGTAACTGCTTTATAACAATAATCATAATACATTATAAAGCATTTTATAATGATTTAGGTCAAGTATCATAATTCTTTATGATTGCTGGTCATTTTTTGCAAGGATCACAGTGTATTATAATTCTCATAGTTGTAATACATTATAATCATTGTATAATGCATTATAATGTGATTATAAGTTACTCTAAGTGATGATTGAGTGCTTTAAGTAAAGTGAGAAAGGAAGCTCCAGCTCCGTATTAGTCATATTAGTCTTCTCATCTAACTTGCAGCAAGAAAGTGAAAAAACTATTCCTTTAATAGGTAGCATTTATGACCATCAATCAATTTGTTTTTATAATATGTAGGTGTCTGACAACAGAATCAGAAAATATATTTCAGTAACGTGTGTTTAGCTAAAAAAAAAAAAAGCTATTTGAGGACCCCGAGGATCAAGCAGAGCATCCTGCCATGTTTGTCAGAATGGTTTATCCTTTCCACCACACCTGAAGGAGTGGAGGAATGTCTGACCTGTAACAAAGTTTTATTTTTCAAATTAGTGTGGATAAGGTCTAAAATGCCAAAGTTACCATTAACTTAAACCAAACGTTCAATGAAGTAATAGAAGCTTTAATGCATCAACGGGCACCTTGAAAGTAACCATGATTAAAACCTCACTGAACCAGATGTTACATTTCAAAGCTTTTATAAATGCAAAACACATTTTACATTAATATTATTGTGAGGACATTCATTGGACATTGAGAAAATCCTCCCATTCTTACCTAAACCAAAGGCTAATTGTTACCATAACCTCAATATCTAATCCTTAACCAAAATTAACCTCAACCTTTACCCTACTCTAAACCAATCTTAATTTTAAAGAAATTAGAAGCAATACCATGTCATGTCATGTCCTGCAGGATTTTTCAATCCATTTTCTTATCTTTTTGTAGACATTTACTACTTATTGTATCAAAATATAAGAACAGACCACAGTCACACATAGTCAATTCTACACATACACACAGATGTATACGCTCAATGAAAGCAAGTCACCTACAGTTCAGCTGAGTGATAAGTGCTTTCCCTATATAGAAAGCAAAGGTTTCACATCCACTATAATAGCGTCAAAAGAGGAAAAGGGAGACATATCCCACAAAGAGAGAGCAAGGGCACATTTGAAGCTTCACAGCCACTAGTAAGCATTACCTTCACACACACACACACACACACACACCTCCAGCTCCCGCTACAGCCCTGGATATTGAGCCCAGTGTTGGCCCACTCTATCCAGTTGCCATTAGTGCGTTTTCCAACCCAGTTAGCAAAGACCTCAGTTCAGCACTGGGGTAAAAAGTGGTACTCTGGGCTCTGTCTCAGCATTGAGCTGGGTACATCTAAGAAAACAATTCAATGTTACATAACAAACATCCTGAACAATCTTTAGACACGATTTGTCAGGTGTCCCAGGGCAGCTAGCCTCTCCACATGAGGATTCATGATATTTTGATGTATAATCTCAGGTTAGTTTAACATTCTGCAACTGGATACATTTTAAGTATTAATGACAAATGTTGTTATGGTTTAAGAGATAAGAAATCATCTGTCAAAAGCCTCAGGAAGGAGGGAATATCAAGTTATTATTGCAAAAGCCTTCACAGGCAGTTTTACAGCAATGCATGACAGTATAAAGCTGTGACAACTACAGTCTTGTGGTCGGTCCACTGCCAGATTCAGCCCACAAGCAGCCAGTTATCCTTCAGTGAGCAGAGATAAATATGTAATAAGAATACAATGTTTGATTCAACAGTGTAGGCAAACTCCTTTTCTAGCCCCCTTCCACAGTTTCTGCTAATTTATTTTACAGGGAAAAATGCCTTTTATTTTTTACGTGACCCCAAAAGTGATAAATGTTGTTACTTAACATGGTTGCAAACAGTGTGACCTCTAACCTTTGCTTCGTCAGATCATCTGAGGTGAGGTGATGCAGGATATTGTACAATGCTGCTGAACAGAATACACTGGAATCTAAGGTCTTGTAGCCGCCTGCCAGGGATTCCCAATGGGTAGCCTTCAAACAGGGGCTTTGATCAGCTGGTGTGGTGGGCAGGGTGTCTGCACGCATGCGTGTATGTGTGTGTATGTTTTTGGAGGGGCAGCTGCAAGCCTGGCTTCTTGAGGCATCAAGAGAAGTGTTTGATGTGGAGATTTCCTCATGAGGAGGTATATAAAAGGATAGGGCTCCTAAAATATTACAAACTCCTGTCTGTCACAGAGGTGCTTAGGAAAAATATGGCCTACAGGCAATCAAAGAATCTTTGCTGGCTGTTTGGGCTTGAAAATGCCAGCTTGCCTTCGCATCTAGTATATGCTACACATGAACAGCAATGAATTAATGACTGACCAATTAAAGCTCCACATTAATATTAGTACAAGTCTGTCTGTTACATGCTGTAAAGGGAAATTATCTTGATGTTTTTTTTGTATTAACACTGTAACTTCACATATCCTTGTCCTTATCCATAATGAGCATGGCTGTCACAGTGAATGTCTGGAGAAGGAGGGAATGAAAAGGAACAAATCAACCAACATCATATTTTGAGGATACAGTAAAGGTGGAGAAATGTTGAGGTCAAGCACACACACACGCATACATGCACACAAAACTACACACCTCTGTTTTGTGATGCATGAAACACACAAATGAGAGAAGTTGCAGCTGGATCAGTCAGGGAAAACTTGGACAGCCTTCCTAGAATTGCACTTAAGCAAAAAGGCTGAGTGACTCAGCATATTTGTCACGAAATTCCTGTAGTGTGTGTGTGTGCGTGTGTGCGTGCGTGCATGTGCATGTATATATGTTTGTGTGTGTGTGTGTGTGTGTGTGTGTGTGTGTGTGTGGTAGGGGAGGGACTGGTATGGTGGGTGGTAGTTAAACTTTGTGTGTCATTGGCTGTGTTAAGTACATTAGTCCAAAAATAAAGACACAAAGTTGCCACTGAGTCATCTGTGGATGTGTGTATGTGCATAGCAAAAGATCTGTGTGTGTGCTGCATATGTATGCATGTTAGGGTGGCGGTGTCGGTGGTTTGGGGGTGGGCGGTGCATTCATTTAACAAAATGAATAGCTCTCGGACTAAATTAAATTTCAGCTGGAATGAAATGATGGGAAGTGGTCTCTGTGTGTGCTACCAGATCGCTGTGGGAGGGCAATATTGCTAAAAGGCTTTTAGAGGATTAATTTAATGTTTTCTTTTTCTTCTTCTCCCTCTCTCCCAGCCAGTTTTTTTTCTTTGTTCCCCATCCAGGTGCTCATAAACCACAGCATTCCTTTTGTGTTGACATTTAGTAGCAAGAAAATAGGCGGCGAGCCAGCAAACAGGGTGCTGCGTCCAAGGAGGAGGGCCGAGTGTTGTGTCTGTTACATATCTTGGGAGGCATTATGGGAAAAAGCAACACACATGCTGTTGTATTGTTTTTACCAGAAGTAAAAGTGGATGGCATGCTGTGGAAGCTATGGTGGACAGAGAAACTTAGCAGGTTTGATCCCTGCAACAGCAGATATATGTCCATCAACAGCCCTGTTCCCTGCAGTGTCCTTAAACTCATACCCGCTCATATGTTGTAATTCACCCTGAAAATCCATAACATTTAAAGAAAATGTAGCTTTTTACAGACAGTGTGGGGGGAAAGTAGACATAGTCCAAGTCATGGGGTTACTTGACATGCATATGATCAGTAAAAATAGTTTTGGAAATTGTTTTGAACTGATACCAAATATACTGTATATACATATCAGAAGACTGGTCAAGATCCTGATGTCACAAACCAGTCCTATAGATGACTACATACAGCATTTTGGTGCAAAATACTGTATATGTGGGTCTTAGTGTAGGCACTTAACAAACATGACAGACAGTTTGAGGCTAGTCTTAATCAGCTATGCTACGATCCGTCTACTCCTATTTCAGCACAATGCCAGTGTCTTCTAGAAAGGTTTCATACTATCTGCCATCCAACTTTGGATATGGTTGCCTCACTCCACTGAAAACAATAAAAAATAGCTTCCCAAATTCCCATCCAGCATATTTATGCCATTCAAAAAAAGCGTGTAGATGTGGAAAAAGTGCAAACTAAAAATCACCAAAAGCCTGGAATTTTTTTTCAGGCACATTAGACAGAAGTTTCTTGTATTTTTTACAAAAAAACAAAAACATGTTAGAATTTTCAATCAAATGTTATTGTAGCAGGACACTTTTTAACTTATTTTGAACCACACCCCCTTGAATGTTACGCCTTGTAACACTAAACAACCATTCCTGCTTACACACTTGTGGGACCCATCAGTCAATCAATCAAGCAAACAATCCATTCCCCAGTACACTAATCAATTAATCACACAACCAATTAGATATGGTTATCCAGAAGCCGATGATGCTCATACAAAAACATTAATGCCACTCTCCTCTCACTTCAAATTAGCAGGCAAGAGACTGACAGTGAAAAGATGAATGGATTCTAGTTTACTGGGGCTTGTTTTGATGACCCATGTTCAGTTAAATTATTGCAGTAATGATGCCATGACAGTGATGAATTGCTCCTGTTACTATTTCATCAGCTGTGTCAACAATTACACTTTGAAAATGGACTCACCGTGATTATACAGAACTTGGGCAAGATTTAAAATTTATAAATTACAGTTCTTTTTACTGTATAAGGAATATTAGTTTGTACAGTGGCCTCTATTTAGCAATAACTAATGTGTGGGAGTAAATGTGGCAAGATGGGGAAGCCAAATGTACAAGAAGTGTTACCAGGCAACAAAGAGGAGGCAGATGTAAACCAAAATAAGTTTATCCTCAATTGCTGAGGTAACTTAGTAAGTGCACTGGGGATTTGGACTGATCACTGGTCTACATGATGTTTCAGTGAAGTAAATTCTGATAACTCACTGAATAACTGTCATTTTGGGGAATTTTTAAAATGTCATATTTTATGAATGAATATCAACAAAAAAGTTATTCCCTCAGCTTTAGTCTGAACATCGCTGCTGACAAGGAAAATACTATATTGAAAGATATCTTATTGGAGAGATATTCATCCATTCTCTTTCAGTTACAGGCGAGTCTATGATTTCTAGCAGTTTTCAAACAGCATCCACAGCATGCCTCATTCAACTCATTTGACTTCTATCATTGCTCATTTTCACTAAATAAAGCAGGCACTGTAGCTGGAATAAATGGTCAAGTAAACATGAAGCCACTGAATTTTTAAAGTGCGTATGTCTTCACACTTAATAATACACACACATTCTGTTGAATAGACTGCAAACAGTGCAGTATGTCAGTGCAGCTCAAATGGTTTGATTCTGACCTTGAAATTTCAGACAGTAAAATATGTTTACAGTACATCTTTAAATCTACTTTACAGTGCTGTAAAAGTTAATGGGGTTAAACTTCTTTTGCAACTGTTGTGCTTTCCGGGATAAAGCTGTTGTCATATCATATCTGATCTTCTGGGCTAAATAAAAATGGACAAATAAGGAACCAGTAAAGTCGTCTTTCTCAGACAATCACTGCAATTATCGGCACTTGGAAAAGTTTGGATCCAGCACAGTGATTAGTGATAGTCTGCCTCGTCAGTGACAGGGGGAAGGGTAATCAAAGATAATTGCGGCAAATCATTGTGATGTTTTAATTGTGCACCTGCATTTCTCAGTTGTTGGCTTCACATTTGAGCAAAGCGCTTTTCTGCACAAATTCAACATCAGTGATTTGTGTGTCTGTTTTTCCTAGTTTATATTTGTTGATGTGTTGCTCAAGGACACTTTGACACGTGTGGGTAAAGAATCTTAGATTTGGTTGTACAAATCTATAATATAACATAATTAATTGTATAAATTTATGATATCTTAGGCAAGATGAGGTGTTCTGAGGTGTTTTACTCTGTGTCACATTTTTAGTATCTGCACTGCAGATACATTACAATAGGCATGGGAGTATTTATACCAAAAAAAACTTTCATTGTGCAGCTTTATATCACCCTGCATTATTGTGTACTTCACATTTAACCTTGCTTTATGCTATTTTAAGTAATATAATGTAATATATATAATATATATCACCAGCACTGACTTTTTCAACAATGAAACTCTTAATAATACAAATAATAATACAGCCAAACCCAGGATACGGTAATTGACATGTAAATAATGTCTTTTGCATTCTGATTCTTAATTCTCAGCACAGCGCTTCTCCATGTGAAGTTCCATGGAAATTAGCATCCCACAGCATTTGAATTTGAATTTCTAATTGCAGGTTCCCATGTGTCATATAATGGAGTTATCATTTGGCAGACATGCTTTGCATCAACAGATTAAAAGCATCTTATACAACGTCTGATGGTGTCAGCCCTCTAAGGGGAAAGTGTTTTCACTGCTTTTTCTCAGGGAAAACAGAACCAGTGAAAATGACAAACTGCCACATTTGACCTTGAGTTTTTTTTTTATGCAAGGATATTGTAAAGGCGTCATTATTTTGTAAATGAATCAATAAGCCATTTGAATGGACTGTAAGACAAGGCATGAGGGCAGCAAGTTAGAAACAGTTTAATTTAGTCAACTTTTACTCCAAGGTCAGAAAATAGCACCCTATGCTGTGTATTTTTATCCCTCACCAGATAACATCAGTTCCTATTCTGACTATACTCTCTGACTCATCCGGATTATTGATTACAACAGTAATCTATTAATTAATATGCAAATAATAACAGAAATGTATACATACTGTATATTGCATACATTTATATATGCATACTGTAAATTTTGATTTCACAGCTCCCCTGTTGTGTTGAGCCTCTCTACAGTGTATGTATGCTGTACAATCACCATTTTAATCTACCCATTCATAAAAAAAAATAGATTTGAGTGATGAGATTACTTCTAATACTATAACCATAGTAACAATGTAGCAATTGAAATATTGAATGTCCTGTCTGCTCTGGCAACAGGCTATTAAAACATATAGAACAACACCCATGACTTTGATCTCTTCTTCTTAATGTGGGATTTCACGGATTTAAATCTAAAATGTGGCCTATATTTTGCTGCTGATATAAAACCACATTCAAATGCACTTTGCTTCATGCATTAATATGAACTTGTAAAGCCAAATACAATAGTATTTTTGCAGATAAAAGGCTGCAGCAACCATAAAAGTATTGCATAGATATTATCATTGCTATACTAAAGTCTTTCCAATATGGAAACAGCTGCAGCAACCGATGATGACAAGCAGAAAACTACATTTGGTGAAGATGATGGACATGATCATAACTGTTCTATGGATAATCCCATTCCTTTATATTAACCATTTTGGTCCATTCATGAATCTATCTTGTGGGAAAAGGGGTCCAGAATAGTTCAGAATGCCTTATGCACATGCTTTTCCTTCACCCTGAAATTTAAATTTTCTGTATGTACAGTATGTTTATATAAATATTAAATTAATCAGATATTGGTACAGCATGTATTGTATGAAGCTGGGAAGTAACTGCTTCAACACTTGTTTCCACAGCTGTTTCAAGTCACCCCGGGTTAGGATTAAAGAATAATCTTAAAAAATGCAGATTAATTAAGAATTTAAAAAAATGCTGAAAAAATTATGTTGATCTGATGACTACCTGTTAGGTGAAGCTTAACAGAAAAGATAAAAATTTTCAGGGGTTGGCCTGTGTTGAGCAAATGGAAATCAAAATCATAAGTGATGCAAATGGGTTATTAACACTACTGCTCAATGCACTTCTGATCAGTCCTTACATATACATCATTAAGCTGTATGTGCTCTGTATCTTTGTTGGCACTCTGCCAATACAGTGAAAAGCCTTTTCTTATGACTCGTATGAATCATACATGTACATCTCTCTCTCTCTTTTCTCATTTTTCAGGCCATAAGAGGATCGTCAGAGCTCAGATCAAGTGTGTACAGTGATGATCAAAAAATCCAAATTGCTAGAGTGTCTGAGATCATCCTGCACTCCCAGATGCCTGCATCACAGAAGCACTCATCTCCCAGCCACATAAGGGTCTTTGAACTTGTCAAAGCACAAACACAGTGACTTTTCATATTAAACTTGGAGGAACCTTGTAAACTAGAAAATAGAAAAGCGATGTTAGAAGTACTGAGGTCTTAGCATTTGAAAAGACCTTCATAGCTTCTTGAATCAATTTGTGGAGCCCTGTTACATATCACTACCATGTTAAGTCACAGAAGATAGTGAGCCATAAGATATGGTACACTATCTTCTATTTTTTAACCAGTAAATCCCATTATTACTGACTAGGTCTTATCCTTCATAATGTTATTTAAATTTTGAGTGTTTAATATAGTTAGCAATATATCAGGTACTCAGTACTCAATATACTCTAAACACACTGGAAAGAGAAAGAAGAAAAGAATTGGGATAAAACAGAGGAACACGACTGAAATAAGCAGGATGAGGACAGAAAGCTGAACACGTGCTGAAGGGCTGGGAAGAGAATGATAGAGGGCAGGGGGTATGATAGCCAAGACGCAGCTGATACAAGGAAAAGGGAGTGTCTGTCTATGTGTGTTTTTTAATTATTAATTTGTTTTTGTCCAGAGAGTGAGAAGAGTGCAGAATCTGACCTTCTGATTTCATCCTTCCAATTTCTCTGTTCTTTCAAGGAAGCATGAATCTAATTTAGGCCTGGGAGCTTTGCAGCTTCTTCCTTTAATCTTCCACACTTGATGAATACAGGAGAGGGGGAGGGGGGTATGAAAGAGAGAGGGATGGAGGGAAGAAGAGAGAGAGAGAGAGAGAGAGAGAGAGAGGGGGGTGGGGATAAAATAAAGTGTGATGCCTGGAATCTTTGTTTTTAAGCTGCTCAAATTACAATATTTACACAAATTACAGACAGGAGGCATGCATCACATTGATTTAGTGGCTCTAATGACCAAGAAAATTGAGACAGGCAAATAGGGACACTTTGAATGGAGACCAAACAAACACACAAAGCAATATAATACCCTTACTTTGAAAAGAAAATGGATGAGAGACCAAGAATAGAGAAAGAAACGTTTGATGGTTTGGCTTAGATCCCTGCAGCACCCTCGGCACATTACTCCCTCATGTAATCTGAAACCATATGTTAAGAAGACCATGACAGGCATGTTAGAGAGGGAGCGGCACTCTCTCGATATCATCTCTGCAATGCCCAGTGTCAAATGCAGAAATGTATTTAAGTATAATACAGTGGGAGGGGAAGCGATGGTGAGAGACGAGAGGGAGAAGGATGGGGCATGGAGCATACGAAATGCCTTTGTTGCAGAGTGTAATGCACCACAGACAAATAGCGCTGTTTTATCGCCTGGAGGAGTAGAAAGAGCTTTTAAATTCATGCTCACTCTCCAGGAGGCAGCAGCGGTGGCGGCCAGTGACTGATGTGCCACAGACACACAAGACATTGTTGTGTGACTATGCTGCACTGCAAAATACTATATATCTAATTTAATAAGACATCTAATAGCAGCACTTAATTTTGCTTCATTTTCCTTTAAAAATGAAAAGCAAAAATCCAATGGCTGATTTAAGATTATAGCTGCTTGCTGAGAGGGCATAATTTTGTTAAAGTCCAAATTAAGTGATATTTAGTCATCCCTTTTGCAGTCTAAAATAATGCCAATGTGTCTTTTAGTCTATTGTTAATGGTTTTGCATTATTAAAAGCAAGAAAAAATATGTTTGGGGAAATATCAGAAATGTTCCTTTTAGTCTTAGCTGGTTTGGAGGGGCGTGATCCTGTCTGTGACTCTTGTGTTGGGTAGCAGGCTGCTATCTGGCTCAGTGTGACCATCTGCTCTGCCTATGATAGAGTACTGAGGTTACTGCTTTATGCAAGATTTGATTGACTGTATTGGAATAAGGTCTCTGTCTACGTAAATGGTATTCTTTCAAATGAATGAAAAACTAAGGGGCGCCATCATGAAATCAAAATATATAGAATAATATAATGCAAGTGGCTATAATTGGAGTCCAAGCAGATTGCGAAAAATCGTAAAATTTGACATTTTTAGAGCAGAAGACCAGATGCAGACGACTTGAGAGATTAAAACGATGAAAGAATTTTGACTCTAGGCCAAGCCGTTTTCAAGATAATTGCAAAAACATAAACTTGATTATTACAGCGTCACCTTAAGGTCATTAAGTGTTGTTATATGTGCCTGAGTAGTGGGTGGAATTTGCAACACACTTGCCAATTTGGGTGTTTTTAGATCTTATGGTTTTTGGTACATATACACTTTTTAGCAGAGAAAAATAATAACAAGAGGAAATTTTCACAGGGTCACAATATGCAACCCTTCAACTTAATATGACCTCAAAAAGCACTTGAAAACATACCACATGCATGAATTGCTACGCTGTTGGAAAGTAGGACTTGGCCACCCAAACCCCGAACCTTTATATCCCCGAAGAGGGTGACTTACTGGATGCGCCTCTGGGAAACATGGTTTCCACCCACCTTCTCACGAGTTGAGGCAATGACATCATATGTGAAAAACTGGGGTATTTAAACTTGAAATGCTTACAACAGTCAAAATGTTGGTGATAAAATTCTGAAAAAAAAAATCCCCCATCATTCTGCTGGTGAGGGCCTGAGAGGAAGAGAAAAGAAAGCATTTAACAAGGAAGCCACCCAAATAGACTGAGGCCCAGGTGCAGATAGTTCCCTGACACCCTCTCCAAACCTGCCCTTAAAAAAAATTCATAACAATTTAACTGTTGGGGATACAATTCTGAAAAAAATCACTTATCATTCTGCTGGTTTCGGGTGTATTGTCAAATATTTTGGTGAAATTTATTTAAAGATTTGATGAAATAGAAAATGTTGTGCACACAGTACAAATCACAGCAAGATTTTGAGTATCATTGTGGCAAAATTTGACATTTTAGAACAGGAGACCATTGGAGTAAACATGCAGATGAGATGAAAGTGATGAAAGAAAGAGATGATGAAAGAATTTTGACTCCAGGCCAAGCCATTTTTGAGATAATTGCAAAAAAGTAGACTTGATTGTTACAGTGCCACCTTGAGGTCAATGAATGTCATTTTATGTGCCTGAGTAGTGGGTGGAATTTGCAACCCACCAGCCAATTTTGGTGACTTTTGGTCTTATGGTTTTTGCTGCATGAACAGAAAACAGAAAAATAAACAAGTAGAAGAGACTCCTAATAAATGTATCTCCTATGATTTCTGATGTTTTCTCAAAGGACAGAACAGGACAATTGATTTACAAAGCAGATATGTATTCTGTAGAAGACAAAATACATTCAATGTAACTTGAGTTGGACTTTGCCATCTTTGTCATACTTTTATTTAGGATTTTAAACATGAATGTAAGAAATAGTGGTGATACATCTTTCATAATTGAAAAACCAAGCAGAAGCTCCAATAGATCATAGGTCAATTCAGTTTGCTAAAAACTTAATGTTCAATCTACAGATGCAAGGGAATAGAGCAAGAAGTGCAAGATGCACGTACCTACCTATAAATCTGGTTGCTGGAGGCCCTAAAATTGTTGAAGTTGCATATTTTGAATGAGTTCAGTGCATGTATGTAGGCTAGTTATTGGATGATAAATGCATAGGGATGTGTCATGGACAGCAGCTCTCAACAGTCAAGCACTTGCACTCGATTGTAACACCTCGTTCACACACACTGAACGACAGGCTGCAAATAACATCCTCACAATGCCCCTACTATTCACACCAAGAAGTTGAGAAAGATTAAACTTCATTCAAATTTTCTCAGACATGCAGGGGCAATGACCTGGAGACAACCAATCTTGCTTGTTTTGATTACCTTGGAGAAACCGTTTTCTACACCAATTCAACTATGTAAAAGCAATTCAAACAAATGTGGGAGGAGGCTATTGTTGTAGTAGACGGCTTCCCCCTTCATAAGATGTAACTTAAACAAGCTATCGAGACATGAAAAGGATGCATGAAAACACATTGCTTGGGAGATTAACTATTTCGTTGTGTGCCAGTATAGAAGCCACAGGAGACAGAACTGTCCAATCAGAGAGGAGTATGCAAATTATGTGCCAACCGCAAGCTTCAGGCTTGTGAGAGCCTGACAATTTTTTTTTTTTTTTTTTTGCTTGACAATTGCACTAGATGAATGGTTAAGGGATCACCATAGTTGTTACAATACATCCTGAGGGGGACATGAATGTCTGTATCAAATTTCATGACAATCCATCCAATTGTAGTTGAAATATTTCACTTAAAATCACAAATGTCAGCCTCATGGTGGCACTGGAGGAAAAGTCAGAGGATCACTGAAGTTAGTAGTCTTCATGCTCTGTGGACCATGAATGTCTGTACAAAATTCCATGGCAGTCCATCCAATAGTTATTGAAATATTTCAGTCTGAACAAAGGTGGTGGACTGACTGACCAACTCACCATTACCACTCCTAGAGCCACACCACTAGTATTGTTGAAAATATACTTTCAATATAAGAAAGTATACTAACTCCATTTAGGCATGCAACTAGCCAACTTATACTAAGTTTTGTTGTTTAAGGGAAGAAATTCTGTCCAATAAAATTACAAAGTCACTGTCACGTGAGACCTAAAGTCCACTGCATCAGCAGGTGCATTAAGGGTCTGTTTGGTCACATGAAAACAGAGGTAACAGATACCCTTGTGACCCTTAAATGGATATACAAGATGGAAAAGCATGACAAACCCCACCCCTCCTCCTTCTCTCATTTTCATTTCGTCTAATTTCACTTTTCTCATCTCTTATGTTCCCCTGCCCTTTCCACCTCCTGCTCAGTCACCATTGACATGTCTATCAACATGACAGTGCTGTGACAGGCAACTCCCTGGGGTGCACCCCCCACCCTACCCCTCCACATACACAGACACACACACACACTACTTCACACTTCCCTATCTAATCCCCCCACTCTTTCATCTCAGTCTCTCTACTCACTGATGCCTGATTCAAAAACATAAAGCCCAATGTGAAGTGATGGACAGAGGGATGTTGAGGGAAGCAGGCTGTGTAAGTGGTACAGAAAATAGGCTCAGTAAGTTAGTTCATAAGAGTAAAAAGTTGGGCAACAATAGCTGAAGTTAAAAAAAATACAACGTATGCCATAATTAGCATGAATAGTCAAAAAGAGTATTAAAACTTCTGCAAAATAATGTGTCTGTGTTTTGAATGAGTGAAGGAATTTGCCCAATACCAATTAAATAATTTCCTGTCTTTTCAGTGTTGCGTCTCATTGACCCAGTGTCAGCATGAATGATAATCAAGTTGCCATAGCACCAAAAGTTATGAGAGAACCAACTCTCATACTCTCTCAGGGGAAAGATTTACACATTGTCATGGTGAAGCTGATAAACTCTGATGTGAGCATTCAAATAAAACCAAATGTCAGTAACATGCCTGATGATCAAACATATCAAATATTTAAAATGGAGAAAAGACTTCATGCAGCCTTTTGTTGTTCACATTAATTGAAACAGCATCAAAACACAGCCAGATTCTGCAACAGTGAGAACATAGCTCTACGCTATCTAAGCTACAAGATATAGATTTTGGGGGGGGATTACAGGAGTGTGGGATTGTCCCTGATTGTTGTTAGACAGAAAATCATTAAGAAGCTTTCTGCAAGTGCACAGAGAACCAGACAGACGACAGACAGACAGATCCACAGGCGTAGAGTCAAGCTACGGGACAGGACCTCTGGACTGAAGCCTTGGCACAAACCCCCGGCCTCTCCTCAAGCCTTTATGTTTTGCTGGCAAATACGGCTGACCTTACAACACACAGTGGACATCTAGTGTGCCTCTGGGTCCAGTGAAGACATGTTTTGACTGCCCCTGTCACAAATGACTAAAAAAAACACAGTGTCAAATATGAGTATTAAAGTCCAAAGGATATTCTTTCAAGCAGTGCCATAGCTCAGTGATTTAAGCATGGTGATAACACTGTCAGGGTTAGAAGTTCAATTCCCACTTGGGCTGCCTTTGCTGACAATGTATACAGTCACAGTAGAATGCTATAAAGCTTGTGGATAAAAGCATCCTTCAAACAAGAGATGTTGTGGTAGGGGAAATCAATGTAATCATTTATTTTTAAATGTTGGCTTACGAATTTGATTTAGTGTTCACTTTGGGGGTCACTTTGCTTATTATTTCTTCTCAAACAATGCTGTAACTGTAGTGATATTATTTAACACTAATTTCTCAAGATTTTCCTCATGATTAAAAAATACAACAGTTGAGAGAGTGAAATCAATGCAACACTGGCAGGCCTTATTCCAGTATTTACTCTGCAAAGGAACAAAACACCCTCTGAAAACAGTCAGCTCGCTGTGGAACCTTAAGCCACTTACAGAGAAGCTGCTCATATTCTAGTATTAACTCCATGCAGACTTATTGACAGATCTCAAGATCGCTTGAGGCACCCACAGTGGAAGATTAGCCCCTCACTTCTCGTATTTCCTCAGTGCAAGTACACCAATATGAGTTTGCTCTGTGTTTTGGAAGAAAAAAATCATTACTTTGAGTTTGTCATTCACTACCTTACTTTGTAAAGCTCATAATTTTGTGAAGTTCACATATGTTCAATAGCAAAAAGTTTTATATATTTATTTATCCTGACTGTCAGAAACAGGTGTCACAAACTGTAGATACCAGACCAGTGGCATGTTTAATGTCATGGATACTGGGTTTGAACATTGTTGTCACATTCTTCATTTTGTATCTTGAAAAATATGTGCCTAAAGGTTTGGGTAAAAGTGCTGTTTACCTTTTGAAGATCTTTGTGGCTAAAAATAAAAAATAAAAAAAACCAACATTATATCATGGCCCATTTCATAGACACTAACTATCTACCCTCCATAGGATTGTTACATCCCTCAGGAAATAGAAATTGTTTAATAGTATCCTTTTTTTCTATTTGATGTTAGGGATAAATATGACAAAACTCATGCGTCATGATCTCATTCTAGTCCTCCTGTATCTTATAAATGTTATAGAAAACATAAGTAAACCTATATTAGATGGGACTTGAAGACTTCCTTCATGAAAAATCTTCACTGTCCATCTGGCCACTTGTCTGCCAACCCCCCCACCACACACGCAACTTCGCTTTAAAACAATATGGCAGCCGTAATCAAAGCCTGAGGTTGGCCTCACTTACACATGATTAATTAATTGGACAAGCATGCCAGATGTGATCAGGTCAGCCGTGATCGCCGGGTAACATGTAAATGAGCCTCCGGATTGGCTGAGCACCTATCCTGTCAAAAAGTTGGCAGGTGCTGGTGCACTTCGGAGGGATGCTCAACCTGTTCACAGTAAACATTGTTGACATCACCCACTGCCACATTCCCTTCATAAATATTACATGAGCCTTGGCTGGACAGCTGATATTTGTAAGATATATTGTCCCTCATTGCTGAGGGGCATTCTCCAGATGCCAAATATATTTCATTTGAACAGATGGAAATTGCAAAGGAGAGATGAAGCGAGTGTAGGAGGGGAAATGGAGAGAAAGGGGCAGGAAGAGAAAGATGATGGAGGGATGGTCGTGAGCGTGCATGTTTATGTACGGGTATGTGTGTGTGTGTGTGCGGAACAGATCAGAAATATCTGTACTCTAATGAGTACACAGTGTTGAACTCAGAGGCCTGTGTCTGATCCTCTCTGCTAATGGAGTGGAGGTTGCTAGCTGGCTGGCTGTAGCAGCTTTAAAAAGACACCTCATCTGTGCTTTGGTCTTACAATGTTGAAGACTTATATCTTCTTACATTTTTCCCATCTGTTTTACTTTTCTTTAAAGTATTTCTCCTAGCCTTCTGTAAGGTGTACTGTTCTTGGCCGCCAAGAAAATATATACCTTTTGTGAGTAAAAATGTCACTTTATAGCACCAGTTACATTTAATTGGAGCACGTAATATCCAGGAGGGTAGTTCCAGGTCTGAAAAGTGAAGCCAATACGTAAGTACCTTAAACCTGCATTTTCTCTAATGGCCATCAAAGGGTCACTTGACTGGTTCCAAAAAGAAGTCTGATTGTATAAGTAAGTCTGAGAAAATGGCCCTATCTTTCACTTGATTTATTACCTCAGTAAACATTTTCCCAACGAAGTTATGGTCTCAATCACTAGTTTCAAGTCTTGCTTTAGGGCATGGCTACATTGTGACAATTTGCTACTACAGTGACAACATTAGGTAAAGTAACCATGGCGTAACCCCAGATTCATGGAGTAAAGGCATAGCCTTACCCATCGCTATTTCAGTTGGTTTCAGTTCATTAAAGGTAACTGTAACATTCTGGTGGCCTAAAAAAGTCTTGTTCAGTGTTTGGTTGTACTAAAGGACCCTGTAAGGAGTCGGATGTTTACTTTTTCCAGCAAGTACATTTTGCTTTAATGGTTTTAAGCCTGTTTTTTGCCATCGAAAATTAACATTAGCAATAGCAGTATCACAGTTAACTATAGACTGAAAGTACACCGTGCTAACCAAGCTAGCAGCTAGCAGCTAGTGTTAGAGTCAGCTCCACTCTCTCATCCAAATATGGTCACTTCTCATCACTTCCGGCTCCAAAAATCCAAGATGGCGACAGTCAAAATGGAAAACTCGAGGCTTCAAAATGGGAGTGTACAAACCAATGGGTGATGTTACAGTGGCTACATCCATTATTTTCATACAGTTTATGGTAACATCTTAATGGTGTTGCCACCTGTTATCATAAACTCCACTATTTTGTCTTAAATGCTATTGTTTACTTTACGTGATGTAAGTAAGTGTATCAGGCATCTTCAGTGGCCTAGCAAAAGCCATATACCAAAATTCTGGTATATGGCTTGCCTTCTCCCTTTAGCGAGACACATATATTGTACTCCGTCTGACCAGCACTTACTGTTAATACCATATACACCTCTGTGGATGTGGTCCAACAGGAGGTCACTTCAAGCAAGCCAGGTCAGACACGGAGCACTCTTTATCTGTTCACTACACTCTGATCTGAAAAAGCAAAGCATTACCTCTTCCTCCTCTCAGCTTCAGGTTTGTGTGTGCAGCAGGGGTCATCTAAATAGGTGAGGCAGTTTTATTCTTTTGGCTAAGTTCCACAGGATGACATAAGATCTCCGGTCCTCCAATAATGAGAAATGGGGACAGGGGAGAAGGAGAGGAGCTGAGTCACAGAGTTTCTGTTGGAGGATTGCAGGTGGAATGGCTTAAGAGGCAGGCCTTTTAGTCATTAGTGAATATAATCCACTTGGAGTTAACAGCGCTCGCAGCGATGGCATCTCCTTCGAACACTGTGATTTTAAAAAATGGTCTGTCCAGTCTAGGTACAGGTATCAAAGTTACATGATGCCAAAAAAACAAACAAACAAACAAACTGGGATTTACAAAAGCATCTTGTTCAATTTAGGTAGAAGGGTATATTTCTTGAGCTTTGCTTAACCAAATGTCCCCTAGATCTTTTATATGTTTTACGTAATGTTGGCAGCAAGTAGAATGTTGACTGTTCCTATAAATGTTTAATCCAATACAGGGTGTTTTTCAGCCCTGTCATTCCGGTGTTGAAAATTCAGAATTTAAATTAAGAAATTTAGACCTTGGTGCTATCTGCTAAAACCAAAATGTTGCACTGTTCTACTGAGAAGTTCCACTGGAGCACTAATGAGGTTTGTTGCCCTACTCTTCTTTTTTAAGATCCCCACTTAAAGTGTTCCAACTTGTTTGGTAGAGCCCTGGCAAACCAATTTTTATTTTTTGGTTTTTGGTCGTTTAACATAAAATTATGACATCTTAACAGTATGGGTGAGAAACCACCTAAAAATTGGAGTAATATCAGAGGTTAAGTCAAATGACAGCACACAGCAACAAAACACCATTGTGTGTAGGGAGTAAAATGAACCTGAATGAACATCTTTTATCCACCTAATGACCCCTGTTCGGAAATGATAGCGAATCTTATTGTTGCTGTAAAAGCATATAGCGTGTCGGATGCTTTCGGCTGTCACGCTCTCAGGGTTACCCAAAGTGACAGCCTACATAATAGGATATCGCCATCCTGGGTCTCATCCAAACAAACTCCTCCTTCCTGTCCTGCTGCCCGCCTCTGTGTTTCCCTCCATCCATAAACCCATAATGCTTCAAACTAAACAGGCAGAAAAAAAACAATATCTCTTTATGAAAAATCCCTGTGCCTGAGCATCTCTGCAATCACACTGCAGGGCCTGTGACAAAGGCTTTTATGAATTATATTAACAAACCTGCTTAGTAACATAAAAAGACCAAGAGACACGGGGCAATATCCCAAAGGTACCTTGTATAATTCAATCTGCATTAGAGGCTAGTGTGTAATTCATAAGCAGAACCAGCTCAGGTGTAGTCAAAGGCGAGGTGTCATTAGAATTTTAGAAAGGGATGAATCTCACAGGAGCCAATTTAAAAAACACATGCGGGTGATAGAACAGCATTTTGTGTTATTCGTCTCTCTCATTTTTGCACAATGCAGGAATGTAATCCAGTAGATTGATTGAGGAAATTTCCAGCTACACGTTATGGATGCCAAAGAAGAGGGATGAGTCAAGATCGTTTGGGGTGTTGTTGCAGGAATAATGACACAGGTGGATGTCGACGTAAATCACCTGGCAACAGGGCCTGGCTGCCGCCTTACCTCACCTCTTGATTTTTATAGACAAAGGAGATTTAATCATCACATTCCCAGCAGCTGAGACTGGCTTTTCTCATGCTTGCTGCAATTAATTCTCATTTACAGAGGAGTGATGATGAGATTCTAAGGAACAATGATTTGGTTTTTTGTCCTTACAGCAGTAATAGGGAAAAATGCGTAATTGCTGTGTGGGTGGTTGGTGAATATGATCAATAGAAAACTTGAACAGATAAGACTGAATATCAATTACTTGGGCTTAGAGCAGCTGTTATTTAAATAGCAGCTTAACAGCAACTAAAAACCTTGTTTTTAATATATTTAGGAGTATAACTTTTCCTCTTGCTCCAGTGAGGAAGAAATGTACTTTAGGATGTGTCAGTACATCGTGACATCACTGTTAGATATGGTTACAGGCGCAATGGAGTAGACTTCTGACCACATCAAAGCACACCCATAAGTGATGCTGATTATGGGTGTGGTCATTTTTAAATTATTGTTTCAGTTTATTACAACTTTGGTCACTTATCATTTCATCAAAGTAGTCAGAGAAAAACAGTTACAGTAGTTAACACCACAAAGATGTCCAAGGGGGCAAGAAACAAAACAGGTCACAGAATGAGACAGGTTGTTGACAAGCCAACAGCTTTGCCAGACTATTCAAAGCACTTTATATGAAGGTTAATTGAAAATAAACACACCCAAATCTTTGATGTAAACTGTAATACATGTTTAAAATGGACTATTTGAGCAATAATCTTACAGTTTTCCTTCCTTTTCTCTTCCAAAAAAAAGTATGGATAACATCTGTTTGTTTACATATTTCAAATTGTCTTATCACTGCTTTTTCTTGCACACTTCTTTTTAGTAACAGCAATTAATTGTTGTTATTAATTGACACAATGGCCCAAACTAAGAAATAAGTTATACAGATCTGCTGATTACCTGACTGTACACAGTTAGTACCAGTCTATTATTATTATTACTATTTATTTTGGAAGGTTTCAGGTGTTTAGGTTGAATTTAACTCAATAACTAGTGTACCTCAAATTTGCATTATTATTCTAAAGGTCAATTACCAGAAAGTTGTTTGTTGATTGATTGATTGATTGTCAGAATTCATGTACCAAGAAAGACAAATATCACACACTAGCGATATCACCCACACTTTTGAGACTTTGGAGCGAATGGAACAAAATATATGACTCCCTTTGAAATCATCAAAATTTCCCCACTTTGAATTCAACTCTAATTGAAGCTGATGGCTGCTGTATCTACTCACTGCAATTAAAAGCTCCCTTAAACTTCCAGTGTGGTTAGAAGCTCCTCAAATCAGTAGTGCTAAGCACAAAGCACTGAGGCATGCTTCTTTTTTATCTCCGATCCAACTCTTCCGCAGTAATTTTTTTCCTCTACGACAGCTCCCTGCCAGATTCTACTCTGAAAACCTTCAGACAGGGCAGTGCAAGTTGGCAGCCTCTCGGCACCCAGATACTGTACTGTGTGGTGAGACATAGCACATAGTAACTAGCACACAGATGGCAGTAGGTGCATTTACCCAAGAAAACCACCCACCTGCATGAAATCAGATTTTAAGTCCAGACACTCTGGACTTCAAAATGTAGACGAATGCTGCTGCATAATTTATCTCAAAAACATGTCATTGACTCCCTATCGCTTTCCATTCGTGACTGCGGCCCCTGTGGTAGACGTCCTGTGTGCAGAATAGGGAAGTAACCACTGTTTTGTTTGAGTCAGAAGCATGAATATTTGAGTAGATACTGTATTTATGTGCATGTAAGCTGTGTGACTCCAGGAGGCAGCTTCAAATTATCTGTTTTGTCTTTCATTTTCTGTGACTGTCAGAGCAATGACATTACAACAAAACATTAGCAAACAGAAAGGAAATTGTCCTGGGCTTTGATTCTCCTAATATCAATTATCTCATATTTGTGAGTTTAATTTCAAATCATGCTTTGCATCCATGTGAAAACATTATCTCTTATTAGATAGATAGGTAGATAAGGGTTGTTTTGTTGACAGAGTGAAAACTTAAGAGCCATTACCAAGAAGCCATTTACTTTTCATTGCATGGTAATCATTTGATACTTTGAGTATAGGAGGTGCTTCTGTGATAATAGCCAAATATAAATCCTTCATTACATGCAATCTATCAGCAATGTACTCTCCCTTCAGCGTTGGCTTACTTTAATAACAGATATCCTGCTCTTTTCATCTGAGGCAGTCTGGCTCTGTAGCCTCTCCGTGACACCAGTACAACATTAATACCTTCCTGGTATTGCAGAGGAAAACTGCATCTATGCTGAAATGAAGTGTACACAACGTGGCATCACTGTGGCCCCCCTCTACATTCACACACACACCATTCCCTTTGCCTGCCTTGCAAAAAAGCGTTTCCTGCTGCTTAATAAACACACATAGAGGTACAGATATTCATAACATTTGGGGAGCTGCCGACACTCGGGTGTTCAGAGCCGATAAGCCCTGTTAACGGTCTGTGGCTCGTTTCTCTAACCCCCCCTTTCTTCTCTACTGTCTCATCTCTGGGGTACTGTATGGAGGCAGGCCTTGGCTACAAGGCCCAACGGAGTCACGAATAGGAGTGATGAATACCTAAATATCTGGAGAGAATAGCAGACAAAAGCGAACAACGTGAATCCTGTATTGCCAATGAAGGGGATGAAGGAGCCTGGGGAGATTTCTATCACTCTGGCACATGTAAAAAGAGAGTGAGGGAGGGAAAGGGAGGCCATCAACATGTTACAGTGTGAGCCCAGGTTGAGGGATAAGCTGTTTGTACAGACACCAGACAGGGCTTTCATTACTCGCTGTTTAGTCATGCTGTATTTACAGGGTCAGTGCCATATAACTCCTGATGTACAGAAACACCACGCCAAGGAAGTGACACAACAGGCAGCAACAGGCACTGGGTTGGCGGCCGTGGTGACCACAATCTCATATCACGGGGAGTTAGCTTGGTGAGGTGTGATCATATGGTGCTGGCACATGACGTTCAAAAGCAGCTCTGTGAAAAGCCTCTGTAATTACAGTGGAGGCTGTGTGAGTGGGAAGCCCAGTGTGTCTTCAGCAAAAAAAAAACCTTTTGCTCATTTTCTAGAGAAGGATGCAAGGGAAGAACAGGATTGGAACATCTGAGGAGCCTCCATGTCTAGAAAAAGGCCAGTGGTTTGCAATAATTATTCCAAAGAATGCATATTTTTACCCATAATTTTTCATTCAAACAAATATAACTGTGCTGTAACAGGCTAGCATAGAGAATTTCCTAAAAATGCTTAATTATAATCATCCTTGAAAGCAACTGAAACTTGCATGAGGGTCATAGTTGAATGGTTGATTCTGAGTGGCACTGGGGACGCCATTAAAGAAACTCATTTTAATATTAATTCTAAAATAATTAATACTAAAAATACTACTCAACTGATCTATTGAACAGAGGTGATTTGATTGACTGAAACCATACAAATGACACCAACAATGAAGATGTTATTCTTAATAAGTGCCATTTTAACTGCATTCAGCAGTTTTTTGGCTGTCATAGAAACGTATTTCTTTATTATCACATTGTTGCTACTTCCCATATGTCTTTCAACCTCCTTTGACACCCATTCTCTTTCTAAATGAAAATCCAACAGTGATAGCATCACATACAAATTGACGTTAAGATCCCTCGTACTTATTCTCATAC